>NC_135698.1:14636021-14996892 GCF_964276395.1 Gasterosteus aculeatus
TGAATCAAATAGAGGAGATGAATCAACGACTACAGAATCACTGTGACATGGAAGAACAACTGAGTGAAGCTAACAACAAGATCGGTCAAGCGTGCCTGGTCGGTCTCCTGTCTCTCAATCAGTACTTTCTTTATCCTACAGATACATTTAAAATGTTGTAATAGGAATTGGAAATGGTATTTAAATCTTCTCACTCAGGATAAAGCCATCCTGTCGACTCATGTGCTTAAACTGGAGGATAACATAAAAGAACTAAAGGCCAAGCTGACAGAGGCACTGTCTGACAAAGATTACTTTATCAAGGTATGTTAAATAATCTTCCATTACAGCCACTTATATATCTAAATTTAAAAATAGTATGTGTTGGCAACATCACTGGCTTGTTGCATGTCTAGGAGAAAGCAGATCTGCAGCAGAGGGTCCTGGAGTTGCAGCTGCAGATGAACCAACCGAGTTCAGAGGGTTGTGACCCTTTGCCCAACAGTAACGAGCGGCATCAGGAAGCCGTACTAGTCAAAGTTGAAAACAAGGCTCTTAAAGAGGTTGAAAGCTTGAAGTGGACATCTTTTTGTAAAATTCCCCCTTTTCAGAATGCTTTGTTAAATGATCCTTGTTGTGTCTTCACGCCAGGCAAATGAAAAGCTGACACGTGAGCTAGAAATGATTAAACAGGAACTGAAAACATCTCAGTCTCAGCTACGGGAGGCAATGGCAGAGAGGGTTACCAGCTCCAGACAGATCACAGCCGTGGAGGCAGAACGAGCTCAGCTGATCAGGGAAAAAGAAGAACTGTTGATTAAAATGAATCAACCCGGACCTGATGAGTTAGAGAAGATGAAAGAAAAGTGCCGCCGGCTTAGGTGAGATGTTGAACAAGCACCAACATCTTCAATATTTGAAGAAGAACTCATTTTAATGTAGTGAAATGACCTTGTCTTTTATGAAATTTAAAAATAATCCAGGAAATCTGTGGGAGCTTTGGAGTTAGAGAAAGAGAAACTGCAGGATCGGTGCCAGCGTTTGGAGGTTGAGGTCCTCGAGAAGAGGGAGAAGCTACACCTGCAAGAGGAAGAACATCGGAAACAAGATGCAGTGAGAGTCCAGAGCAGCGAGGAGTTAAAAGCAACGGCCTCACACTGGGCAGAGAAATGGCAGAATGTGGCTTTGACACTGAAGTCCACACAGGAAGAGCTGGAGGAACACAAAAGGAACAACTCCAGGAGTAAAGTAAGACATCTTTTGAAAATGACTTTACTCTACATCAGTTCATTCAGACCAATCTAGGTTAAAAAATGAAACAAATCTACTCACAGCTACAAGCGGAAGCTTCACATCTGCCAAATAGTTTTTTTTTAACAATATTTTTTTTTAACAAAAGGATTCAGACTCACTTCTGAAGTTTGAGCTTGAAGCATGCAAACGAGAGCTGGAGAGGAGCAGGAGTCAGGCTCTGCTTCACAGTTATGAAGATAAAGGTAAATCAACGTATTGATCTGTGGCACCTGCAAATATTCATGTGTCTTTTTACTCTTAACCACAAGGAGGTGTTAAAGTGCTGTGCTCTTGTCTTTGCAGGCCGTGAAGCCTCGTTGCAAACTAAGGACACAGAGACGCAGACAGTGTGAGTGGATTTTCCAGGGACTTTAATTTTTAAAATGTACCATCAGAAAAATGCTCCAAATGAAATTGGTCTTTCTCTTTATCGTGTACACTTCATCAGCTTATCACAATCCCTTTTGTTATGGGAGCCGCCATCGGACTCCCACAGCAGCCAAAACAAAGCCCCTCAGGTAACGCAATGTTCCTTTCTCGCTGACCTCAATTTGAACCCACTGTTAAGGTGTGTGTGGGTGGTCGTGGTGGGGGGCTGAGTGGGAAGCGGTTGGGTGGAATAGTTTGTGTATGGAGTACTGACAGTAAATTTAAATGATTAATGAGTATGTATACAAAGTAGTGAGGCGCAAAGGCTGAAGCAAAAAGAAAGAGAGAAGCGACCGACGAGAAAGAGAGGCCTCTTTGAAAATCTGACCAATTAGTAGTTGTTTTAAAGACAAAGCGGTGAAAGTGGACGGGTTTTCATTGTTACTATATTAGGGAAGAAGCTTTCAAGCATCTAGAAAGAATGAGGGAGATGGGGGAAAAAATGGCTAAACTCAAAATTTCTGCTCTCGTTTTGGTCGCTATCCACCCAAAACAAGCAGAAGATAACTCTTCTTCATGTATTTTCCCCATGAACACTCATAAAAACAGCACTCTGAAGAAGATGGAGGCCAAGCAAATGTCTCAACCACTGACTCATCGAGGGCCCAGCTGGAAGGTTTGACCCAGCTTTAAAAAAAAAAAAACTGAAGATAGTGGGTTGATTTTCCTCACAGGCTCAGCTCCGAAAACGTTTTCCTCCTCATGTTTTCAGAGAGCAGGGGGAGGACGAACCAGCTGCAGCGGCAGGAAACTCCGGCAGTCCAGAAGCCTCAAACACTGGAGCAGCTTTACCCGGTAAACGTTTTGTGAGATCAACTGCTCTAAAGAGGGCCTCCGCTACTGCTGATCAACATGATCGATGACTACTGGTCCACAGGTTAAAGGCGAGGAGCCGTCTGCTGAAGGCAGGAAGAACCAAATTAATATAGAGACGGACCAGCAGCGGAGGATGGTCACTGAACAGGTATTTACTGCTTGATGCTAAGATAACACGTTTTATTTGAACACAGCAGCTCCATGGAGGGTAATGGAACAACTTTGGTTTGAATTGAAATATTGAAATAACTATGGATTGATTGCTAATGCAATTTTGTAATCTAAATTAATCTAAGATATCATGGAAACTATTGTTTTAGTATAAATTGATGACTTTGCTGCAACCCATAAGTAAATAAAATCCCCACTTTATCAGCTGATCAAATTACTGCTTAGAAATACTATAATATATAATTTTATGATATCTTCCTTCCCGCATAATGCCAACTTTTACTTTTCATAAAAATATTTTCATGCTAATATTTCAAGTTTTTGCTACTGCTACTTGACATTTTATTATGTCTAAACTAAGAGGGTGAGAAAAGTAAACATCCCCATATTGGCACTGTCTCTGTGAGCACGTTCATAGCTGGCATGAGTATTTAGCTCAAGGCACAATTCTGCCTCAGTAAAGTCCTGTGGGGCTTCCGAAGTTGATTTATACCTGTTGTAAATCCCTCTCAAAAGCAATGTCCTTTATCTTATCATATTTGTAGTTAAAGAGTCTATTTAGGGAGCAAGAAGGAAAGGAAGGAAAGGAGGTGGGACCCGTTCACAACAGCAACAGATCACCAGTAAGTCAGACTGGAGTCTCCTCTCCTCAAGACTGGTCCCACACGTCTAAAGTTGTAAGGGTAAGCAACCTCTCTGCACCACTGACAGAGATTTAAAAAAAAGATTGGACTAATCTGAATATATATGCAGAAAGATCTTGTTTTTCTTTTTTGTATTCAGAATCCAATGGACAGGAGGATCTGGCAGCAGAGCTCCGGTTTAATGCCAGTGTTCGAGGAGGACGAGGAGGGCAGTGACTGGCCGACAGGGGAGGAGGGAAAGCAGGAAGAAGAGGCTCATGCTGAGGATGACCTCCACAATCAGGTGAATGATGAATGGTAACATTCAGTCTAAACAGGCTTTATATATGCCAGAACTAAATCACCTAAAGAAAAACAGCCACCACATCGCTCAAGAGATCTGAATTAGCCTAACTGCATGTTTCATAAACGTAGTAGCAAGTGATGAAATTATCAGACGTACCTGCAAATTCCTTCATTACACACAAACAGAGTGTTTGCTAACGCCGGCTTCTGCTTCGATCAAAGAGCAAACAGCAGAGAGCTGTCAGCCCGGCTGCAAAACCACTTATGTGAAAATGTAGTTCAGCCATAATCTCACATATGACTCTTCCTGCTCTAAATAATCAGATTTAAAGGTGAGGAGTGAACCGGTTACATCCGACTCAAAGAGAAAAAGAGGATAGGAAAGAGTCACGTGTCACACAGTCTCGTATATGAGCTCATACGTGAGAACAAGTCAGTCACATCCAGATTCAATATGATGAACTCCGTATCCAAGCCATTTAAAAGTCTGAATGTCATTTGGTGCCAACAGAATATAAATTCAACTATTTCAAACAATCAAGGTCTGAATGTGAAAGAGCAAGTTGAACTTTACCATTAAATCATCTTCCATCGACAAAAATCTACAAAAAGAAGAATTAATAAAGAAAATGGAGTATACAAGGGGTCTTATCACACTGAAACCGTTCTCTCCTCTGCCAGATATCATCTTTGAGTGCAAAAATCTGCAATCTGAAGGCAAAAAATGTGAATCTTCTGCAAGGTGATGTTAAACACAAATCAGTGTAATAATTATTTGTGCTGTAATCTGTGCCATGTTTATGGTATGGAGCCTATAGGGAAACCATGGGAGTCATTTCTCTATCTCAGACAGGGAGCTATCCACCAATACCTGAATTGACTAAATAATATGGAGCGCGTTGTCAAATGAACTAGCTACTTTACTGGTGGACAGGTCCCTGATCTTATGTCATTTCTCTTCTTCTATCCACGACCTTCCAACTTCTGCATGTCTCAAAATACAGAATTCGTATGACATCTTGAAATTCAAATGTTTGTATTTTATTTTCCTCCATTCTCCCTGATTTAGCCACACTAACGTGCAAGCAACCCATTGAAGACTTCCCTCCTGCTGCAAAGAAACAGTCAGACAAGTCGTGTAGCTGTTCAGATAAGATTGACATGCATCAGGAAAGACCGCCCACCTTCCTTCCTGATGGAATATTCCTGGCTGAGCTTGTGGATATATCTAGCCCTGATGAAGATGAAGTGGAGGGAAAGGGAAAATAATGTGTTTTGTTAAGACTCCTGCATGGGTTAAACATTGCTTTATACTATGAAGTGCAATGAAATGATAGACCAGCATCTACAGGGCGCTTGCTGCCAACACTATGCCAACCTTTTACTTAAACGTATTTTAAGAACTTCACTTCAACAATTTCAACTTGGTGGGTTGGCTTATACTTATGATACACGTTTTAATAAAAGCCACCAAGCTTTGTTAGGCCAAAGTTTATGTTTATTTATATGATGTGATACGTTTCTATATGAAATCATTACAGATGCACCTGAGAGTATGTGTATGTTTTGGTTAAAGTAGTACAAGGTGGAGTGCTTAACCCCAAAATCCAATGAACATGAAAAAAAGTGAAAAGGTTGCACATTCCAGATTTAAAAGTCAACACTAACATTTCACATCACAATAAGAACATTTCTATTTCTTAAAGAAATAAAGATCAGTTCAATTGTCGTCATGTCTAAACGCTCATGGAATTTAGTCTGTTTAACAAATATATGGTTACCTTTAGAAATCCAAAATGTGTTTTAGCATTATTTAATGTGTACATATTGTGGCAAAAGGGGACCTTTGGTATCTTATTTTGTTAATACAGTACGTCATGTCCACTGGTCATGAAGCTTTTACAACACGCTTGTGTTTTGGTACCAGCGGGCCTGCTCCCCCTGCATGGCCCTCCAGTCAGCACGTCCTGCATCGCACCCGCAGCTCAGATTAAGACTTGACAAAGAACTTTATCTACTGGAGGCACCTACATTTACATTAAGTAGGAATGGGACATTTGCAAGCAGGATTGCAAATAAATACAGTTATCAATCTATGATGTGATTGCAATCTTGAGCTGCACAATTATAAACTCAAGCATGAGGGGAAGCTGATTGATGTCTCCCGGAGGAGGGTCAAAAAGGACAGAAGTATTCCACACAGTAACATAAGTATTAAATCCAAATGTTGTCCTTTGGGCATAGAAATGCACTTTGCCATAAACATGATACAAAATAAAAAGAGATTATCCATGTCGTAAAATCTAATGGACATGTTGTCTGCGATGAAAGTAATGCCTTGACAGGCTAATGCAAACAAAGATTAGATCTGTCCGAACAGAGATCAAGAGGAGATTGGAACATTTTCCAGAGGATTGTGAATAGTAAGGGATTAAATGAAAATGTCATTAAAAAAGGGATGATCTCCTGCTGCATTCAAGTTCTCTAAGACGTCATTTAATCCCCCAAACAATAAAAGCAAACATAGGGAATTACTTTACCTCTGCTCCAAAGGCGAAACTTGCCTTTGCACATGCATGCTTGCGTAATGTCGCCATAGCACGATGTCCTTACGGGATCTCCAAATCAAATAAGCATTTTTTCAAATTCAAGTGACATCAAACGTTGTTTTTACCTGTTGCTGCCAACGAGTGGACGAGGTGGACTAAGTAATATGCTCTGAAGACCTTGACTTTGATGTGACGGACCAGTGGCTGATACTGACGCAAAATAAAGATTAGCAGCTAAGCCCCTTAAACATCAGTGTGTCCTCTAAGATCAGACTCTGCAGTTAAAGAGCAGAGAGGAAAAACCCAATGAGCAGCAAATGAAGCATGTGGCTTGCAGTGTACAAAAATCACATAAATCAACAAAGGGGGAAAACCGAAAAGTTTAATTGCACTGACCACAGAGATCACATGTCCAACACTCAGAAACAGAAATACAGGCAAACAATATCAAAGTAGGCCTTGCAACATTCATTTCCATACCACCAATCTTAAAATGAAGGTCAACACTTGCTAACCTATGTTATTTAATACCCCGATCCCTTTTTTAGCTTCCACTTGTTTATGTTTAGCTCTTTCGCCAGATGAAATGGATGCTCGGCTCTCCAGTCTCTTCCTCCGCATTCCACCTCCAGTTCTCCCAGCGCGGTTGGAGCTTCCCGGGTGTATACTTCTATTCTCAGATCACACTTCTGGAGCTCCATCACGGAGCTCACCCTCAGTAGCAGCACCAGGCTGCGGCTCTCAGGACTTTGGGTGGAGGCCTGTACGGGACAGGGGTACAGAGGCGGAAGACTGCCCAGCACAGACGCATCCTGCAGCCTGTGGGTCGTCCCAGTGAGGTCCAGGACAGTCACTGCCAGCGTCTGCTGCTCTGGGGAGAAGGCCATCGTAAAATGGAGGCAGGGTTTTGACGATACTGGCATTTGGCAGCTGGCACCGGAGCCATAGCTCAACGGAGCCAGCGGGATTGGTTCCTCAGGCGAAGAAGCAAAGACAGAACTGGGACTGGTGAGCCTGCTGTGTTCATTGTAAGATAGTTTACCTCCCGTCACCATGCAGCGCCTCTGCAGAGCCTTGTATGTTTTGGACATCAGACCCAGTTTGGGAAATGAAGGCAGGGAAGTGTGACTGTGATGAATGGGTTTATAAAGGGGTGATATTAGCGGTGGTGTGCTGAGGCGGCGCGGGGAGAAATAAGACTTTGGCTGCTCCTTCTGTTCAGAACCAGCTCTAGCTCGTTTTGAAAACGACAGAGAGGCAAATTCCCTCTCCGAAGGGGTAGGGCTGGGGAAAGTGGAGGGGTACTCCACTATGTCGCCATCCTGTTCCCCGTATTTGTGCGCGGACGCTGTCATCGATGCCGAGGGAGGCGGGATCTGGGCAAAGGTCACAGGTTCAGCGTGAGCTGGTGCTGATGTCACAGGGTCTGATGACACAGGGTCTTTGTCTCGCACTGCACAAATCCTACTCGTCCTGCAGCACAGAATACATCCCAGGACCAAACACAGACAAAATACTATCAGGCCAACCAGAAGAAGAATTTGGAGGTGAACTGTAGACACAAACGAGAATAATAACAGCAATTTAGAATCTGCTTATCTTGATTACATAAAACAGACTATATATCATTTTACCTCATGTTTCTGAAAGCAGTGACACAATTTTTCAAATCAAAGTTCTGTCAATGGAGGGGTTTTTTCAAATCTTTCATAAATCACGTCCCCATTTGTGAGTTGACACATTGCACCACATTTAAAAAATATATTTTAAGGGAACTTATCCCCTAAGAGCATACCTTCCAGTTGTTTGGTGAAAAGGACCTGCACCAGAAGCCAGAAGAAGAGTATGATCATGATGCCCTCAATCATACCCTTACAGCAGAACAGCAGCACAGACTGCCACAGAGGCTGACCCGGGTACTCCTCATCGTGGTACGGCATCGTTCCAACAGTGTGCTGAAGGTTTGGTCCCGGTGGAGAAGATAATTAGTTTGACTTATGAAAACATTATCTGGCTTTCAGTGTTGGAGATATCTCCTCTCGTGAGTCTGCGTGAGTCAATCCAGGGCATCGTTTTGAGTGCAAAAGTCACAGAGGAGCAAAAACATCTTGAATATTTAGAATCCTAAGTTTCAGCTTTGAGTAACAAAGTGAGTATCAAAACCTGCAAACTATATGTTTAAAAAAAGGATTTCTCACTTAGCTACAGTCAAGCAATGTTCAGCAGACACGTATGTCTTTCCTGGCTCAAAATTGAAAAGAAAACCTCCTGATGTCCCTGCTTGCATAGAGTATATTCCCGTTTTCAACCCGTTACAGTGATCTCATCTGCAGAGTGATTTGACCGGTGTTATTTTCTCCCTGGCGGGCGGGGACTGTGGGCGGAGATATTATCTCCTATAATACCGCTAAATTGTTCCTGAATCATCTTTTTTTCTACAGTGTTCCAGATGTCAATGCAGCAGTCTCACTATAGATTAACTGTCCTAACGGTAAATCCGTCAAACACATGCCCCGCCCTCTTCCTCTGACCTATAATCTCTTATCTCCATTAGTATTACCTGTCACGTCGGTCTGCTGCAAAGTTCAAGAATTAACTCTGGATATGGACTCTTTCTGTGCTTCCTCTTCCACAGACACAATGTGTTTCTCTTTCACTTTTTAAACCTCATCTAATGTCAAGTGTCACAGTTCACATCAAAACCACAATTACTAATTTGCGGTGTCAGCACGGTCACAATTAGGTACACTGTTTAAATGACAATAAAAATTCAGCAGAGATTTTTAAAGAAATTAATCTCTTAATTCTTCAATAGTTCCGTTTCTTCATTGAAAACGTTACAACTACTGTGAGGAGCTTTCATATTTGTTGATCTGTATCCATCTGGATCCGCTGCAAACTGAGCAGAAGGGATTTGACCAAGCGGTACCGCCAACAAGCGTTAATATACAAGAAGACGGTTCCATTGTTAAAACTTAATTTTATAGAGGCAATACTACCCCCGTCTGGCCACTCTTTTAGAGAATATATGTTTTTTGTTATCTACTCTACGATTTTTAGATGCTTAATGGCTATGACATAGAAAAATACCGCATTACAAAACAGTCATGAAAATTACGCAAGAGTGCATTGGTGAAAATAACTTAAAATGTCCAAAGTAAAAGTGAGCGCTATACTATTAATGTGTTATGTGTTATAGTTGGTTAAGATGGAGCAAATTAACAATGCATGATATTTATAAAATGAAACGTGTTTCTATGTAAAGATAATGTGTAGACACTGCGGCTGCCAAATAAATGCAGTGGAGTGAAACATGCAATATGGATTGAAAGTAGAAGTATGTCTCATGAAGTGTATGTGTGTTTCAGTTATTCACACATTGTATAAAAGGTTATTAACATTATTATATTTCTAAGGGAATCACAAGGGTACCATTGAGGCTAAAAAAGAAGTCTTTCTACAGCACACAATATTATTTTATTCTTCATGAGCACATGTCCAAGAAATACAATTTCTAACCAAAGACCAAAACAGAGTTTAACATAATCCTGATTTTAAGTTCACAGTGACATGTGTCTGCATGATTGATAGGTCTACTTGATTGTCCACATAGGGTATATTCCAGCAGATGGCTGATCCACCACACACTGCTTTAAGTATTGCATATTTCTCTAGAGGAATGAGGTAGAACTGTTTCAGTGTTCACTTGTCAAAATCTTGA
The DNA here is from genome assembly GCF_964276395.1 of Gasterosteus aculeatus. NCBI lineage: Eukaryota > Metazoa > Chordata > Actinopteri > Perciformes > Gasterosteidae > Gasterosteus > Gasterosteus aculeatus. Next base: position 14,645,909 of record NC_135698.1, read on the forward strand.
GGTCGATAGGGATACATTCTCTTTGTTTATGCAAATATATAGTGAGATATAGTTTAACATGGACAAGTCCAGAGTACATTCCTGGGTCCAGAATAAATCCAGATACTTAGGAACATAAGAAGTCAATTCAGGTAAATGTTGAATTACTTCATCTTACATAAAATTCCCAGCAACTTTCTGGCCTTTTTTAATTCAAAACTGACATGAAAAAAAAAAGGTTCTGGAAATTTTGAGGCGAAGCCAAATGATTAAATAAGTGTTAAATGAAAACACAATACAGTACATACACAATTTCAACCAAACTGCAAAAAATCAATGTTTTAGATAATCCCTGAAAGCTGCTATGAAAAAAAATAAACTATGAGGTTACAAAAGGTACAAAACAGCTTCAGAAACGTTGTTACAGAAGGGAGCTATGACATTGAGCGAAGGCTTTTTTGGTCTTCTTAAGCTGCACTTTTGGTGACCACACTTTTCTACATGGGAAAAGGCAGCTACAACTATTATAATAAGCTATAAATGCATTGGACAACAAGGCTTTAAAGACACTTCTGAACAAACCTTGTAACGCCCTTTAGACACGAATGCCACATTATAATACAGAAAAGCTTCTAACAGGTCACTATGATCTGAATTTAAATTATGTTTAATGTGCACGCCTTTCAGGTCAAACAGCCATGTCCCCTTGACAAATATGAAGCACATTAAATTGTAAAAATGGAAAAAAGACTGCACTGCTTGAGTGAGGTCAACTAGTACAACTAGAGGTGTACAAGTAAAAAGCAGTATAGTTCATGCCTGACCAGAGAAGTATGCATATTGCAAATGTATTATTTGTTATTTAGAAAGATTTAAAGACCAGCGAGGCTTAATGTGGTCCCTTTGAGGAGGAAGACGAAGATGAAGAGGAGGGACTGTGCGAGGAGGACATGGCACTGAAACCATTCGTTCCTGCCATAGTTACGTTCTGTGACCCTATAGGAGCAGCTGACTTTTGAGCAAACAGCATTCCTGCAATACAGAAATCAGACAGAAGAATAAAGTTAAAACAAATGAGCATGACTTTATTGGAACACATTGCATGTCTAGTGCTAGGTGGAATTTGAATGCATTAACTACGTTATATCCTAAGGAATAAAACATTTAGTGCTGCAGTTGCACAATGGTGAAACTGATTGAAAACAAATAAAAAGACAGGGTTATTAAACGGAACGCTTCAGCCTTTTGAAAAATACCCAAATTTACCTCTGGATTTGAGTTGGATGGGCTGAAGAACGGGCTGTTTTCAGCTTTTATACTTCCGCTTTGCTAAACTTTTCTTGTAAACTGAGAACTATCAGAGTAAACCAAGTTTCTATTATGAAATGAACTGCAGTGTGTACATGTGCAGTCACATCCCCACAGACTTGGGTTTGGTTGAATTTTAAATGTAGATTTAAAATTAACTATGAAGATATCATTAAAGAAATCCATTATTTGATAAATTATATAATTGGTTCTTTTCATAAAAAAAAAAAACACCAAAAAAGGTTGACTTGTTAAAATGTAATTCCTCACCTGAGTAAACGGTGCCATTGACCTCCACAGACACACTGATACTTGCTGCTCCATTAGTGGAGAGACTCAGAGACAAATCCTGTTTGCTCTCTGTGGGGCAAAAAGAAAATGGACTTTGTGGACTGTCCCAAAATCATGTTAAGTGATGACAGGCCATTTGTCATTACAGCGAAGACCACTTACCGTGTCCATTGTTCAGTTTGTGGTTCATAGGGTTGAATTGAGATGCCAAGGCCAGGAAGTTTTGTTGGAGGGCTTGCTGCATGAGGCGCTGCTGCTCCTCCGCCATCCGCATCCTTTTCTTCTCTGGACCGTTGGCTGCAGCAGCTCCTGCACCTCCAGGAGCTCCTCCAGCTCCTCCACTTCCTCCAGCTCCTCTCTCCAGCCTCTCTCTGAACTGCTCCAACGACACAGCTTGTGCATGCTGCTGCTGCCGGCCCAGGGGTCGGCTGGGCAACACAGGGGTGGACAGCTCATCTGATTAATAGAAAAACAGTGAAGATTGTTTTAAAACAGGTAAGATACAACAACGCGGACTGTTTTGACGGTGAAAGAAACGGTCAAGTACCGACGGGCCTTCTTTGAGACGAGATTGGTGCACAAAATAAGAGGGGAAACGCAGCACAATTGTGTCATACCGTACCGGTGTTTCTCTTGAGATTTGAGGTGGCGCACGTACTCAGGCCGTTGTGTCCGGTCGGGGGGGTTTGCATGGTGGGGGAAGAGAGGAGGGCCAGTGAAGTGGAGCTGGGGGAGGGCGAGTAGCGGTATAGACTGTTGGTGTAGCTGGGACGTCGACCTTCTCTGCGGTTGCTGTCGATGGCGGCCTGCAGCTCTCCTGGAGAACTCAGACCCTTCTTCTCGCACTCAAATGGGTAAAGATACTTCATGTACCTGCAAAAAGGTTCCCAAATTGGTCAATCTGGTGCAAACAAGCACTATATTATATAAAATAAAAATAACCTGGGTGTAAAACTTCAAAGACACTTTAGATGAGAGACAACTACTAGATTATATAATAATTTCTCCAAAATGATATGTATATATATAAATATAAATAAATAAGAGATATATATCAATCATTTCAGTATATTACATTTTAAATAATTTCAAACTTTTTGAAACTACATTTCAAGGTATTTGTCTCTGTCTTTATATTGGAGCACATTATATTCTCTTAATTGTTCCTGCAGACCACATTTATCAATGCAACAGATTCTGATATGAATGGGAAAGACACGTACTGGGTGCGGAGGGTGAAGGCCGCGCTGGTGATGGATGTGGGGAGGTTGAGACCTTTGGTGATCTCCCTCCAAATCTTCTTGTTGATCACCTCCACCAGGCCTCCCTTCTCTGTCACAAGTTTATAAAGCTTGTACAGGTCCAGCACCTGCTTTGCCATGATGGGGATGCGGTTCACAGGAGTTCCTGAATGAATAAGAAGGACACAGTCGTCCTTTAAATCCAATGAGATGAGTTTATAGTCTTTGAATTCTACTGAGAAATTGTCTTAAAATACGAAAGGACAAAGGAAAACAACATACTCTGATTTACACACCTTAGGGTCTAAGGTTAAGTTAGATAATATGGCTTAGCATGTATAATCTGTGTGGATAGACTTCTCTAATGGAGCTCATTTCAGATAGATGGGGGTGGGGACCATTCCACAGCAGCTCTGTTGCTGCATTGATTCGGGCGCAGGGGGGAGGGGCAATCTTAGAGACAGCAGGGCCTGCCAATCACAGGGGTTAACAACTAACCCGTGCAATCCTGACCTGACGCAAAGCCAATTAAGCAAGGGGGCTAAAAGCAATTGTAGAACAGAGATTCATTTGTGCTCAAGATGAACCTGTGTCACAGACAAACATGTTCCATTACCACGACCGTCGCGCACATGAACAAAGATTGCAGACAGCATCGTGCTGCATCTACTTCCGTTCGAGATGTGTTGACGAATTAATAATTAAATCAGTCAGTTCTATATGGTATTTAAAAAGAAAACTGCTTAAAACCAGCATGTGGTTTCATTCAATTGCTGAAAATTCTCAAAATACTCAACTGTCTTACAGCTACTCACAAAAACATAAACAAAGACTCCAACTCTGAATTTTACCTCGTATCTGCATGAAGACAAAGAGGTCATCAAGGAACTCCTTCCGTTGTGGGTCATTATCCAGTTCATATAGCTGTAAACAACAACAAAAAACACATGAGGAACGAGCTAATCCCTTTACTCGGAGGGAATTTCAGTCATTTTCTCATTTGCATGCATCTTCTAAACCTCCTTACCTTGGCAAAGTCCCTGGATGGTTCTCCTCTTATTTTTCCGCCTTCATTTTCCTCAGCCCACATGCCATTCCCTCTCTGAAAACATACGCATCGTAAGAAACATTAGTCAACCGTTTGTCCACCAGATTGTCCTGCATGTTCATTATATGATGCAAAATGGTACCATAGTCCACACACACACACACACACAGCTCTGAGGAGAGCATTTTAAACTTCATGTATGTATGTCACATAGCATTGTGCCACAAATAGAGAAAAACTAGCTTGTCCAACTGGATCTCATGTTTCCATCACTGCTGGAGACGATAAGTCCCTGTGACGACATTGATCCCGGGAACTAATACCAATTGTAACCTTTCCCAATAAAAAAAACCAAACATGTTAAGTGAGTTTTTGTCTAATGGTAAAAAGGTGGTTCACGTCGCTGACTTTGTAGCTACTAATAACCCCTCTGTGTCACTTCCCATATAATGAACTAGCGGTTTACAGTAAATAGTCTATGTTTACCGTATGCATGGTGATTTTGAGTTTGTTCTTTCGTTTTTATGTCTGGACTTCTTTTGTATACTTCATGACTTTTCTTTTCTCTGTGTATTTAACTTTTTTCATAGTGTCAACAGGGGAGCTGTTAATTTAAACAAATAGAAATAAGAATTAATGCCAACGACACTCGTTAGATAGTTTAACGGACATTCCTCCCCTCCCCCGTCACTAAAGGGGAGTGGAGAGCAGCCTGCATGCTAAAGCCTGCTGAGAAGTTATTGTCCCAGAGACTGATGCAAGTGGGAAAATAACACATGCTTGATAGAACATTCTTAAGAATGGTCCTTCATTAAAATTCAATCATTGTCTTTTCTATCCTTGTTCCAAACAGGCGTTACAAATCATTAAAATGAAGGACTATGCTGATTGCATGTTTTCTGCGTAGGTATCGACCAGCGTTTGCCTGCAGAGCACTTATGAGGGCTAAAAACTTTACGTGAACATGTTTCATATTAAAACAAGCACGTGTATTATCCAAAACAAAATGTGTTTTTGTATGCGACAGAATCAAATGAGTCGGTTGTCAATCTTGGGTTGTATAAACACAAGACTGTTTTTGTCTGCCCTTATAACAACATTACTTGTTAAAGGCATTTGAGTGCATCACTTTGTCCATTAATCACCTTCCCTAAACGCTTGTTGTGGCAACTGATCTCACCTGGGGTTTATACTAATAACGCCAATCACATTTCACACTTTGAGCTACAAAACGCATGAGAACTAACGACTTGTTGATTCGAGTCCGGCTGTGACTCTCCTCTTGCTTACAGTCAAAACACCATTCAAGCACACAAAGCGACATAAAATAATAACCCAGAGGTTCTGCTAAGAAGCATCAGGGATCATTTAAAAGGTATTTAAAACCGTTACAAGTCAATCTTTTATCCGTAATAGCCAATGATAATGTACATCTAATAGTTTGAGCGAACCATTTTAACCAGCTTTCCCTTTCAGCCAAATGTTTGTGTCTAAAATCACAACACAGGTTATACAGCAACTTCAAAAACTCTGTTTTCTAGATTCATACCGATAAATACAGAAGCCAAGTTGCTCCTGTAGGTGGGAACCACGGTTTTGTTTAGTTGTGAAACTACTTAATATATAACTGTTTGTATCCATTTTACACACACACACACCGCTGCCTCTGTGGTGGCACCGCTGTTGACACATCTAATGGCCTCAGCTTAGAAACATCTGATAAAGGACTTCTACTCCCCCAGCAGAGAGCTTATTGATGTGAAGGTAGATAAACATCCCAGTCTTTTCACCATGAAATGGAAATAAAACCCTTCCCCCCTCTTATTGATGAGCGAGTGGGACCTACTGCGGCTCTATTAACAAAGAGCTTTCAGTTAATTGCTCACACATTTTTCATTCTGCCCTGGGAATCCTGATAGTATTCAGTATGTAGGTCAGGAAAAGGTTTCCTTTGTTTTGTTAAAAAAGGTTGGATTTGATTGAATAATATAAAACCATTTATAAAAATCTGGTTAATACATATAAAAATAAAGTCGTCTATCCAGGCAGTCTAGATAAGAAACAAAAACAAATGTATTTACTTTCAGGACATTTAAAAATCAGTTTTAGTGAACGCAAAGTGCCTCTTTTAATGAGATGTATTATAATATTCAGCTGATACAGCACAGCTGCAGTGTAAACATATCAAATAAATAATCCAAATCAAATTATCAGGCCTCTAATCAACCGAAAACGCTCGCTGTGCGGGGAACTGGGACTCAGAGCAAACAGGGGCCATGAGACAATTAAGGGTGGACAGTGACTGAACAATGTCTGCCATCAGGGTGAGGCCACATGTTCTAAAGATGTTTGTTTAATTAAATTACTGAAAGGAAACGCTAAATTAGTAAGAGGGGGACGATATTATGCTCTCCATGCAATCATTTCAACCAGCCATCGTTAACTTGCAAGACCTTTTTTTAAACTAACAAAGCTCATTTATCTTACATGCATGTTACAAAAAACTGCAAGAGTCCCGTTTTGAAATTCAAACCGAACACTGCTAAAGTGAAGAAAATACAAGTAAGCAATGGTAAAAAAAAAACTTTTTAGGTAAACTGAACACAGATGAAACAACAAACGTTCACTACTCTGGCTGTTGTGTGCCGGTTTGACAAAAGAAAATGTAATTCTCGCTGTATAATGTATTGATCACTTGCAGTTAAATTAAGCATCCATTAAGTGTTGCCAAGCAACTGCTAAATTATGTAACGCAATCGCATGAGATGTATCAGCAATGAGGTTTCTGAGCGAGTGAGTCGTTTTGAAAGAGCTCAAAAGTCTCAATGGGTCACTTCTCCCCAAAACACTCACTAAATAATCAACAGGAGATTTGCAAAACTGACAACATAACAGGCCTTTCTGCTCCAGTGAAAGTACACAGTAAGTAAACCTTACGAGTAGCCATTTGCTGTGAGGCACGAACCCAGCTGTCCTTCTGGCCACAAGCCCCATTAATCAGAATGTTTTGTATTGAAGTGGGGCCTTTTAAAAAGGTAACCACACACACACTCTCTGAACTCTATATAAAATAAATCTGTCTCAGGGTCTGAATTGACCCTCTGTTTCCAATCAGTTTCCAATCAGTAGTCAAACGTATCGGCTCGAAAGCACTCATGAATAACTTCATCTCATTTTAAAGTAGATCTGTCTGATCCAATGAGAAAGGGGTTGAACTGAAAAATTGCAGGTTAAGGGGACAATTCCTTACAGCAGTTAACCCTTGAAGTAAACCGCGTCCGTAAATATACACTTGAGGCCATTTCATTAATCCCCTGCTCTCATTTGGACGGGCCTGAGCCCCCCGCTTTGAACGGTTGGGATTGGACAACAGCCAAGACCAATTAGCTCAACCAGTGGTCAGGTCGCTCTGTTTGCAAGAGTGTGAGAAATGAGGTGCAGCACGGCAGAAGGAGACATCCGTGGCCCGGTCAGTAATTAAACACTATCAGGTTTGGGCATCTTGCCAATGGGAAATGCTCCCTAACCACACATGTGAGCGGACGGGAGGAAGAGCGGGCAGCAGTTGACCTCCCAGCAGGAAGAAATCAAGAATCGACAAGTTAGAACACGCACCAGCATGATGTTCACAAATCGATAAAGAAGAGACAACGGGATCTGTAATCGATGACAGGAAGTGATCACTATGAATGATTGCCAAACAGTCCAGCAAAGAAAAACAATAATTAATTTAATTGGGCATCTTACTTGTCTCAGTGGCTCATCATAGCCCCAATCAGCCGAGCCGTTGGGGGAGGTGAAGTTGGGTTTTCCTGCAGGAGACAGAAGCGCCTTCTCCTCCTGCTCCTGTTTTATGGCTGAAGGCGGAGATTCTGACATTTCCTTCACAGCAGACGAGTGAGCTGTGGAGTAGGGAGTCAAAGGGAAGCCTACGACCTGCTGGAACCCAGGCTTCTTCACTTGCTGAGGAGGCCCGTCCCCTACCTCCCCTACCCCCTCTTCCACCTCGTCGTTCTCCTCGGGCTCTACCATTTCCGGCTCCTCCTCATCAGAGTCTTCATCTTCCTCATCTGGATCCATTCTGGTGATACGTCCGTTCAAAGCCTGGTGGTCTGCTTGATAGGTCTGATCCACTGAGGAGTCAGAGGCCCTCGCTGCAGCAGCGTGTTGAGCAAGCAGGAGCTGGGCGTGAAGAAGATGCTTCTCTTGAAGGTTCATCTCCAGTTTGGCCCCATGTTGTCTCTGCAGCTGCTCCATCACCGCCTCCAGCTTAACCCCAGCATTACTGGCCTGTGGACACCCGACTGAACTGCCCGCCTCGGATAAGCTCGACTGTGGATGAAAACATTTATCTTTTTATACCACCAACCTATTGAGAAATATTGGTGTATTTGCATATACATGGTGCAGGACATGTAAAGTCTTATATAATAAAGCATAAGAAGGCTCATTTAGACAAATTAACCTAATGTGTTGTTTACCTATTTAGTACATTGTCTGAATAAACGTATACATATTTCTTTTGGAATAGTAAACAATATAAAAGTAATGTAAAAGGAAAGAGAAGCAGTCTGAACCACAGAACGAGGTAATGGTGGATTAAAGTGAGATTAAGCTGTATGATTGACGCTAATTACATTTATTTTTGGTGAAAATATATTCGTTGCAGAATAAATAAGTTCTGTATCCTAACTATGTTGAAGGCTACCTAAATATGAAGGGATTAGTGTCATCTTATTACACTAATAGTTTTTAAAAAAGAAAATGCTTCCACAGAACAAATGCAAAACAAGGCCTACACTAATAATCGTGAAAGACGCTTATACTAGTTCAAAAATAAATTCGATGAAGGTCAAATGGTCGTAAAAAACTGCCGATTAATCGCTATTTGCTTGGTTAAGAGTAACAAACGCGAGTGGGAGCGTTTCCGAAGACCCGTCGACACTCACCATTTGCGCCTTTGAGTAATCCATCATCGTCAACAGGTCTGTCCTAGTTGTTCCTTCTTCCTTCCGGCAGGAATTAATCGCATGATCCGTTTCCCTTTTCAAACCCGAAAAGAGATTCCTCTGGTGGACCGTGGCTCCGTGTGCGTTAGAAGCCGGCGCAGGTCGCAGTCCGGGCGGATCGGAGGTGGAACTGGAGGAGGGGTGAAACCGCTGTGCGCTTTGGCTCCGTGGTCCCTGCGCACGGAAACTCAAACATCTCTTGATTGTCTTTGACTGAGTGGCAAACACCCCCCGACGCGCATGAATGAAAGGCCCGCCCCGCGCGTAAAGCTCGTAAAGTGGGGTTTTCTTCCCCGCATTTCCGTGGCAATATACCCACCCACTTCACGTAGCCGTCCCACCCACTGGTCTTATCCCACTGGAATGGTTGTTGAGATAACGCGGACTCTACTGCAACAAAAATACATTTGAGTCCGGAGCCGTTTCACTCACTTTGCAATTGATCCCTAAAGCCACAGCACACTCCCAATGCTAACACTTCCCAGCAGGTAGCCCTAGTTAGGTATACTTTATCCCGTGTCTCTGTGGGGCAGGCTTAAGAGCATTTAGCAAAAGGTGCGTAATGCAGGCGGTCAGAGGTCATCCTTCGGAGGGTCTATTTTCATCTGGGTCATGGTGGATAATAACCATCAGAGGTATGTAATGGTATGATGCACTCTCACCCAGTGTTTAATGGTTTCAGGGAGCTTAAACCACAAATAAGGCTTCTCTCTTTCGCTTGGCAAAGACTTAAACGGAAATTTTGTATACAAGGGACAATACTGGAATCGTGCTTAGGTAACGCCTCTCTACAAAACCCAAGGTAGCGTGGGGGAATTTACATGACTGGATTGATTAAATGTTAAGAACAAAATACATTTTGATGTCAATTCATATCATTAAGCTCAGGAGGGCTTAGCAAGACACTTTTCCTAAAATGAGAAATAAACCACACAGCTCATTAACACAAGCTGGTAAATATGGTTTCAAAAACGGGGGAAACATACTAAACCCATCCCTGTCAAATAAGTTCAATTTGATGGAACATGTTCTAGTGCAATTTAACAGGATTTAACATTCATGGTTTCTTTTTACTTGCAACAAAGTCAAAGTAGAGGGTGAGAAAAACTTTGAATTGCCTTTATCATAAATATTTGAACTAGCTGGTTAAATAAAGATCAACATTTGTCCTTTTAAATCCCGTGAATGTACAGGAAGATGTTACCACCTGCTGGGCATTGCTGCCTGTCGCACCTCCTCCGGTGGCAATGGGTCAGCTGCAGGGTCATCAGCCAGAAACAACCATTCACCAACGCTTCGCTCCTTTAATTCTGGAACGTCTCCTGGTGGCGGAGCAGTGATAGGGACGTCTCCCTGTCACCCCCTGCAGCTGAAAGTTGTTCTCCCCTGCAGCTGTTGTCAGCGGTTAGGTGTTCTTTCCCCAACACCTATCCTTCCTCCTCAGCCAGAGCCAAAAGCTCCCTTTCTCTGCCAGGTCCTTTGTTGTCCTCCTTAGCCTCCCTCCGGTCACTCCTGCATCCCTCAGGCGTGTGGTTGACAAACCCAAGAACCCTCGGCAGCTTAAGTTAAATAAAACAATGCTAAAAGTATGTATATATATATATATATATATATAGTGAAAAGTTAAATCGTCAATTATTTATGGATCAATAATATTTACATTTTATGTAACAGTTCATAATTGATGTTGTTAATAGTTTTTATCTGTTGTTCACGCAAAACGTCCGTACTGGCTTTCTTGTTGTTAAAACAGGGAAATTCAGATGTAGCTCTTTTATCGCATTTCAAAATGTTAGAGGATTGGAATTTAATTTTAAGTTAGTTTAATTTGAAAGGTCAGAACACATGTCGCACCTGGCTTCCTCCCACACCTGCACTGGTCATAATGGAGGTGTATGTGTGTGTCTCTAGCTGTAGCTGTGTCTCAAAGCCGCTAGGCTGCATCCTTGTAGCCTCCAGCCCTCAGTGGCCTTCGCTGTAGACCTGAGCTGATCCTCCAACAACTGCATAGACTGAACCGAGCGGTCTGAAATGGGACTGTCTATCCTACGGGGAGACTTTCTGCTTGCGTCATCAGCTTTACTTCCACTGCCGCCGTTGCCTAGCAACCTGCTCTGCTTCACAGTAAAAGCCTTAAAAGCCCCAAAATTACAAAGTTACAGATATAAGGAAATAGGAAGATAACTTCTTATTTCATTTAATTTAGGAAGATATGCTTCTCCTCAGGTGCGTGATATATTTCAGGCTTAGAGAAGAAATTGTTTTGGTTATTATAAATTCAAATTAAATCAGCAAACACATTTATTAACTGTATTGACTTTTTTATTAAATTGACTTTTCACTAATAACTAGACGATCTGCCGTTAACAGGGCAGCGGCTCCTCCGAACGCGGTCGAGGGACGCAGCCCTCCAGGAGCCGATTTGGAGGACACAAATTCACTCGAATATCTACCAATAGACATTTTGTAATATAATATATAAAATCACATCTTAGTTTATGAAATCGCTTAATTACGTGACGTTGATAACAGATGTTTTTTTTAATTTAATAAGACTTTAGAACAAACTCCGTTAATCTCCTCTGCTTTAAGGTTGCAATATTACTTTTAGCTAAAGGTAATTATAAATGATAATAAAAAAAAGTTAAATTGCATTATACGCATGCATTATACATATTATTATTATACATTGACCGATTTAATTTAAATTTAAAATAACCGGAAAGTGTTCTTCTCTCAGCCTGAAATATATCATGATCCGTAGGAGAAGCGCATCTTCCTAAATTAAAGGAAATAAGAAGTTTATCTTCTTTATCTGTTCTTTACTAAGTGTGTCTGGTTTAAAGGCTTTTATTGTTAAGCTCAGCAGATTGCTAGGCAACGGGAGCAGTGGAGGGACCCCCGTAGGCCAGACAGTCCCATTTCAGAGACCACTCGGTTCAGCCTATGCGGTTGTTGGAGGACCAGCCCAGGTCTACCACGAAGACTGCGGAAGGCTGGAGGCTTCAAGGATGCATTCTAGCGACTTTGAGACACAGCTACAGCTTGTATCACAAACTCACTGGTGGAGCACACACACACACACACACACACACACACACTGTTCGAGCCTGCCATCTCTTAAGAGTTAGGGAGTGACTAATGTACAAGCACCAAAAGTAATAGTCATATTGAATGGAGGTCGTATTTTGTAGTTCTCATATTTATAACCTTTACTTAAAAAATAAGTGTTTATACTTAGAGAAAAAGTTAAATGAGTCACTTTGCCACCACTATCTTATATATGCGTTGCACTCCAGTTTAGGTTAACGTTATTTAAAATCCCTCTGCAGATGTGATGCCGTGTGGGTTGTTGTGAGTCCGTTTCGTCCCTCTAGCCTCCCTTCTTCACTGCATTGCCCACATTCCCCCTTTTTTTTTACCCACACGACCTTGTTTTCAACATGGATGCCGAAAAACCTCCACACACATCGCTGTTTATATTGCAGGAGAACCCGTCTATACAGCTGGTGTTGCACACCGTGGCTTGTAATCCACAGTCTCGTTTGAATGCCGTCTTGAGTTGAAGCCTACACATTTATTTCCCAAAGACGACACTGCGTAATTTTAGGTGAAAAACCCCGAGACAATACGAAAACCGACGCGGAATGGCGTCTGCCTGGGGCCCGGGAAGCTGAATAAAAGCAATGCGGCCTCCAAAAGACGAATCGGAGTGGGCGCTGCGAACAGATCGACAGATCAGCGTGTCTGAACTGCGAGGAGGCGGGCGCAGGCGCGCGAAGGATTCTGTTGCCATACATGTTCCCGGCTGTGTGAAGCGTTTCCTGCACTGGTGCATGGTGGTCGAACAGGAGGAATTGTTGGAAATTTTTCGGAGGTTAGTGTATAAATTGGTTTTTACCCAGTATGCATTATTCCCACAGCCATCTCTGAGACAGAGACGGAGTGACAGGCTGCGACCGGGATTCAAAAGACGGATAGGAAATACTGTTTAAACATGAATTACAAAATGACACCCAGCGAGTCAAAATGCTTAAGTTATCATTAATTAGCTCGACGTTGTTTCCTAGTTACAGTAGCTTGGCTGTGAGCTGAACGGATAAAGCTAGCTAGCAACTCCGGCTGCCACATATCGGACCAAGTCTACAGATATTGAGTCCCAATTGCTGTAATCTTACTAACGTGATTATCCGCAAGAAACAGTTTGCTTGTACGCCGCTAAAAAAAAGAAAGTCGTGACAGGCGGACAGTCGGTTAGCGTAGTTAGCAACGCAGTTAGCATGGTGGCTAACCCCGCTACGTTAACGTTACATGACATTATTACGTTTCGGCTGCGCATTCAACCATGCCGTCAGTCGAGTGTGCTAAACCGGGCAGCCTGATAACGACAGAACCGCTCCACTGTGTGTAACATGTAATCATGTTTTATTACAGAGGGACACAAGTAGCAAGTCATAGTGGTGCTAACATCGCAGCTAGCTAACCACCTCCAGATGCTGTGTTCAAAATATCAAGCGCCAAAAAACAGCTGAGATGCAGTAAGAGCCCCTCAGATCGGGGGCTGTCATCAGCATAGACAACACAGTAACTTGTTTTTCCATATTATTATGTCTTAGTGGTGTATACCGTTATATAGTAAGTAGTACAAGTTATACGTACTTCAATAATACATATTGAAAATATGAGTTTGGTTGTAATGTATATTGTTTCTTTACCCACAATAAACACATTATTACTCCTTTATTGCCAAGATGCAAAACCATTGATGTGTGCAATGCTATTTATTTTTCAGTTCAAAGGCACATCGATCCACATCAATGTAACAGCACGGGTTCGTTGTGCGTTTTATAAATGTCGTTCCCTTAGCCTGATATGAAGCCATTAAAAACAGACTCAACACGTAAGATTTTAACATGGAGCACAAAAGGTTTACTGCAGACATTTAATTTAACATACAAACAATGTTAAACAGGCAATTGGCACAGGCGGTTAAACATGACAAATTAATATGACCTAACAAAACAAAGGTAAAATAAACAAAAAAAAAACAGTTTAATGGCAGGTCAGGATTTAAAAAATAACTAAGATTAAGGATTATAAGGGTCACTAGTATATAGTGCAATATTTACAGTAATTAGTCCGATTTTAAGAGGAAATGTGAAGAGGACCATCCACCCTATAAACCACAGTCACTGACAAAAGGGGCATTAGTGTGGGTTGTGCTTTGTTCCCATAAAAGGCTTCAAGGCTCTGACTTGTGGCTACCAGTGTTAAAATCAAGCTGCAAGGCCTTCATTATGTATGTTTTATATTCCGTTTGCACATCAACACACGTGTCGCCCTGTGTGTTCGCCGTCATGTGGACAACACCATAAAGTTTCATACGGGGCTCCCCGTATGTTTGTGTGTCTTCTCCAGCAGCTGAAGCATGCTCTTGGCCCAGATAAACCGGGACTCCCAGGGAATGGAGTTTCACGATGCAGACGGGCAGCCGGTCACCCTCTGTCTGACGGAGGCTGTGAGCGTGTCAGGTGAGCTCCACTGAACTTCACTCGCTCGCCGTCGCAGCACGAGACTAGAATACAGATCGCGACGCACAACCAGCCAAATTATTCTTATTTCATAAGACGTGGAAATCCAATGCAAGACATTTTAAGGTACACCATGCAAAAGGTAAAGATGCATTCAATAGATAACACGTTATAAGCATATACTGTGAACAATATGATGCATGACAAATATGTGGAAATTAGTTGTCATTTTCTCCAAAAAAGCATTGTTTATGTCGCTATATACGTTATATATAAACAGTTAGTTGCTAGTTTATTGAGTTGCAAATTACCTCAAATATAGAAGCATGTTGCAGTAAATTGTATTTCAATGTGATAGTACAGTAGTACATACAGTAGTACAAAGAGTTAACAGTTGTGCAATGTGTTTGGTTCATGAATGAATCAATATTCATCAAATGTCTTCTTTCAGACTTTATAAGAGCAGTAACCTAGAAATTGAAAGGACGTTAATGGTCATGGTCAAGTATAGTATTTAAAGCTAAATAGGTCATACAATCCGTTCATTCTTATCTTAAGTTATTTCTACATCTGCTTTGTTTGCTTAATGTGTCCAAGGATGTCAATAACGTTTCTTTGCCATCTCTTTGTGCATTTGTAATAAGCCATGAGTGGATCGAGTCTGTCAACATGAGCGTGCCGGCTCCATTTTAAGGGATACAACCTCAGTTCCACGTTCAACCAAAACAAGATGACCTCGCAACTTTCACTATCTCCTTGTTCTCAAGTATTGTCCTTTTCACATGATTTTCCCAGATGGCGATCAGATGGAGAGCATGGACACCGTGAGCCTGCAGGCTGTCACTCTGGCGGACGGATCCACTGCATACATCCAGCACGACTCCAAATCGTCCTTTTCGGATGGACAGGTCATGGACGGACAGGTGATCCAGCTGGAGGACGGCTCAGCGGCCTACGTTCAGCATGTGTCGATGCCCAAAGGAGGTAAAATATACATCTAAAACCAGTTGTTATTTTGTATTTTACCCGCAGGGTGTAACACCATCTTACTACTGTGTGACTGCTGTTGAAATGTCCAGAAATTCCAGCTGAGCATAGGTTACAGTCAACTGCTTTCTTTTGTTTTAGGGGACAGTTTACAACTTGAAGATGGACAAGCAGTTCAGCTGGAAGATGGAACAACCGCCTACATCCACACACCCAAAGGTAAAAGGATTTTCCGTCTTTCGTCAAGTGTCTCATTTCGCACATTTTATTCAATAAAACCTGAACGTCCCCCTCCGTGTCTCCGTGCAGATGCATATGACCAGAGCGGCCTGCAGGAGGTGCAATTGGAGGATGGCAGCACCGCCTACATCCAGCACACGCTGCACATGCCCCAGTCCAACACCATCCTGGCCATCCAGGCTGACGGCACCATCGCGGACCTGCAGGCCGAGGCCACGGCCATCGACCCCGAGACCATCAGCGTGCTAGAACAGTACACCACCAAGGTAACCCTGATCAGACAGGTGTGCGGCCAGTCGACGCAACGACGCGTTGGGTTTTCCCTTTTTGTTTTGGAATCTTATATTGATGCTCTACTGCACTATGAAAAATAATGGATTTTTTTGATTCTGCTTATTCGTGTAAAGATTGATCCAGTCGAGTAAAGTAAAGTAAAAATGTACTTTGGTTAAATTGATTTTTTTTAAACTGGAGAAGTGGGGAGAAAGGATGCTGTAGATTCATCGTTATGGTTTATCTTGTGCAACATTTTTGCATATGTGGATAGCACAGCTGTGTGCGTTTGCGTTGTGAATGTTCATAATCGTGAGTGATTTGCTGTAATACTCAACTGTCCTGCTGCCGTCAGGTGGAGAACATTGAAAACCCTTTGGGGTCCTTCGGCAGAGTGGAAGCAGACAACGGCGTCCACATGCGGGTATCTTTTCTATAATAACTCATTCATTACTTCATTAAAAATCCTTCACCAGGGGTTACATTCACGTGTGTCTTTCAGATCGTGTTACAAGGTCAAGACAACAGGTCGGTGAGGAGCTCAAACGTAGGAGAGAAGTCTTTCCGCTGTGACTACGATGGCTGTGGAAAGCTCTACACCACCGCCCACCATCTCAAGGTAAGTGTAGGACTGTTTAAAGACAACATTTCCCTGGCAGCATCTTCCCGTTGATGTTTTTACTTTACATCTCCAGCCTGCTTTGTCTCATCCCTGCAGGTACACGAGCGCTCGCACACTGGAGACAAGCCGTACATCTGTGAATATCCAAGCTGTGGGAAGAAGTTTGCAACAGGTAGCCGTGGAAACCATTTCTCTCGGTCTGAGCTACCTTTGTCATTTCAAAGGCAACCAATATCTTTATCAATTACTTCTAATAATGCAAATGCAAAAATAATAACAGAAAACATGAATTAGAATACAAAAGATATTAAAGTGAAAATAACAGTTTTAACAAGCAGCACAATTTGTAAGCCATTTGTTATAAATATATATTTTTAAACAATTTACGTATTGGAACGTGTCATATTTAGGTCATTTTTGCCATATTGCATAATTTGGAGTGGAAAAAGATTCAGCCTTCATCAGATAATTTTGCTGGAATACTCAGGGATTCTTTATTGTTTGTTGTAATGCTTTTATTGAAGGCATCGACAAAAATGCTGTTATTACTGTCGTGACGTCCGCAACTAACACTTTGAGATCAAAAAGTACACACATATATATATAATATATATTGTATGTATATATATATACATACACACACACACACGTACATATATATACATACCCATAGGCACAAGTGACACTGTTTTTATGGTGTGTGATTGTTCTTTTCTTTTCAGGGTACGGACTCAAGAGTCACTCACGCACACACACGGGGGAGAAGCCATATCGATGTCAAGAACTGAACTGCTGCAAGTCCTTCAAAACATCTGGAGACCTTCAAAAGCACACAAGGACTCATACAGGTGAAACCCCAAGGAACAATATTCCTGTAAAGTTGCGTCTTTATGCAATCACACATGGGTCTGGCACAGATTTTATCCTCTGAAATGATTGCTGCTGTTTGATACGGAAGAGATATAGTATTTTGTTCGGAACTACCAGAGACAGGCACCTGTGGTTTGTAAAACCACGCCTCAGGGTGCTGTGCCTCTGTCCAGGCTGAACACACTACATGGTTTTGTATCTGAATGTGTGGAGTCGATTTTTCCCCACAAAGTGCTTGAGGACTTTTCAGCCACGGGGTCTCATCACAAGATGATTCTGTTTTTATTTTTGAATAAAACGTTTTGGTTTTTTTAGGGTTTTAAATCTCATTGGGAGAGGGAGACGGATAGAATACCACGTGGAACAACAAACTTTTTCATCTTCCTCCGTAATTTTTAAAAACAAACAAATACAGCTGAGTTCAAATGATTCATTTTCATAGTTGTTTACACGTTAAAACACAGGGTTATTAAAGAACTGACATATCTGTAAACCCCCTAACCGTAACATATAAAGTATGAAAATATAAAATTGTCTTCAGGAGAGAAGCCTTTCAAATGTCCGGTGGACGGCTGCGGCAGATCCTTCACCACCTCCAACATCCGCAAAGTCCACATCCGAACGCACACCGGGGAGCGGCCGTACTACTGTGCCGAGCCGAGCTGTGGCCGTTCGTTTGCCAGTGCCACCAACTACAAGAACCACATGAGGATACACACTGGTGAGTCCTTTGTGCGACACAGTCTGTCCCCACCGACTCGTCGCGAGTCTTAAAGTCCTGGTTTGGTGTCCCTCCAGAGTATAACACCCAGTTTTTAATATTAAAACCTACTTTTCTTCTTCTCCAGGAGAGAAACCTTATGTCTGCACCGTGCCGGGCTGTGAAAAGCGCTTCACGGAATACTCGAGCCTTTACAAACACCACGTGGTTCACACGCCCTGCAAACCGTACAACTGCAACCACTGTGGGAAGACCTACAAGCAGATCTCCACTCTCGCCATGCACAAACGCACAGCGCACAACGACACGGAGCCCATCGAGGAGGAGCAGGAGGCCTACTTTGAACCCCCAACAGGTCAGTATTTGTGTGTGTGTGGATATATATAGAGATGCAACGATTAGTCGACGGCCCAAAAATTAAATCAGCAACCCTTCTAGAGCGGTTTATTGGGCTGTGGAAAATGAGACGTCATTTTTACTTTTCATTTTAACTGTGACTGTTGAATACACATTTTGTATGATGTCCATTCCTAATGCCTAAAGGAATAAGTATATATGAAATAAATAGTTAAAACTAGACACTACGGTTTGCAGAAAAGAAAATGTGCACAGTATGAAACTGTACAGGAAATATTCACAGAATAAAAATAAATCACTGAACAACATGGAAGAAATGTATCAAACGAGGATAAAACAACCAAATGTTTACCCTCCCTTCAGACGCCATCGATGACCCCAACGCCAGCTACACCACGTCGGTTGTTGAGGCAGACGACTCTGGCTCAGAGCAGGTTCCCGTGGAGGGCTCGGACATGATTTGTCAGCAGCACGTCGCCTTGGTAACGCAGGAGGACGGGACCCAACAGCAGGTAATGACACTATTAATTATTACTTATATTCCCAAGAATGTTCGAACTGAGAAATTATTGCGCTTGAACACATAAGCTCAATATGTAATAGAGAGTCCGCTGCAGTAGCCGCATGTGTGGTTAATTCATCTAACGCTACATTAGCTAATGTTACTTTGCAGCTATTTCATCAAATAAAATGACCCAACGTGGTTAAAACTTTAGTTTCCATGAGCGTTGGTGGTCGTTTCAAATCTTAAATCAAAAACTCCCACGATCCCACGCTACTTCAAGACCTCATCAACGTTCCCCTTTGTTATTGTTGGACTGAGAGACCGTCAGTGGCACTTTGCGTTTAATTAAAGTAATAACGATACAACGACAATTAAACAAAATGCTTTACACGCTAAAATAAATAACAACTCATAGTAAGATCATCACCATATAAATATATATCCTCCGAATACACTGTACACTGTTTGTCCCCAAATGTCACATTATCAAAAGGAAGTATTTTCCAATCCAAATATTGATGATATATATTTCTTTAACCATTCTTGACTCTAGAAGGACATTTTCTTTCCTTATTCCAGGCTGAAAGCCTTCTGTCCCATTTCCTAACACAACACTTGTGACCGCGTTGTTAATTTCACGTTTTCAACGTTCTTCTGTGTTTTGGGATCAGGTCAGCATCTCCGAAGCGGACTTGCAAGCTATGGGTGGAACAATCACCATGGTAACTCAGGAAGGCACAACCATAACCATCCCGGCCCACGAACTGACGACGCACGGCGGTCACTCGGTCACCATGGTAACAACAGATGGCTCAGAGGAACAGGTAACCAGCTGTCCGGCCGCCGTGTTCATTGTGCAAATATGTTGTGGGAATGATTGACTTTGGGGTATTTTGCGTACCCGACTCATTATCTGTGGACCAAATCAGGAACAACGAGGGGGAAATGGACCGTAAACAAAAGACAACTCTGGTTGTGTTTTCAGCTGTCTATAAACGATTTAATAGATGGTTGTACAGATGGATAGTTACTTTGTTAATCCTGCGATATCGTTCATCCTGATTATTTATGCAGTCCAGAGGTGATTTATTAAGAGAGAGCGAAATTGATCCCCTTCTATATCTATATTTATTTAGTATTTCCACTAACTGACGTGTGATTGATTGGGGTTACGCCCGGGTCTCTCGTCTGCCTCAGGTGGCCATCATGACGCCGGACATGGCCGCGTTCCAAACCGTGGAGGAGGCCGGCTACAGCCAAGAGCAGGATGACATTCATCCTGTCACATTACTCGCCACCTCCAACGGCACTCACATTGCTGTGCAGGTTGGTAGAACGACACCGTAGGAGTGAATACGCCGGTGGGTTGAGTTTCACATCTGCGGATTTGTTTAGTTATTCAGAAGGATAAGAAGAAGAAGGAAAACAACCGGAAACGTCTGCCATGTAGTGTAAATGCAGACTATCTGTGAAATGGAACATTTGGGAACAAAAGTTTGGCAGTAGAGGCCCATTGAATTCAGAGGTATTAGTTATACACTTGGTATGGATCTGACACTGCAGTGCACTGCATTTGTGATTGATTTATTTTAATGTCCACTACACTCAGTGTGCTGTCATCCATACGATAAACAACAGGAGTTTCAGTCATTACGGTATTTAAATGAATGCCTACCCGGATCCCACCCCAGCTTTAATACGTAATTAAAAGTCATTGGTATGGGGTGGGGTTCAGCTCAGGGGAATTACTTCCTAAAATTATCATAATCTTTAATCCATACAAAAATAGATGTGGTTTAACTACATATTATTGTAATCAATTCAAAGGACTAAATTAGCTTATCAAGCCTGAAACCACAGATTATTATCTCATCAAAGTTTACAGGTCTCATGACTTTACCTTAACAGGAAAACCCTGTTTTCATTTGTCCCTTTAGGGTCTTTCTGTCATGCTAATTACACAGCAAACCGCTTATTCCACCTCTTACAAACATGTGACCGCCTTTTAACGCATTGGTCAGTCAAGCCGGGGTGTTCGTCTTTTGAGGTGGTAGTTAG
Source organism: Gasterosteus aculeatus (assembly GCF_964276395.1). NCBI lineage: Eukaryota > Metazoa > Chordata > Actinopteri > Perciformes > Gasterosteidae > Gasterosteus > Gasterosteus aculeatus. The sequence goes on from NC_135698.1 coordinate 14,666,949, forward strand.
CGATTAACGACTGCTATCAGTGTGTCGATAGATGTGTGTGTCATTTCCATTGTTTTCCTTCTCTGTAGCTCAGCGATCAGCCTTCGCTGGAGGAAGCCATCAGAATAGCATCAAGAATACAGCAAGGGGAGTCGCTGGGCCTGGATGATTGATGAATGAATTAGGATTTTAAAGAAAAACACATCTCACTTGGACTATACGAGAGAAATCACACGTCTTCCTCCATGTGTTTTTTCCTTTTTTTCCCTCTAAAGAACTTAGCTTTTATGTGTACATAGGATTTTGATAACTGGACTTCTACTCTGCTTCTTTGTTCCCGTTGGGAGAGGGGAACATGCCTTCTTATGTTTATGGTGCAGAGTGCACAGTTGAGTGTACAGCTAATGCTATTTCTAATAAAGAAAAAAAGAAGTGTCATTTGTTGGTTGTAATTGATTTTTAACACTTGAATTGGAAGTGTTGTCTATATATAAAATTGAATTGTTTATTACAATATACACTATAATATAAAGTACCAGTCAAAAGTTTTGGACACATTTTCTCATTGAATGAAAAAATGTATCCAAACTTTTGACTGGTACTAATTATTTATAAACGCCAACTAAATAAGAAAAGATATAAAACAAAAGTATTAATGCACCACAATTACTGACACACAGACTATTATGGCCTGTTTAGCAAATGAATATTGTGAATAAACAAACTTACCGTGAATAAAATAAATCCTGAGTATGACCTTACAGGTGAAGAACTCAAATAGTTTTTATTATATTATTTGAATATTAAATCCTGTAAAACTATTGGAGGTTAATCACATTATGGCCGAAGGGTGATTATATTTATAATTTTAATTATTTATAATTATCATGACTTCAATGATCTAGCCGACTAATCAATGGACGCGCTCAACGTAAATGTGTCACTCCGGTAACTTGAGAAGGGCACGCGGCATTGGCGCTGGATCCCTCACTGCGCCGCAGATGACGTAACGCCTCCTCGGACCCCACCCCCCGACCCCCACACACCACCCACAACTCTGGAACGCCCTTCTTTCAAAAAATCAAGACGCGTTTCGATTGGCTTCCCGAGGACCGCGTGACGAACGGTCGCGGGAAGTCCTCTGCCACGCGCGTGATAGGAAGAAGCCTTCTCCACCGGTTCAAACTTTTTTTTCCTTTTCCGTAAACATTGGTTTGTTTTTTTACTGTGGAAAGACGTGTTTCTGAATTGGTGAGTCATCGCTAACGTATCGACGGATACCGATACTCGACTGGACCCCCGTGTATCCGGTGGTGGTGGTTTAATTTCACTTCGGGACGTTGTTCCGCAACTCACTCCGGGGCCATTTCTCCGCGCTGGATGGGCGTGTAGGAGTTGGCTCACAAGTTAACGTTTCACTGGATGCTAGCGGACCTTTAAGCGACTCGCGGTACTTTTTTGACACTTTGAAGTCGATACCTTTATTTGAAGGTAGTTGGTGGTCGTATTGAGTCCTCTCTACGAACGGTAGTGGGGGTCCAGCCGTTTTTTTTTTTTTTTTTGTTTTTTTTTACCGTCGACGACCCCGGGGTTTAAATCCTGAACATGTCGAGCTTCAGTCGCCATCGGCACGGATCTCCGTCTCCTAGAGTTCCACCGATTCGGCAGAAACTGCAGTTCACGTGCAGCGACGGGGAGGACGAGCCCATCGAGGACGTCAACAACAGCACGGGCGGAGAGTCCGGCTTCACGGAGATGGACTCCCCGATGCCGGTGCGACGGGTCGCCGAAGACAAGCGGCTGGAGGGCGACAGTAGCCCGCTGAACCGGTCCGGCGGAGACGACGACGTGGAGCTGTGGGACGAGGAGAGTTTCGGGTCTCCGACTCACCTGCGATCGCCGAGAAGCGTTATCTTCGCCAACTGCTCGCCGTCGCCGCGCAAGGCTTCCCGGTTGTACGGAGGGTCACCGGAGCGGTCCTACGTGCAGGACGACGGGGAAGGATCCAGCTCCCCGATCCCGGACTGCCCCGACACACCGCCGCACAAAACGTTCAGAAAACTCAGACTTTTTGACACACCGCACACACCAAAGGTTCGTGTTGATTCATATGTGCTGTGCACACATGTCGTATGTGTGTTTATCAGAGACAACGTTTGGCAGCGACCTTCAAGAGCGCATATTTGGGCCATTTGCACATTTCTTTAGTCTGCTTTGGGACTTTTGTCATAAGTTTCAATGTGGGGAAGAAACAAGTAACACTAACCCTAAACAAACACCGGGGCCATTTTTAGCATCCAGTGAACAGCGATGACCTACTTAATGCAGAAGGATCTTTTGCGCAATGTCCCCACTGTAACTGATACGACACGTGAGGCTGTATGTTTGGGCATGTTTTTTTTTTTTTTAATCCTAGATTATACAGCATTCACGTCAAGCAACCTATTTAAAACCTGCAGATTCCAACACTCCAACCCAGTGTGTTTATTTACCCGGTTTAATCAACTAGCTTTTGATTATTTAATTAACAAAGCACTAAATCTGTCTTGTGTCCTTTTCCCGTCCTCCAGAGCTTGCTGTCCAGAGCCAGGGCCTCCGGCCCGGGATCCTCCAGCAGGAGAGTTGCCCTGTTCAAGAATGCGGAGGCTTCGGGGAAGTCGATCACAGACACGGGCAGGAAACAGCAGACCCCCCATGTCAACTTTAACCCCTTCACACCCGACTCCCTCCTCATCCAGTCCGCTACACAGCAGAGGAACAGGAAGCGAGCACACTGGAATGAGTGAGTTTATCGGTTTTGTTAGAAATCCCTCTTGTCTTAACCTGTAGTGCTGGTCAAAAATAGCATGTAGCTGTAGTTAATATATTGGTTCTACATTTACCGGTCAGTTGGTGTGTTAGAACTTGTCCTTATGTTAGTGAAGCAATGCAAAACCTATTAACCGCCAAGCTGGACAGGTTAACCGTTTGTCTTGAGCGCAGATGGAAGCCATTGTTATAATGACCAGATACGTTAAAGCCGTTGAATAAGTGCAGGGGGTTTGGCTGGGAACCGAGACCTCATGGTCACCGGAGGATTTTGCCACGTGCTTGTGAAACCTCCCCCCCCCCCCCAGTGCTTCCCCCTGCTGGGGAGAATGCTAACCAACACGGCCTATTGTCTTTCAGCTCTTGTGGAGAAGACATGGAGGCAAGTGACGGCGAAGGAGAGGATGAAGTCTTACCTCCATCGAAGGTAATTAAATGTTCTCTTGATTTGCATAGTGATCTGCAGTTTACTGTTGGGTATATAATGTTAGTTGATTTATTTATCTTGGTGGGACACTTGTTGCATTTTGTGCAGATCAGCTGCTGCACAAACCCACGTTTGTCCAGCACACACTTCCTCCAGAGTTGTAACTAATGACTTACTTCATTGATCAACCTGTTATGTGTTTATTTCAGTTAGATAAATGCTGACATAGAACATATTCTGTAATTTGGGGGGCAATTGCAAATAACCTTTCTTTGCTACTCAAAATAAGTATTCCTGTGAAGATTTAATTGCACAATAGAACAGTGGACGCATTGAATTATCACAAAAAAAACTTAGTTTTAGGCCCAAACATGCTTATTAAAAACAAAAATAGTCAGTAGATATATTACAAATAAATAGTTTTGACAACAATTTCTTATAATCACTTTCCCAAATGCCGTATACCATGCAGATTGATTTTAGAACACATTTTTGAGAGGAAATCGCTTTAATTTAAATGGTTGTGTAAAATGTCGGTTGTGAAGTCGCTGAAATGTAAATGCTAATCATGAATGTGTCCTTCTGTTCTCAGAGGATCACCATGATGGAGAGCAACATGATGTCCAGGTACGCCTCGGAGTTCCTCGAGCTGGAGAAGATCGGCTGCGGAGAGTTTGGTGCTGTGTTCAAGTGTGTGAAAAGACTCGATGGCTGCATCTACGCCATCAAGAGGTCGAAGAAACCTCTGGCCGGCTCCGTAGACGAGTACGTTTTTTTTTTTTTTTTTAAAGAAAAGTTTTTTTTAATGAAAGCCTCAACAATCAATATTACATGATCTAAAGTTGTTGCCTGGAAAACATCCCCTTTTCCCGCCATTGCGTTTTTTTTTTAAGTCCACAACTTGCCCCAGACATGTCTTAATTAATACCGCCTGTTCCCCTCCTCTGCAGACAGAACGCCCTGCGGGAGGTGTACGCCCATGCCGTGCTGGGCCAGCATCCCCACGTGGTGCGCTACTACTCCGCCTGGGCCGAGGACGACCACATGCTCATCCAGAACGAGTACTGCAACGGCGGCACGCTCTCTGACGCCATCTCCGAGAATTACAGGCGGCTCAGTTACCTGAGCGAGCTGGAGCTGAAGGACCTGCTGCTGCAAGTCACACGGGGCCTCAAGTACATCCACTCCACATCTCTGGTGCACATGGACATCAAGCCCAGTGAGTACCTGGGCACGCAAACGTTGTACCAACTGTGGTCCTGATAACATCTCGTATAGAATGATGGACTTTAAGATACGGCAGAAGAAATAACCCTGTATTTGTGTCATTTCATATAGCAGGAGTCAAAGTATAAACTAATGGAAATGTCTTTTTTCATAGGTAACATCTTCATTTCACGAAAATCTGTATCAAGCTGTGATGAATGTGATGATGACGAAGGAGTGACCACCAGCGTGGTCTACAAAATAGGTAGGCTGCTTTCACATGGCCTCCCTGGTTTGTTTTGTTGCCCTTTTGACTGATATTTTCTTCCGTTACTTGTCGTGGAGTCGGGTCCCCGCTTTGATCTGTTCTGATCGTGTTCGTTTTCCCTCTGCAGGGGATCTGGGTCATGTGACACGAGTGAACAATCCACAAGTGGAGGAAGGTGACAGCAGATACTTGGCCAATGAAATTTTACAAGAGGTTGGTCATCCTACTCTTAAGAAGTGCCTTTTGACTTTGAATAGGGCTTCACAAAGGTGTTAACATTTCTCCCCGTTGGTCCGATTTTCTTTCGTAGGACTACAGTAAGTTGACGAAGGCGGACATCTTTGCCCTGGCCCTGACTGTTGTCAACGCCTCGGGGGCGGAGCCTCTTCCCACCAACGGAGACAAATGGCACGAGATCCGAGAGGGAAAACTGCCCGCCATCCCCCAAGTGCTTTCTCCAGAGTTTCTAAGTCTTCTCAAGGTAAAGGACAACCGTCTGTTCCACTTTTATCAGTTTATATCTTTGTGAAGACTACACATGTCTTTGTGAAGACTACACATGTCCCCTGTCGGATGATTAATTCCTTTCTAAATTTGTTCTGAATGAAGGTCCTTGATAAACTGATTTTGAGGCAACTTAATGCTGTTTTGGCAGAGACCAACTATTTATCTGTAGCTTATATCTGTTGTAAAAGTTAATTTTAACAATTCAGCTCATTAAAGCTAATTCAACTTTTAACTGAATAATTTCTATTGGGACATGACTTTCTAGCATCTCTTATCACAATTTTGCAGCGCTTCCTTATTTTTTTTTTTTAACGTAATCCCTTTTCCTTGTAGCTGATGATCCATCCTGATCCAAGTAGACGGCCGTCAACGTCCGAACTCATCAAACACCCGGTGCTCCTCACGGCTGCCCGGATGAGCGCCGATCAGCTCAGAGTGGAGCTCAATGCGGAGAAGTTCAAGAACGCACTGCTCCAGAAGTAAGTAATCAAGTTTAGACTAATGCATCCTACTGTTTGAGATTCGTCTTTCCTCAAGTAGATAAGCCGTCCTTCAAGTCTCAATCCTAAACTGTGTCCCTTTTTTAAATTCTCCTCAGGGAGCTGAAGAAGGCCCAGCAGGCTCGAGCTGCCGCAGAGGAGAAGGTTTTGTCCACCGACCGGGTCCTGACCCGCTCCACGGTGCAGTCCAATCCCAGATCCTCCAGACTCATCGGCAAGAAGATGAACCGGTCGGTCAGCCTCACCATCTACTAAAACTTCACCGGCCCCCCCTGACAGGAAGGGAAACCCAAAAGGCTCATGGACCTATTTAAATTAAACACGTTCAGATGGAATCAATCAAGTTTTTATTTTCCAAGTGAGCCGTGTCACTCGTGGTGTTGAACTAAACTCCAGACTCTCATTGCCAACATGGTTCAGCCCTTTTTTTCCCTTTCAAATTAACTTTTACTTTTGGAAGATAAACTGTCATTCCTGAAAGGTAGATACTTTACCTTACTTTTTTATTTTTACACTGTCATTCCATAAGTTTGCATGAACGTCAGGCTCCATCACCGTTTCTGTCCTTGCACTTCCCTTCGACAAAGCCTGTTGGCCGCGGACCGAAGCCGCAGTGAAGCTCTCAGTGTGAATGTACTTGCCGTGTGCACCTTACTGCCTGTCAAATGCCTGATGCTGGGTACCAGAAGGTCTGAGAACTGACATGTCCGTGTTTGTATGGAGCACTTTGGAGGCAACACCTGGAACTTGCCACATTTTCTTTTTTTTTTTAAAGAGAAAAAAAAAGAAAAACCTGCTGCTATTGATGTTTTATGTGTATCGGGGTTTGGCCCATTTCAGGTTGGATCGTTCTAGAGGTCTTTGGCTCTTATTTTGATGTAGCAGGAGGCTTCCCCCCATCCCCCATTTAACGTTTATTCTTCTGGTTGCATGGAGAATGGATCATCCCACTCGAGCCAAAATCCTCTGTTTTGTTTGAAGTACCCAAACCAGCAAGCGACACATCTGTGCGGTTACGTCTGGTAATTCCCCCGTTCGATAGGTGCTGCCAACCCCCTTGTAGCATTAGAACAATCATCGTCCTGTTCTTTAGGTTCTCATGTGTTCTGTTATTTTTATTGATTTATTTTCAACACGCATCGTCTATTACTGGTTATACAAGTATTCAGTGTCTTTTTTTTTTTTTTTCAAAATTCTCCTAAGCTCTAACACAACAACTTTTCAGTTGTTGACCTTGTATATATGTTCTTTCAATAAATTCTTAACATCTACGTTTTGAGTACTTTTCACTGTGATCATGTGTAGGAGGTTAACATTTTTTAAATTGGTCCGATTGCGGTCTTTTGAAATGAATTAAATGTCAGAAATATAAATGAGCGTATTCTGTCATACAAAAACATTATAGTACGCCGCAAAGAAATTTCTATTATATGCCTTAATTAAAAAAAAAAATAGTGCAAAATGTATAGTTTGTTATGTATTATGTCAAACAAATATATTTAAAAAAATGTATTATGACTGTCTGGGTCTGGTTCAGCATAAAGATCCTGGAACTAGCACAGCACTGTCATAGTAAAGCATAACATTCAAATGGTTCGGGGGAAAGTGGTCTGCAGGATGCAACCAGCGGTTTTCCTTATTGGAGATGTATGATTTATCTAAAACTGGATGGGCCTTCACACGGCTCCAGTGATCCACTGACGTCTGTGTGAAGAACATCTGGCCCGGGTACCTTTGGTCTGAGGGAAGGAAAGTATCAAGCAAATGTCACAGATCAATTGAGATCTATCTATACACACATACACATTTATTTATCTATATATATAAAAAAAAAATCACACACAAAAAATCATAGTGTGGTATAATGGCAAATGTCATTTTTATTTAGACATAGATTGCAGCGGATGCTATATCTAAAAAAAAAAAGGGTATAGTGTCTTAAAGTATAATGTATAAATGTCATAGAATGTCACAGTAAAGTATTTCAAAAAACGTAAATAAAGTAATTGTGTATTATCAAATGTAATATTCATATAGCATGACACCAAAAATAATTAGTAATAAAATGTCATAGTATGTTAAATTCATATGTCACAAAAGATATTGTACAGTAGGGCATAAAGAAATATGACAATATGATGTAATATGACATTGAAAATGTATAAAAAAGTGCACGGCCTATAGTATGTTTTAAATTAAAATATATTGTACTTTATTTTAAAAAGTGGTAGTATCTTAAATGTCATAACAAATGTCCAGTCAAAGTATATGCAAATATAGCAGATATGTACCGCCTTAAGTTTGAAGATAAGCAGCAAAATTTGAGATAAGTTATTAGTTTAATTTATTCACATTAAAATGCATTTAATTCAATTGCATTTAACAACCGTTGAACCTTTTACTCCCACAAAGAGTTCCAGCGAACACAAATCTAAATTCTCAGCATGAACTCTGGAACACGCACGCGCACAAAACATCATCTGATGAGTTTTTGGTGTGCGTGCGTGTGTGGGTGTAGTTCTCTCGCTGAGCGGTGCTGCAGCTCTTCAATCACAGCGCGCGCGCACATCATGTGACTTTTCCCCTCATCGTCGCGTCCGACAGAAAGTTCCTCACTCGAGGATAAGAAGAGAACAGGAGGAGGAGAGGAAAATAAGAGAGGAGGAGAGGAACATAAGAGAGGAGGAGAGGAGAAGAAGAGAGGAGGAGAGGAGAAGAGAGGAGAAGAGAAGAAGAGAGGAGAAGAGAAGAAGAGAGGAGAAGAGACCTCCTCATCATGGCGCTGCGGGACGAGCTCTTGAAGTCCATCTGGCACGCCTTCACGTCTCTGGATGTGGACAAAAGCGGGAAAGTCTCAAAGTCTCAGCTAAAGGTAAAACTGGGCACACGCACACGCGCGGAGATACGCACACACAAACGCACACACGCACACACACACGCACACAGCAACGGAGACGCACCTGTTTCTTGGTCGATTAAAGCAACTAATTGGTGCTCAATGGGCCCAATAAAGTGAACACACGTCGATGTGAGACCGCCGGAGGTCGGAGGGAGAGTTTGCGCGTGGACTCCGAGGCGCGAGAACGTCGTCGCGTCTCTTTCTCCGTCCTCTCAACGTGAGACCCGGCGGCGGAGCTAACGCGATGCTAACGCGATGTGACAGAAGGCTTGAAGTGACGACGCGTGCAATTTAAAGTTCTAAACTTCTGCTATTGTTTATTAAATCTTCAGATGACACATTCGTGTAAACCCGAGAGCCGGATTTGACCGCTTGAGTTTGTAAACTATTGTGTGTCCGATTGTTTTTTTTTAGAAAACCGTGAGAGATGCTCAAAGTTCTGAGAGCACAAAGTGCTCATAAAGATCAACAGTATTATAAATCAGTGTAAATAAATTAAAATAAAAAGTACATTTGTGAAAAAGGTTCCACAAAATAGTTTTGCATGAATAACGTTATGAATGATCGGTGAATGACCAGCCAATCGTTTCAGCTGTAATTTTCATACAATATTTCCCACTGAAAATAGAAGTCTGTCCCTCAATCTGTAGTCAAGCACACGAGAGTACTCCTGTACTACTAACTGTGATACAAACACAATCCGTATCAAAGTGTTCTTGTGTAAACGGGCTATTTGGAGCGTTGATCGCATTCAAAGCAGATACCTGAACCTTTTATGGGAAGATTAGGTTAAATGTTCTGTTGACGCAAAAGGAGCAAATTGCAACGATCGTGAACGGAGCCAAACAAGTACCGGTAAGTAATGTTTCCGAGAACAACCGACAACCTGACACACCCACATATTTCCAGCTGTGTGTCACACAGACATTGTTCAGCAGTTTTAACTTAATTATTTAATTCCTCTCTGAGTGCAACACGTCATCTGTCTGATGTTAAGTGTGTTCATCAAAACGATGATCGACGTGTCAGGCTGAACTCTAAACAAAGCAACCAAAGGCCTTTTTTAATATAACATCATATAAAATAGACCTCAAACAAACACCTGCTTTTTAAAGGAACAGTTCTTGAAGCAGAGATATTGTGATTTATCTCACAGAGACAAGCTCTCTGTTAAAAGACAGAGACTAAATCATAGCAATAACAACTGAATTACTCTTTTGTGAATGTGGACACATGCTGATATTTAAAGTCTTCAAAATGACATTATACATCTTCATCTACCAGGTTCTGTCCCACAACTTGTGCACGGTGATGAAGATCCCACACGACCCCGTGGCCCTGGAGGAGCACTTCAAAGACGACGACGAGGGCCCCGTCTCCAACCAGGGCTACATGCCCTACCTCAACCGGTTCATCCTGGATAAGGTAGGCACTCGTCCCACTGTGATGACATCATAGCGACCCACCGCACCAATGGAAGGCCTTTATCCCCTGTGGGGGAGGGACGAGGGGGGGGGGGGGGGTAAAGGGATGTTGTGATGTCAGCAATGGAACTTTAACGTAATCCCTTCTGGCTATTTGGACTTGTTGATGTGTGATGTCATAACGTTGCAGATAGATCTGGCTGAATGGCTGTTGCCATAACAACGACGGCGGCCTGCCGGTGTGTGGTCATTGTTGTTAACATCAAATTGTTGAATTTGAATGTTTTCTCTGTAAATGTTTTTAAGATTCACTGACCTCGGGGTTATTTATTTTTTCATCCATATAGTTGCCTCATTAGTTGCTGGCTCCGACAGATTTAAAGAAAGTTGTTTGACCGGTTTAACCGGCAACAACTCACTTCAGTCTCTGTAGAGTCATCATACTTTAACACGCCGGGTCCTCCTTTCTACCTGAACCCTTCTGCTTTTTGTTGTTTTTTTCCTGAGAGTCTTCATTTAAAAACTTCTTTTGAGAAAATGTAAATCCTGCATTTCGGTCCGTCATTACACTCTTGTGTACACCCCCCCCCCCCCCCCCCCCCCCACACACACACACACATTGAAGTGTAGGTGACCGGCGAGGGAGGAGGCCGTCGCTAAATTTATTCAACTGCCCTCACCTCAGGAAACTCCACCCGGTCAGACAAGGAAACTGTGTGTGTGTGTGTGTGTGTGTGTGTGTGTGTGTTGAAAACCTGATTCAGATGGAAAAGTGAGAAGTGGTGGTCACTGTTGTAAAAGTAGAAATTTAAAAAGTAGAACTTTTTTAATTTATCTGGCAGCTTTGGTTACTTATCAGATTTTCATCCCCTTCCTTTCAAGGGAAAACCACAGTTCTGCAAATTGTGAAGTTTTGGATTAGTTTAGCGTTGAGTAGAAGAAATATGCGATTTGAAAAGGAATCGGCTGGAAAATGCATCAGAACAAAGACGGCAGCAAACTGCTGCACATCTTTTTCTTGCAGGTTGGTATTTCTACTTGTTCATTTGACCGCGTCAGTGTGGCGTGATCGCGGAGCTCTGGCAGACGGCTGATCGGTCGAAAGCTGAGGACTCAGCACTCTGTGGTTTGCTAAACAAGTGGAACTCTGTGACCCTGAAACACTGGTGATGCGTCGTCATGAGCGGCTGCAGACCGAACGTCATGATGTTGGGCTCCGGTTGTATCTCTGGGGTGGACTTGGTTCTGATATATATGATGTATTTCTCTCTTTTTGGTTTATAGGTTGAAAATTGGAGGAACTGGCGTCTTTGGTCTTAATCTGACACTCACATCTGTGTTTGTGTTTCCACGTAGCTGCCTACTGATAATGAGCAGTTGTTGTGTTTCTGTGAGGCGATGTGAGTTGCTTCTGCAGGTTGCAGGAGATGAAGCCGCAGCCGGAATCCTAATGAACATGTGGCCTTAGAGAGGGATGGGGGTGGGGGGGCAGCACCCACAAGGCTCTCATTGTTTTAGTGGAGAGAGAGAGAGAGAGAGAGAGAAAAGCGACAGAGCGGGCGAGCCTCAATGACAAAGAGAAAAGCAGAGGAGCGTGACACTGCAAAGTGATGGCGAATAAACGTCTCTGCACTCAAAGCCTGAACCCTTCTTCATCACCCTCTTCATCACCCTCTCGAATCACCACAGGAGGGTTCTACACTGTTTTTTTCCCACAAGAGTTGATACATCTTTTTAGAAACTTCTTAAAGTCAAGCAGTAAAATTAACTTCTTAAATTCTCAATGCAGAATGAGTTGGATTTTCCTAAAAGAAAAATACAGACTGATATCAGGACATTCCGCTATGTTCTGGGCGCAGTTATGAACCGCACATCTAAGAGAAGCTACGGAGACGGCGGGCATAGAAGCAGATGAAGACGTGTAGCGAGGCGAAGCACCTGGTGGAGGAGCTGTGATTTAAGATGGGTGGAGGAGCTGTTTTCTTGTTTCCTCTGTGGCTCGTTTGACGGGGGAGAACCGCCAGGCGTCTCCATGGAGACGCTCCGGTCCACCAACCCGAGGAGGACATTTCTCCTCCAAAGCACAGATTGTCCCCCTTTTTCTTTCTCAAGAGCTGCTTTGCTCCCTTTTTGCTCTGGAATTCGATCTCTGTAGCTTTAAATTTGTTTTACTGAAAGGACCAGTATCCCGCTCACATTTGTGAATGAATACATAAATATGAAAGTGTGTTTACGGGGTCTTTAGCGCTACACACTGTGTGTTGAGGATATTGTCTTCTTGAAGCAACTTGCTGAATCCAAGGAACACCTTTTCTGCTCCACTTCTAGAATAAAAACCCCCAAAATGGTTTGAAACCGCACAAACTTCTGTGCTCCCTGGAGAAACAAACGGACTCACCCCAGTTGTTGTTGTTGTTGTTGTTGTTGTCGTCCTTCTGCTTCAGGTGACGGGCAACTTTGACCTTCAGGACTTCAACAAGATGTGCTGGACGCTGAGCTTCAGGAAGAATCTGGATCAGAGCCTGCTGCTCATCTCCAATGACGACGCCTTCAAGATCTGGTGCATCTTCAACTTCCTGTCGGAGGACACCTACCCGCTGACCGTGGTCACCGAGGAGGTGAGCCGCCTTCTCACGTCACCGCCACCATTCAGTGTCAATGAGTGCAGTACACAATCTGTGTCTTGGCTACTAACAAATGAAACGATTCGACTGGTAATGTGAGTACAGCTGAAACAAACCAGCCAACCAACCAACCAATCAGTCGATTGACCGTAAAACTAAATACGGTGCGAACGTGACAAAGTTTATCGTTCGCTGATCTTCTTTTACTATAAAACTGTTTCCCTAATTGAACCTTCAAGTTTTTAAATGGAGGACTTTCAGCAGTAGTTTATTGGTGGCAGTATGAAAGCTGACATTTAAGACATTTAACTCTTATTCAACCTACTTATTAAATTTCGGAAAAGCCCCTTCTCCAACATTGAGGAAGTTACCTCTGAGTCCACTGACGACTCATCTGAAGGAGCTTTTGATCGTTCAGGCCCCAGCGAGAGCTTCCCTTTGGTTACAATGTTCAGTTCAGCGTTGAAAAACGCCTGTTGCTCAAGAGTAGAAAAGGAAGTCTGCAGCTTCCTGTTCTCCTACAAACGCTGGAAGATTTATTGTGGGGACAGCAAACATCGGCGCTGAATCACAGGAAGAAATGTAGATTTAGGCGTTAGTGTGCTGCGTAGCAATAACAAGGAGGTGAAATACAGTGTGTGTAGGGGGGGGGGGGGGGGGGTCTTCAATGCACATGAACCGCTTTCATAAAAAAACGGACAATCAAATAGCTTTGGTTTGTTTTTATTTAGTTTATGTGAGTGTCCGTGCACTAACGCCCCCCCACAGATCGAGTACTTCCTGCGTAAGCTGACGGAGGCCATGGGGGGCAGCTGGGTGGAGGAGCGCTTCGAGGACTACAAGCTGCAGCTGGACTCGAGGCAGCAGAGCCTGAGCGCCTGGCAGCTCATCGGCCTGGTGGGCTCGGGTCACTTCAGCAAGGGCATGGAGCGCCAGACGCTCTCCATGGGGGTCAACGAGGTCTACCAGGAGCTCATCATGGACGTGCTCAAACAGGTGGGGGGGGGGGCAACGTAACAAATCAAAGTAGAACGTTGCTTCACAACACTAAGAACATGAAACAAGGAACTCAGTTTGTGTGAGAGGTCAGTGGATTTAGGTGTGAAAGATTGTTGTGAATGTGTTACCGTAGAGACTGAAGGACATTTGTCCTCTGTGGTCTCTTTGGTGGTTTACGTGTCCGTCTGTGGAGTCTCGTGACTTTGAAGAGAGCAAAGGAACTTACTTCTTGAACCGCTGTCTGCAGGGCTACATGATGAAGAAAGGTCACAAGAGGAAGAACTGGACGGAGCGCTGGTTCATGCTGAAGCCAAACTCCATCTCTTACTACGTCGGGGAGGACCTGGCGGAGAAGAAAGGAGATATATTACTGGACCGGAACTGCGACGTGGAGGCAAGAAGGATGCATTTGATATGAGACCAGGGTTTGCAAAATATCAGGGATATAACCTCTATTAATAAGTGTTGTTTACAACCTTTTTTCAATTCAAATTTATATTGACTTACTTAATGATAATAAAAAACAGAGAAGTTTTGTGTTCTTAAAAACGGTATTCTCTGACATTGCTCTCTGCAGCCCCTACCAGATAAAGATGGAAAGAAGTGTCTCTTTCTCATCAAGTCGTCCCAAAAAACCTTTGAAATCAGTGTGTCGGATAAGAAGAAGAAGCACGAGTGGATTCTGGGTGAGTGGTGACTCGTCATCACGTTTTAAATATTTGTATTGATTACACCAACATTAATGAACAACCTCTTATACACGTTTTGCCTTTTAAAATGTATTCATTTTAGTTTTTTAAAGTTTATTTTTGCCAAAGCTGCATCATTAATTATGTTGAATATTTTCAATAGTAAACTTTTCAGTTTTTTTATTTCTTATATCAAAGGGAAATTGATAAAAATGGGAATTAAATTATACACACTACGTGGCCTACACCTAAAATATTATTTTCATTATTGGCAAACCTGTGGATCCTCCTTTAATTCATTTATCATGTGTTCTACTGCATATCAAACGTTAAACTTTTGTCGATTCGCTCTATTTTCCGAATTCAAACCATCATAAACGATAAAGCCAAAAAGAAAAGCAGCAGAAAATAACGTGAGAATATTTAAGTTTTGCTTTTTTTTTTAATCATTTATTTCTTTGCCCTCAGCCATTCAGACCTGCGTGAGCCTGCTGCGTCAGTGCCGGCCGGCGCCACACCGCGAGGCCCGGCAGAGGCGGCGGGACCTTCGACTGAAGCTGCGTGCCGAGCAGGAGGAGCTGCAGCTGAGGATGAAAGAGCTGCAGCTGGCCAACGAGGCGAAACAACTGGAACTGGAGAACATGAGGAAGGTGAAGAAAACAAAACAACGCACACGTTAAATGTTCCGTCCGGTTCGAGATCGGTTCCTTTTTTGTAGCTCATCCGGTTTGAAATGGAAGCGTTGACTCGAGGAGGAATCCCTGATCACATGACATGGTTCATGCTGAGCCTGTGACGCATCCTCCTCAGTCCTAACTCTGACCGGCGGTGCTTTTTATTCGGGCCGAAATGGAAAAATTTGTTTCACTACATGAATAAATGTATTTATTTAAGTCACGTACAAAATCACACTGAGGATGTTGCTTCTGGACATCAGAGGAAGGAAATGTGTCAGCTAGGAGATGCACTATATGTAGAAATAATTGTTGCTGCAGTCACAATGAGTACTGCAGATGTCATCATAACAAAAGCCTCAAAACTGATTGAACAACATTTCTCGGCGGCGGCAGCGTTCGGTTTTAAAACGGGAAACTCTTGAGTAATGTGTATTCACTGTAAAGATCTTCTACCCGATACTGATACCAGAAGTTGCTACTAGGAATGCCCATTGAAGGACACAGTGTCTCCATTAAACATGTTTTTCCAGTGCAGCTGGAAACGGATTCCCGCGCTCTGATGTCACCGCTTGTGACTACGTGGACTAGACGAGTCTTGATGTGGATTTGTTTTTTAAGTTATCGTTTAAACATCTAAATCCTTGATTAGATGTACTTGTGCACAGAAGAGTTATCCTAATAACATAAAAATTCCCAAATGACTCATTTTCATATCTGTACTTCTGTCTTCAGTAAAAGCGGCGAAGAGGAAGCGCCGGGATTATTTACAGCAGCATTATTATTATTATTGTAAATTCATCACATGTTCCTGTGAACAATCTCTCAATCATCATGTCTGCATGCTACATGAAAACAACTAGTGCTTCATGATGGGATACATAGAGCAGTAAAACAGGAAAAGGAGGTTAATCCTCTATAAAGCTGAAAAACCACCAAAAGGTTCCTTGTTTATATTCTGTGTCTTTACTTCTCCTCCGTCCTCATCATTCACGTCCTGGTCGGAGGTTAACCACGTGCTCTGCATGTTCCGCTTTTAGGAAAATCAGTTGATAAGTGGGGAAATGTGTGTGTGTGTGTGAGAGAGCATCATATACACATCTGGCCACTGTTGGTTTACGTAGTTTTTATACATATTTCGACAAATATCAACACGTTACATTCTTAGTTGAATAAAAGATCGGGATATACAAGGATATATAAGGATATACTCCTTCAACGTAACTACGACAACACACATAACCGTAATTCAGTACAGTAGTACAGTGCAGCACTCAAACACAGTGGTTGTGTAACGTACAGATTGCCTTTGTGCCACACTGCTCTCTAAAGAACGCACAACAATCTGCCATTGAGGTGACGGTCCTATCTCGCATACTGATGGTTGCATGAATGCACAATGAACACACACACACAATAGGCAGCCCGGCTCTCACACTGCGCTGCTATATTTAGTGGACCGTCTCCCTTAGACACACACACATGAGGTTACAGCTCAACTGCCCGTGAAACTTGACAATTAACTTCCTCTGACACAAAAACTCAATGGCTTAAAGAAGATTTTTGTCCTCACACTCACAGATTTTTGTGAATGTTCTCATTCATTCAATGTTCATGTTGTTGATGATGTTGACGTGTCACTCAATAACATCCTTTTCCGTTGTACACGGCAGTAAACGCAAAGAAATACTTTTGTAGTGCTGTGTTGTTCGGCAAAATTCAAAATCCCGTTTTTCTGGGGGCAACTTAACTCAATACAATTCTGGACTGTTGAGATGATGTAGACCACCTTGGTTTGCAGTTCAATTTACAGTTTTTTTCAGAAGTTAAAGCCATGCACTATTCATTTATCTCGTCAGTCTATTTGTAAATGAGAATTGGTTCTCGATGGATTTTACCTAGTTAAATAAAGGTCCGGCAAAAAAAAAAATATTAAAGCAATGAGGCTTCACCCTCAATATCCTTTTTCTATATATCGCTCGACTTTAAGGGTGAAAACCTGTTTAGAGAAAGTGAAACGGTGCTTTTCTATACTTATACGATCTTTCGTTTTGGACCAGGCTCTGGAGGAGGCGGCGACTAACGCAGCAGAAGAAGAACAACGGCGTCTTCAGACCCAAACTGAGCTCCAGGACCGCTACCAGACGGACCTGGAGAGAGAGCAAATGGTACGTCACCCTCCACCGAGTCATCGGAACAGGTGGTGGAGCAAGAGCAGACCCAAATACAGCTTCCTGTTTTTGGTATACTGAAGGCTTTTTATTATCTATGCAAGTTTTTTTTTTGATAAAAGGTAAATATTTAGTTTGGAAAATTACAATCCTGAAGTATTTCTCTCTTCAACAGGTACGGAAAGAGATGGAGAAGCAGGTGGCTCAGAAGTCCACCGAGCTGGAGCAGTACCTGCAGCGAGTGCGAGAGATGGAGGGCATGTACCGCCAGCTGGAGGACGCCCTGGAGGACGAGAAGCGCGCCCGGCAGGAGGAGGAGGCAGTCCGCAAGCTGCAGGCACGGTGGGTCTGTGAAGGGTGGAGGAGGAGGAGGAGGAGGGGAGGGGGGGGGGGCAGGCGGCATCTGCAGACACGGTGTGTCTATAAAGGGTGGAGGAGGAGCACAGATTCATGAATATATTCAGCTGACGGAAAAGATTCAGTATGTTATTACAACAAAGTAAGTGATATTAATGTGAATTCTAAACCAACCACTCAATGTGAGCGGTGCAGGTCATGTGACCAGAGAGTCAAACTGCTTCTCTCGTGTGGCTTTCTTAAATGTGGTCACAGGAAGGACTACAGTTTGGCCTTCACACTTGATTTAAAAACAAAACATTGTTATATTGTGGCTAATAGCGCTGTCTCGGTGCTCCTACAATAGACTAGGGCGGCGCCCCTTCGTGGCACATAAATAAAGTGAACAAAATCGTGTACGAACGTACAGCGTGGGAACGCCGTGCTTCACTCGGCTCGTCCAGGCTGAATGCGGTGATACGCTGAGGGAAATATTACATGTTTATCACAGATTCAACACATCAGATTTAAAATCCTAAAAGTGTGGTCAAAGGAGACAAGCGATGATGAAAGTGATGAAATGTAATACACTTTTAGATTTGCTTGTCATCCGATAAAAGTTAGAAATGTAACATCTGTTTGTTAAGAAGTCTGCCTGCTCCTCTGTTTTAGAAACGTTAACTTCTACTTCCCTCTCTTCACGCTTCCTTCCTCTTTGCTGACATTTACTTTCCGTCTCACGGCCCAGGGCCCTAAAATGACAGTCTGTTGATATTACAATAGAAGGTCTTGTACAATTTATCTGTCACTTTATATTTGGCGCAAAATGAATGCAGTGGAAAACTCAAACATCCATTAATAAGATTACACAGTAGTTACCTTATATATTGGTTATTTAAATCTCTGGATGGATTTCTATACAACGTGTGTATTCATTAAATTAATTAACCCAGAAGTGAACTTTTAATGACTCATAATCCTAAAAATGAAAACAATTCATTATTGCACTACAGCACCACCTGCTGACACATTGACGCCTCACACACAGATTTTCTACATCAACTTTTATTATCCAGACTGATAATCAAAAAGCTAAATCAGTACAGATTTAATACATTCACTACTTGTATAAATATTGTTCATATAAATATATATAAATACATATGTACATACAGTACCAGTTTTTATATATATATATATATATATATATATATATATATATATATATATGAGAGAGATATATATATATCTATAGATTATATATATATAAAGCCAAAATGTCAGGATTGTACAGCAATCCTGTCTTTGTCTGGCGATGTCTTTATCAATAAATCAAACATTCTTTCGGTCTACAAAGGAGGGGAATGACCGTAAGCAGGTTATTAAATGCCTCCTACGGGATTATTGGAATTACTCGTCTGTGTGGAGCAGGTTACTGGAGGAGGAGGCCACGAAGAGGGTGGAGTTGGAGGAGTTCCACCTGCGGCAGCAGCGCGCAATCTCCCAGACGGAGGCTGAGAAACGGGAGCTGGAGAAGGAACGTGTGGCCAAGGAGAGCGCCCTGCAGGCCGCCATGACACAACTGGAGCAGCTGGAACAAGAGAGGAAGGGGGCACTGGAGCAGTACCAGGTCAGCTGACAGCAGGGGCGGGCCCAGCGGGTCCATAAGGACAATGTAGTGTTTTTTAAGTCAAAAGGAACAAAAACCTTCAATGACAAGGTATAATAATAATGTGTAAAATTCTGAGAGAGAGAGAGAGAGAGAAAACATATCAGCGAGCAGTGTAGAGACGTGGGGGATTGATGTCATCTTGAGCAAAGAACGATATCCAGGACATGTTACCGATCTGAGTTCTTAATAACTATTACAGTTTTCTTTACACGTGTTACAGTCAATGAAGTATTTCAAAGGGCTCTTCTTAAATCATGAATTAAATAAAGACCCCTCGATAACTTTCTTGTGTGAGCAGACCGTGATGAAGAAGCTGGAAGACGCAACCAACAACACAAAGACCTGGAAGCACAAGGTGGCTGAACACGAGGGCATGCTGCGGCTCATTCAACCAGGTAACAACAACAACAACAGGAAAAATAACCTCCGTCCGTTTGTGCAATGGGTCACTCTGAGGGGAAGGGCTGGATTTTATGACTACGGTTAAAATCAGCTGTCAGCTGTCTGATAAAGTATATTTCTCTTTTACTGTTTTACTGGGAGGAGGGGAACTAGTGACCCGAGGTTGAAACGGACACAGAGGACCTCCGTTCATCTGGACAGAGTCTAGGATGAGCTCCTTACTTCTTCAATTTCAAATGGGGCTTCATCACTGTTGCTTTTGTGTTGCCATTTACAATCCATAGTATTGACAAATACTTGGAAGTATTCATACCTCTAAGGGGATCCCCCTGCCTCCTCCCGTCCCAACTCCAGGTTCCAAGGGACAGCAGATGATCACCAATTGGGGTCCTGCAGCGTTTTCTGATGCAGAGCTCACTCTGAGGCAGAAGAAATGGCAGGAAGGCAAGAACCAGACAGCCGAGGCCCAGTAGAGCCTCCGACACGCAGCTCCGAGGCGGAGACACTGCCCGGGAGGTAGACAAACTCTCTGGTGACCAGATATTGGACGTAGCTGAAATTTGGAAACAAACGGCATGATATTAGAATCAAAACATAGCAAGAGCAGACATGCTGGAATAATGAAAGCTTCGTTATCGTTCTGTCAGTCGCAGGACATGAAATGCTCAGTGTGGCAAAGTCGAGTCATTTATATGGATAAAGTGCAAACAGTAAATTGGGAGGAGGATAACGTTTGACCTTTGAACCCTCGGCGCTAACATGCTCACGGTTCACGCATCCGTTAAATCTGTTTTTACATGTCATTAGTGGAAAAGAGTGCACGTCGCTACCTTTTATCCTTTATTACACTACCGCTTCTAACCAGAGTTCATTCTGTTTGAGCATGTTTTCATGTTGTAAAGTTAGGAGATGTTGATCAGCATCTAAATGAGTTGTAAGTTACTGCTACAAACTCTCTTTTTGCTATATTCCTGTTAGCAAAGCCGTCAGCGTGAAAATATAAATAAAAGGGATTTTCTACATATATATTAACAATGGTTTTTGCTGTTGTCCTTACTAAAGTTTAGCTGAAGCTTAATCGGGCAATCGGCCAAAATTTCCCCCATAAAACAGGATGCTAACTGAGGAACATTTGTCCTGTGTTGTTGTACTCTAACATCAGTGCCTTTGATAATGTTATAAGTGTATATTGATTTCTCTATTGTGTTTTATATAAATGAAAACGAAGAGTAAAACATGTCTTGAATAACTTGCCTATGGCATTCCTTTTTATTTGGTATAAATGATTAGCACAAAACACCTGCAGCAGAACTTTTAAAAACATCACACAAACCAACGGCCTGCTGCACTGCTGCTGTGACCTCACACGTCCACCGCGGGGCGCCGCAGTACCACGAACACCAAGCAGGGCTCAGCATGTCGGATGGCTCCAGGCTTCTGTCACAATGCAGTAGATGCTTTAATTGTAGTTCAGAGGAACTCAAGTCCAGAGCTTCCTGAAATGAAGCTAATCACTGTCTCCGGTGTGGGACGGAGACACCCTGACGGTAATTCTAATAATGTGCTACTGAAGTGTCGTCTGGTTGAAAAGAGACTTGAGAAGTTCCATTAAGACAAAAGGAAACACTTTGGACACTTGAGTGTTGATATGGAGATAAACTTGGGTTGAACAAATTCAAACTAAGAATAGCCGATAATTCTGATGTATTTTGATGTCTTAATGTTTGAGTTCATCAATAACTTTCATCCATTCAAGATTAATAAATTCTAAACCTGAAATAAATGAGTTTTGTCGGCTGTCGGGAGAATTGCAGAAACGGTCAAATAATCAACTAGACGACACACAGTTCATGTACAACTGACATGTTATTAAAAAAAAAAAAGATCAATTGTTTGAATCATTTATCAAGCAAAAATGGAAATAGGAGAATTTAAATATTAATTTCCAGTTTTGGACACAAGCGATGTGAAGACGTCACTGGTTCACCGTGCAGTCTCCATTAAATGTTATTTGTAAATAGTTTAATTATGCCTGAATGAAAAAGAACTTAGAACTTGTTAGCTGCAGGTGAAGATTACAAACGTAGACACACAGCATTCGCCTTCATAACATAAAAAAGCTAGTTACAGTACAACCATAATGTGTTTTTAAGTTGTGTAGATTTAGACTGTTGTACATCAGCACTGGAGAAACATTCTTGATATTGATGTGTTCATTTTAATTAGTACTAAGAGAGACTGTAAATAACTTGGTCAACCATCGATGAGCTCCACTAGATTGACACCGGACGCTTCGCTGCAGGTTATCTGCCGACGGGCCGGACGCTCAGGCCGATCCGGACACGACTCGATGTGCTCACACGTCTCCGCCTGCCAGGACACGAAAACACAGCATCATCTAAACGTTATGCAAAACAGACCGCCTGGTAAAATCAGGCCCAAAGATCCCTAACAAGTTAATTCGCTCCATCCGCCCTCCGTATCGTGCAACAGTTGTTAATTTGAGTGAGACAGACCAAACACACACACACACAAGTTACAATACGCTCCCAAAAATCTGCAGCCCAGATGCGCTCTGCACATACCACAGCTGCACTAACATTTCTTTATGCAACAAGATGGTCATTAAGGCAAAGTGCCGCGCTCTGTCAACCCCCCCCCCACAACCCCCAGCAGCGTCTGTATCCCATCATGCCTCTCTCTTTTAAACATCCTCACACTCATCAGCCTGAGGTTATGAGGCTTGTGGCACGCGTGCTGCATTCCTGGGAGGTGATGCGAAACAGAAATGCATTAAATTCCCTGATCTGGAATCCATCGCAGGG
The DNA here is from genome assembly GCF_964276395.1 of Gasterosteus aculeatus. Classification (NCBI taxonomy): domain Eukaryota; kingdom Metazoa; phylum Chordata; class Actinopteri; order Perciformes; family Gasterosteidae; genus Gasterosteus; species Gasterosteus aculeatus. Next base: position 14,689,359 of record NC_135698.1, read on the forward strand.
GGTGTGTGTGTGTATGAGAGAGAGCAGTGGGGGGACTTAGGTCAGAAAAAATGGCGGGGTTAAGGGGTCTCACTGCCCCCCCGAGTACCAGAGCATCTGAGAGTTTGAAGACGTCTAAGGAATTCAAAATATATAGGGGTTTGAAAGTTTGAGGTATTCTGGGTATTTACAGCGAGTGGGGTTCTCCGGAGCCCCCGGGGGGCTGTAGAGGTTTTATGGATCAGAGGTAGCGCTCTTGGGACCATCAAATAAAAATGCCTGCAGAACATTTACCTTCCTTCACAGTATCGCCGATGACAATTCATGGAGCCCAGGGGGCCGATCCGGGCGCATCCAGAGCTCCGAGCATCTGGCGAGAGCAGCGGACAAAAATAGCTTATCACTGCATCTTCACGTCATACATTTCTACAGAAGATTGAAAGGTGTCCGGAAAATTCCTTAGACAGGCCAACGACGCAAACAGATGTCCTCCCTACTCCTCATGGAAGTGGAAAACACCGAAGAAGACCAGCAGCAGCATTCCACTTCACACCAAAAAAGAAGAACTGGAACCTGGAAGGAGCAGAGGAGTTTCACCTTATTTCACCTGTGTTGCCTAACCCAAATTAAGATTAGATAAAGATAAATTAAGATATTTTGTGAGGTTCAAGGATGCAAGGAGACGAAATTTGGGACAAAGGATCTGGGTCCAATCACCTCATCTGACTGAGGTCGACTCTGCAGCCACAGAAAGGCTGAATCAGACCCATCTTCCAATTCTTCATTCCTGATATAAATACCCTCTGACAAGATGAGCGGGGTTCCACTTTGACCTCCTGTTGGTCACTTTGCCCTTATAGGTTGGAGGTTACCATACGTGTAAAAAAGAAAAATGCACTACTTTCCTACTGTAGGTCATGTGCCAGTGAATACGCACACGTCCATGCGTACGTAAGTGTCCACACCTTGATGAGTCAATGCTGCATGACATTCATGCACCCTGACAGCAGAAAAATGCAGCAATGCATTTTTCTAAACACCTACATGTGCTCTGGACCAACACAGATGTGGAGACATGGTTTGGTTTCATTCGGCCTGATGCAAACTGGAGGACGCCAATGACCGGCTGTCTCCGTCTCCCTCTCTATCGGGGAGGAATGCCTTACGTGACAAGATGGAGAGACTTCAACAGTCGACGTCTTTCTCTTCCTCCTCCTCCTCCAACAACACACAAGAATGTCGGCGCAAATATAAAACACAAGTGTTCCTGTGAAAAAGAAAAAAGAATCCCTGCAAGAATCCCCCCCATGGACCGCTCTGCGCTCCTGCCAGCACATGCACTTCTTCTTTTGTCTCTTTTTTGTTTTCCACTTGAAACCGTCCCATTGAGCCAAGCTCGGAGCTGGCCTGCGACCAGCGGATTGTTTACCAGCAGCCTACTTGCATCCTAATTGCACAGAGCGTATAAAACTAGGCTAAAAATACCCAGAGTACAGCGGGCTTAAAAGGAAGCAGGTGGACTCGTCGGAAGAGCTTTGTTGTTTCACCAACAAGTGCTTGGTGAGGTGATAGTGGGTGGAATTACCTGCACGCTCCTGTATCATCATCATCCTCATCATCCTCTTCATCCCATTCCCTCAACACTCGGACTCTCTCTTCCTCGGGGATCAGCGGGTCGTCACGGCTCATGGACCTCCTGCAGCGAGGACACCTGAAGTCACACAATCCATCCTGAGCCCCCTTCTGAGTTACCGGCGTGCATTTAAAGGAGATAAAAGATCCGTAAATCACTTTTAGGTAAAACTCCTAAACAGCTCGTTAGCCTCACTGCTGTCATCGAGTATGTCGGAGTAATCAACAAGCCAATCTGTACAAACTACATCATTCATAATTAACTCATGCAAACGATTCAGATTATCCGAGAGGTGTTTTATGCTTATTAACATCCTTTAGGCCACACTAGCATTCAGCAGATTATGTTAAGATCTGTTTGCAGCCTTATACAGATTATGTTAAAAACAGGCAGCTGAATGCACCATGTAAGAACTTCATATGATTAAAAGTGACTAGAAAATGTATTATTCAATGATGAAATACTTATATATGTAATACTAATATTAATTCCACCTAAGGCTCAATCTGTAAATGCACTCTCTGCCTGCTTAAAGCCAACAGGAACGTTCAATAATAATACATAATTACAAACACGTCTTGACAAAAAGCCTCCACTTAACAGACAGATGAAGCTCTTACGTCTGAAAAGAGTTTAACAAACCCCTTGGAAGGTTTCAAAGAGCACGTCTTAGAAATACAATAGATTGCTAAACCGTTACTCGAGTCATCGCTCCATTTTGTTTGAAAGTAATGAAACCTGCCTTAAAAAAGAGTCCTAACGAGGACAATGTGACAGTAATGCTTTGGCTCAAAGTGGCGTCATCTAATCCAAAAGAGCTAAAGTCACATGTCAGCTGGCAGCGGGGGGGTGTAACTATAGTAAACATGCTCTTTTGGAAACAGGTTTATGGGCCACTTGTGGGACATCCATCTGCTGGAGGTGCAGAAGACGATGTGGAGCTGAACCCCGGGACATCTCGGGAATACGATGGAGATTCGCTCGGCTCGTTGACTCGATACAAGAAAGTTAAAGAGAAGAAACAGTTGTAGCTCTAATGTGTGTGTCCGTGGCTTTTGTTGAGGCGCGCACACACACACACACACACATTCAGATTAGAACATATTGAAGGATATTTCTATAAGTGTCTCATAACGGGGAAGATGGGAAGTGAATGGACTGCGGTTCAGATGGTCTTTGGCTTTATGAAATGAACTTCCCCTCCGGCGCCCCACACGCTGGAATCTCCCGTCTGTCCAAGTCCATCCCGGACACGTTTACGCTTCCAATGCAACAATGAGATTTGTGAGAAATCAAACTCTCCAGACACAGCAGAGAGAACAAAGAAGTTGAATGAATTACATTTATATTTGGGGAAACCAAAATGTAGTCAGTAGGACAGTAGCAGTAGTGTGTCAATGGCTTATTAAATGAAAAAAGGCCCAATAAATGAAGAATTGGTCTATGAAATGACCACTTTAACACCCGAACACACAGACACACACCTGTCAGTCGGTACCTGTGTTAGTGGATCACTGTCGCTCGCCATACTTCACTTAAAACTTGATTCAACATTGAAATATCGGTTTGTGGATTAATCACCATTTCATTCAAATGAACAATGCAATGAAATGGTCACAAAAACACTATTTACAGCTTGTAAATACATACAATATATGCTTGTCTTTCTTAATCTTAGACTTTTATTTTCAGGTTTGGAAATGTTTGTAGAACAAAACAAGATACATTGATGGATAATTGGGCAGATCACAGACATACAAATTATTATTATTATTATTTTTTTTTTTAGGTTTTACTAGCAACTTGTGTAGAGCACATTGGTCTTGAAAGAAATATCTCAACAACATTTGGCTGAATTGCTTTGAACAATTTGTACAAACAAGAGGCAAGAGACTTTGTGGTGTTTAATGAAGTACCACCACGGGGTCTTCCATTAAGTCTTTTATCACAATAACTCAACAACTATTGGATGGATTGTCATAAGATCTGCTCCAGCGACTCTAAGAAAAACAACACAGCACAGTATAACACAGCTGGTGTATGATCAGGTGAAAAGGTCTGAAACCTCTGAGATCAGAAGTGTTTCCCGCCTGTGTTCATTTCTGTGTAATTGGTGAATCACGCAAGAGTTTGACCATCGCAACTCATTGGCACCACTTTCTTGGGTAATTTAAGTGGGACGTATTAAAGCCTGCTACACAATGCTCAAAATATGAGATTAACATCTGGCCTTTGAAAGAAGTTTCGGTATTGTTTTGGAAAAAAACTCCCCCCCCCGCCGCCACTGACACGACAGATTTTTACATCCTAATGATGGGAAATCGTGCTAAAATGGTGCCACTAGCCAATCACTGCAGCGCTGAATGATCTTCAAAACCGTCGTCTCTCACGCAGCATCAAACTGTGCTCTCAGTGCGGCGTTTGGTGGAGACTCACCTACGAAAGACTTCCCAAAGAACACCAGATGGGTACCGCGGGACACACGAAGCAACAGAAAGAAACCACACATTTGACTTCCAGACGCAGTTTAACACGATGCCTTTGGGACAGCAAAGAGTCAATCGAGGCGTCAGGCGCTAACTTTTGATTCTGGCGCTGCAAAAAGAAGGAACTCTGTGGTATATTTATTTGGAGTAGTAGTAAATAATTCATATTTAATTGTTAAGCGTAAGAAGACAAACGCCACGGATGGGTTTACGCGTCTGTTTTAGACACTAAAACTGTGGGAGTGTTGTAAACACACCGCGTAAACAGAATGAATGGACAAAGAACAAGATGCACCTGAAAAATTTTTAGATTTTCTTCTGGCAGCTTTGTGCTGGACGTAAAATTATCAATCAGTTGGAAATCTCCTGTTATGCTGAGTGAAGACAAGTGTTGCAGAAGTTAGTAAATTATGGTCGGTTTTCAGTCAAACAGAACATAAAGCAGGGGATGATTTTTGCTGCCAGCGCCGTATACGGCATCACTACGTCACCCCTCCACAATCCACTACCGTCCAATACGTCACCAAGTTGCAAAAAGCCAAGATCCAAGCCAAAGCCAAGAATTTGTTTCCCAGTTTATTTAAATATTTTGAACCCACAGTTATCCTCTAACGCGGTATACGTTGGCTACAACCGCAAAGAATGGCCCTCGCCACAAGTGGCTTATTCTCATCAAACTGATAAACAATGGGTTACAAGATTGTAGAATTTGAAACATGTATTGTAGGAGAGGTCTGTTACAGCCTCCCCACGTAAAAGTCAAGTCGATTTTTCGTCTTTTATTTAATTGGAGACTTTTAACCTAATTGAGTGTAAACAAACTAGTTTGGCTTGTTCTGTTATACCTCTCCAGACACATGGGTCATAAATACACGTGGAACATTGCCTTTCCCTTGGGCAAAATGATATTTTCCACCTGTAATTGGTAAATATCTCACCCGACCAAAACAACACATACTAGGAGGGGAGAGGAATGTTTAGAATGGTGCAAATCATATTGTTCAATTCCAGGGAGAGTTTTCTAATACAAACCCTATAATTCCTGCGTTTCTCTCTCAGTAGTAATAAAAACACTGGAGGAAATATGCGACTATAAATAGACCTTAAATATCTAATATTATCACAGTGTGAGCGTGCCAATGTTTAGCTCACATCGGGTTCCACTGACCCCTGACAGTGGAAATCAATAGCAGCTTCGTCCCCTGAGAAAACACCATGTTGTCTTCATTTCTTGAATATCTAATGCAAAAGCTATTCTTGCGGCAAAAAAGTCAAGAAGGAAAATAATATACAGTATCTTGGCTTACTGATACGGATAGTGACCACCTATGGATTGATTTTGAGCGTGTGTTTTGGAGAAATGAAACTCAACATCAGATTTATCACTGAATCATCTCTTTGGCCGTATTGTTGCCATGACGGCAATGTGTTTACCTATTCAAATCATTCAAAAGCATTACTCATGAGCGTCTTTAGACCCATCCAAGCTGTGTGTGCCACTGGGTTTTGTAAAGTCAGCCCCCCCCCATGTAGTCAATTACAGCCGTGATCTGTAGGCTTTAGTTTCTATCTGTGACCTTCCTTCACTGGTGAATCAGCCTGACATCCTAGATACACCCGTCAACAAATACTGTGCAATCTTCTATTATTAACAAAATGTCTTCAGGGGGTTAGTCATTCATTCCATGAAAAATCAAACCCAATTTATGGAATTTAGAAGGAAAAAAAAAGAGCTGTGGATTTCTTCCCAAACTGTAGGTTTGCTTTCATGTCTTTTATATTTTCAATTCTTTTTCGGAACTCTCAATTTTTCCATTCACATGGGAGACCCGCAAAAACAGATTTCTCTCATAATTCAAGTGAACACGAGTACTGGAGATGTGAATAAGTATTTCTTAAAGTAGGAAGATTTGACTGTGAGTCTTGTGTCAAGATTTTCCTCAAACTGCACCAACATGGCCGACCGAGCAGTTGGGTCACATGGCTTTCACTACAGCCGAGTTTCATGATCTCAATACAGACCAGACGCTGTGGCTTCTTATGTGGCAACTTGACCCCTGAGATGACCTTTGAGGCGATGTGCACAATGTGCAGTCGTTTTTTTAGATAACGAGGAAGACGTTAGGGATTAATGTGTGATTAACACACTGTTTATAAGACTTGGAAGTAAACGCCGCTGGCTGAGTGGCGTTCAGATTGATTGAACCAGTTCAGTTAGAAGCACATGTTCGTTTCATAAGGTTTCACAGGGCATGCAGTTGCCACAACAACACTGCTAATTTAAACATACTTAACATTTTGAAACCATTTAAAAATCACAGATGGCTGACACAAACACACGTCTCCTTTAGAACACTAAAAGCCAATGAGCGCACACATGCCACTCCAAAAATAACCCGTTGCAAGACGGATGTTAGACAAGAGATAATGGCTTTAGTGCGTGTATTTCTTGCAAATGCAATGGCATTTGCAAGAAATACACTTTGAGAGAGAAAAAATAATGTTAGCTAATCTTACAAAGCCTCTTTCACCCTTTGTCACACAAACTCGTCTCCATTAGTCACCTCGTTTCGGGGTTAGCTGACACGACTGTAATGCCTGCATGTTTTTGGTTTGGGTGTCTACATGTGGGGTGGATGGGGTGGACATGAACGGTCCCACAGTCCCTCCCACTGGCTTTGGGATTCAGGTACAGCTCCCGCCCTCTTTCTATAAAGCCTCTCATGTTAGCCGTGCAAAACTTCAGACTACAACTCATGCTAAGCTCTTTACCACCATAGAAAAAAGAAATTGGTAAAAGAAAAGCACTTGGATGTGCATCATAGATTGTCTACATTGATTGACGAGCTCAAACACGAGGTAAGTGACTTCTACTATTTTAATTAAAGTAAATCATTGTTTCTTGAGTTCTTGAGGTGTTAAATAATGCAAACGGACTCAATTGAAATTTGCGAAACATGTTTGTAGGAAACGGGCTTTTAAACTTGACAAACAGATTTCTCTGTGATTGACAAGCCAGCCGACTGTGACTCCCAACCATCCCTGTTGTGCAGCTACGGAGCCGCGTGTCGCTCGCCAGGCTGCAGCTGACGTTCCATCCTCTTCACCTGACGGCTCGCAGCCAACATGAGACTGGCTCTGCAAACCGTCCTGTGCTGCTGCGCATTCTCCGCCCTGCTGCCGCCGGTGAGAGGCACCACCGGGGAGCTCGACACTATCCTGGAGGAAAGGTGAGCTCTTCATTTCATCACTGTCATCGGTCAGAACAGAGAGAAACCATGTTGCACACTAGTCTACAAAAGGCCTCAGACATCTGGCCAGTGGAGGTATATTCACATTCACCTGTGAAATGCTCAGATTTATCAGTCGTGCAATTCTTCCACAGCGCGGATGAACTTAACAGAACTGTTGTCATCAAATATTGTCGCCGTGTGTTCAGGTTTAAAGTGTGGCTGCAGAGCCGTGTGAAAAGAGACATCTGTGGCGGCTCTCTGACGGGCAGTGAGCAGCTCTCTGACGTCCACGCCGCACCGCGGCAGGAGGACAACGCAACAAGTGTCTCGCCTCCACCAAGGTAACAGGAAAAGCTGCTTTTTGGTGGCTTATTCGTGCTCATTTGATTGATTGAAGTATTTAAGGGGTCTTCAGACAAAAAGGGAGAAAAGAGATATTTGTCAAGAGAATGTGGATGATTCAATAGCTTCGATACATTCACATGAATTAAAAGCATCCAGTCATAGATTCGGGTTTCAACTCAACATTTTATAAGTTCAGATTTAACAACCATGGAAAGCTAAAAATGAAGCACACGTTTTGGTTTTCCTTTCCACCAGCTGCGGGCTACTCCTCAGATCCAGGAGGTCAACGTCCAAACCGTCCGGCTGCCGCTTCGTCACGTGCGTCTACCACGACCTGATCCACCAACTGCACCAGATCCACCAGATAAAATCATGTGCTCCCGTGAAAAAGATCGGCTCAGGCGGCTACGGGCGCCGCCGCCGCCGCTCGCTCCTGGACGACACTTGGCTCGCCCTCCGGACACGAAGACAGCGACGGAGCACTGAAGATGGTCAGCGAGTCCGCAGACACAAAAGCACACGCAGAGTGGCCTAGAGACAGGCGCGGAGAGGCAGAGAATCCTAGTTGGGGTTGTTTGCTCACAGCAGATCAAGATAAGTCCCCTCAGAGGTTTCATTTCACAGATTTACAACTAGATATGAAGAAAAAAAAAAAAAAACGAGCTCAGGTCACTCTGGATGAAAGCGAGATTGAGAATATAGATCTGTAGATGCTCAGGCGCAGGTCGCAGTGTGTCTGAATTAAGAGCGTGATTCATGGATGAGCTCAAGTCACACCTGACAAACATGTCTGTCTCTTCTTTAGCTTCCAAAGGGAGCTCGGCAGCTGGAATACCAGACAATTCCTGCAGATCTCCACCTAGTGACCCGTGAACCGAGGAGGAACCGAGGAGGAACAGGAGGGGAACCAAGAGGAACTTCCTTTTTTTAAATAAAAAAAAAAAGACATTTCTGGACCCCAAACGGCATCATTTCTTAAACAATATGAACTATAACCAAAATATACAATGACCAGCTTGTATATAATAAGGAAATATAAAGCTACCTTATATTTAAGCATACGATACAACTATATTTTTATACAGCCTAAATACATATCAAACACAACTTTTTTTTAACTTCAATGAAGTGCGTATCTTATAACTATCCTGTCCAGTATCCTTCATGTTGATTTAATAACTAACCATAGTTACCTGTTTTTTTAACATTGTTGTGATGAATACACAATATTGGAAGTAAAGTGAGAGTCTTTCCGTGATGGAGAGCGAATTCAAGTGCTTTGCTGCCATCTAGCTTTACAGTAGGAAACATGTTACAGCTTCAACAAAGCACTTCCTGTGGCAACGCTCAATATTTGGTTTGAATAACCATTGCTTTGAATTGTATCCGCTCATACATACAAATTTACTCATAATTCCGCTGCAACTACTAGAATGCTGTTAGCTAACTTGATGTGTGTTGTTGTGGGGGGGCGTGAAAGGAACTGTAAGGGTTTTCACCTGGATGCAGCGTACCTGGTTTTGAAATAAATGAATGAATGCAGCAATGAAAAGAACTTCAAGCTGTTTTATTTGGTGACCTAATATCATATTATTCTGCTCGAGTGCACGTGTTTGAGGTGTCTGGAGGCAACATGCTTTAGTGCCAAGTCAATTTATGATGCTTTGAGTAGTAAAATGCAGGACAATGTTACATTCCACTCTGAAAAGTAACACATGATTTATCAGCTGCACAAACTGAATTCATCTAGGGGTCAAAATATTCCTCAAACTGTGTAAACATTTCTACGAAATGAGTTATGGAACGTACGTTTTGACGGATGGAGGGAGAGAGCGCGGCACGGGGACAAGATAAAAATGAAAATCACGATGGAATTTGACCCCCACTATCACAAAGTCACAAACCCTGCCAATGTGGATATTTTCATTAAAACGGTGGTATTGGACTGACGAGATAACAGTAATGACTAATTTTTAATTTCGTTAAAAAGAATGCGTTTGCCAATTATTGTTTGTTTTAAGTGAAGATACATGTTTCTCTTTAAAAAGTAACCCAATAACATAACTCCTTTAAAGTAGGGTATTTAGATACAGGCCCCATGTACTGCTACACATTTTTTAACCAAATAGCTCTTGAATTTTTCTTCCGTGACATTTTTTGACGTGATTCTTTTTCACATTTTCAACTATTTTTTACCTTTTTCCCTTTTTTGTGACATCTTTTGACCTTATATTTTTCAACTTCCCCCCCCCGAACCTTTTTTGACAAAGATATATTCAGACATTTTTCAACCTAATATTTTTTTTGACCAAATATTTCTTGACTTTTTCTTCCATGACTTTTTCAACCTAATATTTTTGGACTTCTTCTGACATTCTTTGACCAAATATTGTTTTTACTCTTTTTCCAAGACATTTGTCATTACAATTCCCAGATATCTACTTCTCATAATTTGATGTAGGCTGATGAATATTCCATGACAAGATGAATAGATATAAAGATAAACTTGGTTTGAGGGGTTTTAGAAACGGTTGCCTTTAAATCGTTTGTCCACTAGAGAGCGGTGACACGTTTGATTAACTCACCTGCAGAAAATCCTCATAATTAAGAACAAGCACAAAGCATCCAGCAGATTTAACCCTGCCTAACTACTGCTGCGTGGAATCAATGATGATGCTAAGGAGCAAGTCGGCCCTCCAGACGCAATGTGGGGGACTTAACAACAGCAGATGGTCCTTAACTGTACACAGGGGGCCGTTGTAAGCTCGACCACACCAATCTAAATCAACATCAGCCCCAATTTGCATGGGAAATCGTCTCCTGTGTTGTCCACGGATGACCTTGGTAGTCCATTGACAGGAACTTTTCCCAAACAAAGCTATTATAAACACCTTAATTAACAATCCTTTCCCCTACTGCATGTCTCTGTAAATAGATGAGTTAAAAAGGTAAGTGACATTGAGGTGAGACATACTGCATAGTTCTGTAAATGTACAATAACACACAGTAATGAAGAATAATCACAAGTTGATCATCAGAAAAGCAACACGGCATCATTGGGCGTTTTTGGACTCCCACACTAAGTGGTAAGGTGACACCGTGACCGTTGGCTTAAACATAAATCGAGATAAAACCTATTCCTCTGTAAATAGCGGCTTCTTTATACGCATTCTTTTCAATCTAACAGGTCTGCCTTCCCATGGCATACGCTCTAAACAAACAGAGAAGGGTGTGATCTATAAATAGTTTCCCGTTTGAACTTCCTCTACAGCACTAAGATAACCCCCTCCCCCGATGCGATCACTTCCTCGTTCGGAGAGCTGTGTCTTTTAGAAGCGCCAGAGCCGGGCACTCGTTACACTTGTCCAGAACGGCAGTGAGCGTGTTGGCAAGCCCCCGCAAAGCATAAGAAGGGTCTCTGTAGCGACACCGAGCACACGTCTGCAAACAGTAAGTACACAGCTGTACACAGATATGTTAATTTAACAGGTGATAATCAAATGTAAACTGACCCACAGTTCAGCCTAACTCAAATTCAAGAGGTTCAAGTCGTGAAGTTTTCAGTTTAATTAAAATTTTTAACAAAATTTGAATCCATTTCTATGGAATCAAATCCGGGCCACAAGTTTTGATCATTTGAAAAAGAAAATTAAACCTTTTTGAGGGAGGCGTGTAGTTATGAGTGACAGCTTAGCAAAGAAGCTGAAAATCGTCCTCAACCGCGTTGCTTTCAGGAAACGTAGGCACTGTGAGAACTATGAATCAACACTTCCTATACACCATATTCATGTGATTGTTCGTTCAACGAGCCAATTCATTTGCCAAGAATCACGGAATAAAAGCAATAAACTAACGCAGCGAACGCAGCGTAGCCTCCATGCGTCTTGGTGGCCTTTTGTTGTGGATGCTTGGAACATCTAAAACGACCTAATCCTCTGGCTGGTCGTATTTTCCAACATTAGGCAGATGGATGGGTCTGGGTTTGCCTGTTTGTGGTACAAAGTACAAATGTGTGCATGTGGACGTCTTTGTTGCTGTGCTTAAGATCAGGAGTCCTGATTTCTAAACTGTCACTAATGATTACACGCCACTCTCAGTTGTTTAATTCATGGAGGGAGATCTCCGCAAACGCTGGTTTGCCGGTCGAAGGATGCACAAAGTTGTGAAGGAAAATACGGAACAAATACGTCTGCGAAAAACAGGCAATGAAAAGCAGCAGTGGTGATGCACGGGGCAAAAAAAGTATCTGATAAATAAATAAACCAATGACTTCCACACACAAAGATGTCATTCTCTAGGTTGTCTTCGACAAAAAAAGTTACTCTACCTAGTGTTCTGGCGGTGAATTGCTTTGCAACACGCGCAAGCCTTTTTGAACCATGAATTGAAACGAGTTCATCGTCACAAGAGCAAGAACAGGGCCAATAGTCTGAAAGTGGAAAAAAATGATTTTAAACAAAAGATTTGAATCTGAAAAAATCTGCAACTGAAAGAAAATTAATATAACTAAATATTTTATTCAAGAACTGAATCAAAATGGTATTAGAACCAAAAGTACTCATTAACTTTAAATGTTGTATTTCTTTTCAGGTTCAAAGGTTCCATTTTGTTTTTCAAATGATCAAAACCTTTGGCCTGAAAGTCTTTGATTATTTGGGAAATGAACCTGAATCTTAACACTGAAACAGTAAACGTGTGAAAACTTCCCTGTCACTTATCTCGGTGACAGAACTCAACACGACATCCTCTCACCTGAGAGCTTCCTCTTAGATCAATAGAAGCACGCAGAACACAAAACGCATGCAGCCATGACTCCGGTTTGAATAGAAATTTTTGGTTGTGCTTAATGCCCCCCAGCAGCACATAGTGATGGTGAATACCATCATCAGGGACTGAACTTGTTAGTTCCCCAACAAGCCTCAGCACGCCGTCGGAAAGTTCAGTGGCTAGTGGGGCAAGTCTGCCTCACACACACACACCTCACGCACCGCACCTAAGGGTGCAGGCACTGCAGAGCCTTCGCAAATGCAAAGGGTGAGGCTCAATATTTGTCCTGGAGTACCTAAGCCCCGCTGACTGAGAAATTAAGACAAAAGAACAGGAATTTCCAGAGCCGAGAGAGTCACCTCGCAGTGAATGCAGGGCTTACATTTCACATCCAGGACCAACGAAGTGTTTGCATGGTTCTCACGTTCTGAATAACAAGCACAACAACCCTAACCGTCATACTTTTAGAACAAAGAACTGGCTGATTTCACCGCGCCCCCCCCCCCCCCCCCGTTAACCGCGAGCATCCGCGTCCGTGCCCCCCCGCCTTCACCGTCGCGGCCAAATCGTCGGCGATGGTCCGGTCAAGGGGGGGTTGCGCGACGTTCCGCGCCCGTGAACCCCCTCTCCACTGCGGTCATGCGGACCGCATTTCAAAATGAAATGTGCCTCTATTTGAGGTGTTATGGTAAAAGGGCTTACAGCCTTACATATGGGGCGCCGCGCAGTTTTTCCACATTTAGCATTATCATATGAACAAAAAAGCACAATATTCACATTCACATATTTCCAATAATTTTTTTATTTAACAGCTTTGTTACTGCCAAAACATTATCCTTGGAAAAGTTATTGCATGAATGTACATGAATTTCTCTCAATGTTTGAAAAAGTGACATGTGACTATTGTGCTTTTTTGTTCTGCTAAATGTGGAAAAACTGCGCAGGATTTTGGAACGTGCAAAATTTTACAAACGGCGCCCCATAGTATTGGAGAAGCGTTTAAGTGTTTAAGGACATTCGAACGTTTGTGAACCTGAGTGTCCCCTGGGTTTTCTTTGGGATGGGTTGTCTTTATCACAGTATGAGTGGGTAAACATTTAAAGGATTGAGTCACACAACAAAAGTAAGTTAGCATTTCTAAATCCACTTTATAACTAGTTATTGTTTTAGTCTTGTACAGTGTAAAGTCCTGAAAATCTACACAATTTATACAATTGACAATAGATAATATAATTGCTAGCAGCTTTGGTGCTTTATGTCCACCTGGTGTCCTAAAAACATTTTATTTTCTTACAGATTCAGCCTCCACTTAAAAGTGAAAACATTTTATTTAATTTCAATTACGTTTGTTATCCTTTTAATTATATTCTGCAAAAATATCTTCAGACAGAAACGACTGTAGGAATAATTCAATAATTAATGAAATGGAATTAATTAATAATTTGGATGAAATTTAAAATACAATACTTCATTGTGGGAGTGATCAGACCGAGAAGGCTGTCGTGCGGAGACCTGAATTGCAACTCTTTTAACCCCCCAGCAGGTCTATCATTACAAACACATGTTGCCTGGACAAGCGCTGCGTCCAGCCTCACAATCGTGGCAGTTAAGTCGATATTTTGGCCACGGCAAACATTTTTTCCTTTGTACCTGCACGGAATCAATGTGTTATTCTTACAACACTTGGCTGTGTTCAGATCCTGTTTTATTGTTTCACTGTTTTCTCAGTATCAATCTTCTCACAACATCAGCATCTGCCAAACTTGACCTCAATATAGAGAGGAGGATTATTGAGCCTTTCTGAGGCTGATCTCCAGTCTGTTCCACCTTCAGAGAGACCAGGTTTTGTTCAATTAATGGGTTCTATTGGGGAAAACCAGAACATGGTTCTCCAGTTTTCCATTCGAGCTCAGTGTTTATCTACTACTGCATGATGATGAAATATTTATATTATCGAACAAGAAAAATACAATGAAATAAATAATTAAACAATAAAAACTCTACAGCTAACTTCAGTTTGGTATTTTGCACACAATGAACACCGTAATGGACCTACAGTGGTTGTGTGGAGACCCCCTGTGCCGCTGGCTGGTGTCCCTGCAGGTGTTGCAGTGGGGCATTAGGAGGAAACACCTGAGGCAATCAAAGACACTGGCAACACATGGGCTTTGTGTGCCAGTGTCTCTGTTAAAAGGCCCTCTGGTCTCAGGTGTTGTGTCTCTTGGTCTCCGCCCTGAGACGCTGGGTTGGCTGGAGAGGTTGGTTTGTCTTGACACTATATAACATTGCACGCACATCAGCATGCACCAATGAATCTGAGTCCACACGCCACTGCTACGCGACCCGAGTAATGTTTACGTTTGGTTAAGTTAAATAAAAACGCCTCCTTGTGCTATCCCCTCTTTGCTGTCATGGCCGTGCGGCCCGGTTCGTGACAATAATAATAATGATCTTCTATCAGATTGTAGAATCTAATATGTTTTCAGATAAATCCATTAAAAAGGGCCCCTATATGGACTTTTGACCCCCCACTATAGACTTGTGAACATATCTTACCACTTTGGAGTCAACTGATTACGAGCTTCATTTGGTTCTGAAAGCTCAAAACTCCACCCGCTCACTCCGTTGTCCCATCTGAGATACTTCACCCCCTAACTTTGTTAATTAAAGCGCTGTTTCTCTCCTTACAGCTCAAAATGAGGAGAAGGGACACGCCCCTTAACAAGCAGCAATCGACGCCATGCTTTGGGAAAGGTGAGAAGGTGTGTTTATTTATCCCGCACGGTTTTACCCGCCATTACTCTTTTAAATGTAACGTCAGTCATTTCTACTTTTATTACAACGCTGTTCTAATCGCCTGGTATCACAAAAGTCCCTCTGGGGACCGATGTGGCAAATTAGCATCTGCTATATACTCTGAAACCTGTACCGTATTAGTTTTTAGTTTGTTTACCTATGTTGTAGCCTCCCCTAAGTAGGCCATGAAATATTAATATTAAAGCTCTGAGTAAACTGGTTGACATACACAATATGTCATAATCAATATAAATTAATGCGTAAAAACCATTATTTACATAATTTTTACAAGGCAAGAGTAATTAAAATGTTGGGCTGTGATAATTATAAATAATAAAATATTGATCCTACAGTTTTATCCAAGTTTTATCTTTAAGCCTTTCGGGAACTGTTCATGGTGATGAAAAAGGTTCCAAAAATGATGTAAATTTTATAGTTTGACATAAAAAACTTGAGACTCCTCAACCTCGGGAGCTAGCATCTAGGGTCCAGTGTAGTATGAACATAGTTTACATACACACAAATACAAGTACAATATTAAATTACCAATGGTACCTCACCAACGTAACTTAACCTTCGCCTCAGTTAGTGTTTCATCAAATGACAACACAGAGAGCTACACCGACCGTGCAGAGTTTATATCAACATAACTTCATTTAGCTTTTATTATGTGTGCCGTTGTCTGAAGCCAAGTCTTATTTTATTTCATTCAGTGAGATTATCTCTCAAAAGTGTCCTGAACATCCACGGGATCCCAGTAAAGCATTTGCTTTACACGGCATTTACTATCTATCAATACTATAAAAAATTCCCAGATTAGAGATAATGTTTCTAGTTGGATAAGTATCTGGAAAGTCTTTGTGCGAACTCTGACATGCCCGGTCAACTGTGCACAATTATTCCAACTGCTTGCTTTTGGTAAATAATGGATGCTTTAAATTGACATAACAAAACCCCTTTTAAATTCTATAAATAGTCTTTACAGCCCTTTAGTTCACAAGCAGTTGACACAGCTTTACTTAGCTGTGTCATCTGCGGGAAAGTTACAATTTCACATGGTTTGTTTATAATGGCTTTGCGCCAGAGCGGTTCACTCTCCTCATCGCGCCGGCACCTCACAGATATCCGCTCGCGCGTGTGACATACCAGCCTGGATAAGCAGGCCCTGTTGCCATGGCGCTGTCCCCCTAAAATAGAGGTAGAGCGGGACACTCAAGACAACAACAACAACTAGCAGGTGCATTGTACATGCAGCTGCCCTGGACCACATAAACAGCGGAGCAAAGCTCGCCTGAGGCAGTCGGAGTAACGAGTCGGCAGAGCAGCATCACAGAGCCTCGGGAAGCAGACCCGAGGAGAGTGCCGACCGCGTCCAGAGGTTTCGGCCTCACTTTGAAAGTGTTTTTCTGAGACAAGACGTCTGGGAGCTATAGTCAGTTATAAAAGAGAACGAAGCACCTAAGAGCTTAAATATTTGACACGCCAGGCAGAGACTGAGAGCCAAACATGGCCAAAATCACAGCGGAAGGTAAGAGAAACTTAGAGCTTCCTCTGCTGATTGTGGGACGACACTGGGAAGTAATGTGATGACAGAGGTTCATTCAATGGGTGTAGCATTCACTTTCTGTAGGTAAGTACACTGCAGTATTCTAAGCATTTCAACAAACTCTTTTTAATTACATATTGGGCTATGTAAAAGGTGTACATTTGCCAAAACACAGATGTGCATATTTTTAGAAATGTTGTTAAATGTCAAAAGACCCTCCAGACAGACCGGTCGGGTTTCTATAATTAAGGATGAAGGTCAAGGGCATCCAAGAGGCTCCTCAGCTGCTCCATTAGGGACTGCATGCACAAGTCGACAGGCTCGTCAGAAATGCCGGCTTCCCAAACATGCAAGCCGAGGAGCGGGCAGGGGAAATTTAAACCCAATGTTGTGTGCGGCGGCACAGACGGATACAGTTGCATGTGGAGAAATTTGCTGTGTGATATAACAGTGCCTCATTTCCCCGTCTTGCACTTGTTGAGTCGAATACCTCCCCGGGGATAATTGATGCTGGATTGGACTCCAACTTCAATATTAATAGTAAAAGTGAGGAAATGGTGATTATCAATAGAGGATCACTCTATGTAGTGTAAAGATCCCTGGTCACGATTCTTTTGACAATCACTGATCTATATTGGCAGATTATCTATATTGGCAGATACCAATCCCCTTCATTCCAACCACTGTGAAGTCGGTGAGAACGAGCAAAAATTATCCTTTCACTTAGTTACGCTAGTTAGCTGCATTGGGCTTTGTTTAAAAAGCATCATAACGGAACTTAAATATGAATTCACAGGGTCACATAATGGCTCCTCTCACAACAAAGAGTCAGACCTTCCTTTCCAGGTACAGTAGCTGAATCATCACGGTGCTTATCTGCAGATTCCCTGAGAATGTTTATACTCTGTCTGCTGTCCCTGCGCTGATCTGGCTGACAGTTGCTACAAATATGCTAACTCATCTACTGAAATGTTGAGGATAGTTTGACGGACTCAAAAGACTACCATGGCGAATTGCCGTACCAGTTAAACAATGTTTCAATGTGTTTCAACTCTCTGAACTATTATTATTAAGGAAGGGCTTTCTTTTCAGGATCGGTCAGCCTTCTCAGTACGTAAACAAAAACATAAATCCATCTGGCTTAATCACCTCATGTCCCAACAGGCGGTTCACATCAGACCTAAACTGCAGGATAATATCCAAAGACTTTCTCTCGCCAGAGAAGTTTCCACTGTGTTGCTTATTATTACCAGTGCTGTGATCATCATCACAGAGATATTGACTCGTAGCCCCCGGCCCGTTTGCCCCCTTTGCAATGCCAGTGAAGGGCAGCGGGGAAGTGATCAACTGTGTTTACTGTAACTGTGTCTGACGTGTTGGCAGGACACAGAGCCACTGAAGACATGTTTACTGGTGAGAGTTATGAGGCATTGCAAAACATGCCTCTTTTAACCCCCCCCCCCGAGCCCCTCCCACCACCAACTCATGTTCAGAGGACTAATGGGTTTCTACTGTCACTAAGATAATGTTATTTCTCTGACAAACTGTCAATACTTCCCAGAGGTGAGTAACTATGACTTACGCATTCCTTCATAGTCACGGTTACGCCGCAATATTACAAAAACATTTTTTCTATTTATAAAAAATATTTGTAGGGATTTTTATGGTTTTTGTTATAGTGATAATCAGAAAATAAATTTGGAAAAACTGTCAGGGAATGACATGAAGCAAATAGTTAAGACAGCCCGGAATCGAACCGGCGCTTTAAAAACTGGACTAGGTCGTCCTATAAGTAAGTAATTATTGTCATTGTATCTTTCTCCAGCACCAGTGTTTGTGGGTTTTCGTCTTGCCCACCAAACATTATTACATGTGACGGATGATGATGTCATCAGGCGTTACAAGATAACTCCGTCATTTACATGGTCTCCATGATTTACAATCCTACCAAAAGAAAATGTCATCTGCAATGCAAGACCTCGCCTGGTAATTAAATAAAACCTCCTCTTTCCTGACTCCCTCAGAAATGCCACGGCACTTCCACAGGCTGTCGATGAACGAGGCGGACGAGCATGTGCGTCTACAGGCGGAGAAGGTGTATGCCTTCGCCCTGAAAGAGAACAACAAGGACGCTCTGTCCCTATTCAACGTGCCGGAGGACTGTCCCATCGGCCTGCACGAGGACAGGGAGAGGGCGCTGCAGAAGGAGATGGCCTCACTGCAGTCCCAGGAGTCCGCTAAGAAGTAGGAAAAGCGATCCTTAGCATCTGGGATCTCCGGGTGTGAAACAAAGCGGGCGAGTAACGCCTGACCTCTCTCTCTCTCTCTCTCTCTCTCTCTCTCTCTCCCACAAGGAAGAAGAGTTTCAGGTTGAAGCGTTCGCAAACGGTGTCTTCGCAGATACCCAGCGACGACGACTTGGTCCGCTCCGGGGGGTCCCAGCTGTCCCCGGTACTCGACTCAGACACAACAGAACCTTTGGTCAGAGAAGACTTCCCCGACTTTCAGAGAGTGACCATCAGTGGGGATTACTGTGCAGGGGTAAGCGCGGCCAGGGGGGTTGAGAAAGATTGAGAAATAATTAGTAGACTCTATAACTTTAGTAGGCAAGAACCCGGGAAAGTTGCAGCGGCCTTGTAGATTTTATTTAGATTCCTTTTGATATGGAAGCAAACTTTGGTCAGCCAAAGCGTATCAGAGGGAAGATAAATAAAATAAGGACCGGAATGAATGTCAATTCCATATTGCTGAGATTGGACAAAACGTATTTTAGAGTTTCAAAATAAGTTTTAAAAAAAATAAAGACTTTCTTGACGTTCTCAGATCACAGTCGAGGATTATGAGCAGGCAGCCAAAAGCCTCCTCAAGGCCTTGTTCATCAGAGAGAAGTACTCCAGACTGGCCTACCACACCTTCCCCAGGACCACCGCCCGATTCCTCCGAGACGCCGAAAATGGGAAGTGGCGGGAAGAGGACGAGCTCATGCCAGGTGGGGGGCATTTAGAGAACTCCTTTTCTCATTGGAACAAACTTATTGAATTCATATTCCTGCTCTTTGTTGCAACGTGGGAGGAGCTCCTGGATTTGTTAATGCTTTCATAAGATAATACGTAATATGTAGAGCATAGCTACTAGGGTTTTCAAAATGTCAATATAAATATTTATATTATGATATGAGACTACATATAGTAGTACCCTAAAATATTACCTGCTATATCAATTTTAAGGAATTTGGTCAACTTATATTTCCTCCAAATCGTTCAGCCCCACTTTCTATGGCTCGGACAGATTGGTACGTCTACTGGTTAAATCATTTATTCAAGCTTCTTTGATAAGGTTAATGGGAAAAATGTCGATAAAAACAACAACTTTATTAATACAACCTTCCTTTCATGACAATAAATCCCTCTGTATTCTACACATTCATTTGCGTAATATGAGAAATGACTTTTGAAGAAATAAATTAAATGGGAATCTAGAGTGAAAAAACAAGCATCGACCACTTCAACTCTGCAGCTGTATTGCATCTTCAGCTAGACCCGAGTTAATCCGTCTCTTCATCTCAACCAACCAACAGAACTCTGTAAACATCTGTGAAACCGTGTGAATCTGTCATGTAGTGGGGGGGACATGTCTGCCTGTTACCGCCAGTGAGCCACGTTAAGCTTCGACAACAGCGCCAAGGTCAGCAAAATAATTCCGACTGAGAGCAGAGAGAAGCAGGAGAGAACTCCAGAGACTGATAAAATACCCGCTGTTTCCCACATTAGAGGCCAGGAGGGTCCTTGGGAGAATGAGAGAAAAAGAAAGTGTTGGCTCAAATACTGCAACATTGATTTCATGTCTGAGGTTAAGAACAATCTGATCTGTGCTGTTCTCGTCTAGTTGTGTATTGAGTTGTAATGATTTTCTTCTACATGGATACATCTACTGATTATAACGTGTACTGAAACCAGTCCATTAGGTGGACTGTAATACACCAGACTTGGATAAGGGGTAAAGGAGCTGAAAATAGAAGGTTTATATCTCAAAGGGTTGAGATAAACAGTTCACGAAAAACATCTTAAGTGAAGTTTGTTTAGAACACACAGATTGCCGAATGGTAAACATAAGCAGCAGGGTGGTCAGTGAGTCTAATTCCAGCAAAAGAAACTTCAGGAAACAACATATTTTATTGGTGAAGTCCACTAAAATCTTCCCCCAGTGGCAAAAACGCCAACATAAAAGGCCCAAAACACTGTCACACAGCTTCCTTGAGCTGTTTACACAGCGTGTGGCACGTACTCTTACCCAAACATGTTGGCCGAATGCATTCCGAAGCAGACTAACGCAATACAAAAATGAAAGATAACTCAATAAAGCTGCTTATGTGAAGCTACAGTACCTGTGTAGTTTAAATGGCTGATTAATTTCCCCGGTCACCTGCAGACATCTGGCCTTTCCCTCCCAAAGAAGAGGACCCGTACTCCATGGAGGGTATTCCCGAGGACCTAAACTACGAGCTGCAGATGAAGGACGGCATAGTTAATGTTTACGACGACGCCGAAGCCCTGGAGCAACAGCGCCCGCACAACCTCCCGTACCCCGACCTCGAGACCTTCGCCATAGACCTGAGCCATGTCCTTGCTATGATAGCCGACGGCCCGACGTGAGTGCACACACCTTTTTGAATATAAAAGAGACATTTTCACAAAATGGCCGTCCCCGACTGTGGGGGCATTACGCTCTGTGACATATCTAACCTTGTCCTCCAAACCTCACAGGAAAACCTACTGTCACAGGCGTTTGAACTTCTTAGCCTCTAAATTCTACCTCCACGAAATGATGAATGAAATGGCCGAGCTCAAAGAGCTGAAATGTGTTCCACACAGAGACTTTTACAACGTCAGAAAGGTGGGTTGGTGTTTTTTTTTTCTACGTATTGCTCCGCATGCAAATATTCAATAACTTGGTAGAACTTTATAAAAAAAAAAAAGAGGATAAAAATCCATCAGCTTTTACTCTGAAAGGCCACTACAGCAGACTCTTTTGGTCTAAGTAAACCTGTGTCCAACACAGGTGGACACACACATTCACGCTGCTGCCTGCATGAACCAGAAGCATCTGCTGAAGTTCATAAAGACCACGTACCAGGAGGAGGCGGATCGCACGGTCTTGGAGAAGGGCGGTAAGACGTTCAAGCTCAAGGAAGTCTTCCACAAACTCGACATGGACCCCTATGACCTCACCGTGGACTCCCTGGACGTGCACGCTGTAAGGACAAAGTTCACAACCGCCAGATTACGTCGCCATTTGTGCCACACAGTCACACATCCGGTTCGCTTTGTACAACTTGTCTGAAAAGAAAAACGTCCTTGAGCATCCGGTGCTATCCATAATAACTGTGGATGCCGTGATTTAATTTTGTCGCGTTCAAATAATGACACAAGTTTTCAGTGACCTGCGCTAACTGACAGAAGGATGCAATTAAGGGCGTTCATGCGTTTCGCATGCCGTTACGCAATCATTTTTATCATCCACGCGAGCGCCTCTTAATGTGCGATCTGACAATAATCAGTACAGTCACTCTGTTGGATGGAGAACGTGATCACAAGATTCACCCTCTCTCTCACGAATGACTCTTCTAGGGAAGACAAACATTTCATCGCTTTGACAAGTTCAACTCCAAATACAACCCGGTGGGAGCCAGCGAGCTGCGAGAGATCTACTTGAAATCAGACAACTACATCAAAGGAGATTACTTTGCACGTCTCGTCAAGGTGGAGTATGAGTTTATGTGCCAATGGCACCTTTCCTTTCTTGAGTTTAAATGTTTTAACAAGATGAGAGCAGATACTCCTGAGGATATTAGAAAAAACAATAGTTTATGGGTGCATGATAAAACAATAATGGACCATCTCTTACAGCGACAGTGTTTTAGGCCTTTGTCTTTATTTGGCTTTTTGCGTTTTATTCAAAGTATCTTGAGTATTTTGTGTAACTTTGTCTTTGATAATGGCTACGGTTGTAAATCCTACCGGCGGTGGACAACTGAAATGAAATACAGTATTTCGAAACACCCCACACGCAACAATATTAACTTCTCATCCGTTCCAAACTTACAAAACAGCCGCTTCTGCTTTTTTGAGAGGTTTCACCAACATCTTGTGGTTTGGTGTCCGTTGCAGGAAGTGTCCAAAGAGCTGGAGGAGAGCAAATACCAGCACGCCGAGCCTCGGCTGTCCATCTACGGCCGCTCCCCCGGCGAGTGGGAGAGCCTGGCGACCTGGTTCATCCAACACAAGGTCCACTCACCCAACATGAGGTGGATGATCCAAGTTCCAAGGATCTAGTAAGGAGGCTCTGCTCTTTTAATCAAAGATGAATAAGCAGGGTTCTTTTAATGCTCTTTGTCACAAGTGACAACTCATCGTTAAAAAAACTTGATCAATAACAAAGATATTAATTTACTGAATTGTTATTAAAACTATTAGATCCAGATATTTGAGTCTGTACCAAGATAATTATGATATTGGTGCATCCATAATTAGCATTTGTTAATAAAGACAAAGATTTGTGAAGTTTTGGATTCATGGAATTGTAAATTGAGAAATCAGAAACAGATAAATTGTAATGTGTTGCTAAAACTCTGGCTCTAAACTTGTAAACTTAATCAAGATGCACTCAAGTTAAGGAACATTTAAATTGTTCTGAATCAGCAAAGAAATGTGAAAAATCTGTTTTTTTGTGTTAGTTCATTGGATTCCTTTTGTCTTACAGTGACATTTTCAAGTCAAAGAAACAATTTACAAACTACGCCAAGATGCTGCAGAACATTTTCCTCCCACTCTTTGAGGCCACGGTTAATCCCCGAAAGCACAAAGCAACTCATGTGTTCCTAAAATACGTAAGTATTCCTATGAAGGGTGGAATCTGACACAGGACTTTTTTAAAGTGAAATCGAAGCCTTTATCTGTTTGTTTGGCCCGAATTATTCTCTGATTTCTAGTGACACTTCTTTGGATACAGGCCAAGGAAACTTTACCAGCCAATCATTAGAGAGTACCATTGTTATTTTGGCCGGTGAGTGAAGCCAACTAGCCACTTAGCTGGTGCTAATTCTGAGGCGTCCTGAAGAACAAACAAGCATGATCTGTGTCCTATTTTTGTTTGACCAACATGCTGCTGTCCCGTAGGTGACTGGATTCGACAGCGTGGATGACGAGTCCAAACACAGCGACCACATGTTCTCTTACAAAAGCCCAAAGCCTGAGGCGTGGACCACGGACGACAACCCCCCTTACACCTACTACTTGTTTTACATGTACGCCAACATCATGGTGCTCAACAACCTGCGCAAGTATGTGATGCCCGAGTGGTTTAATGGCAACCAAAGCCAATCCAATCAGTGCCTTGCGTTACTTGTGTTTAAATCCTACTGACTTTTCCCTACTCAGGGAGCGAGGACTGAACACCTTCCAGTTTCGACCCCACTGCGGTGAGGCGGGCTCCGTCACCCACCTGGTCTCAGCCTTCCTCACGGCTGACAACATCTCACATGGACTCAACCTCAAGAAGGTGCGGCCCTGACCTCAAACTAGGCTTTGATACTTGAGGTCAAACAACTTGCCGCTACCTTCGACAGAAACCCTCTAATCTAGCGCGAGAGCATTCGTACAATTTCTGCAGTAACTGCAGTAATTCACACGGGCCTTTTCACCCTCTTCCCCCCCAGAGTCCAGTGTTGCAGTACCTGTACTACCTGGCCCAGGTCCCGATCGCCATGTCCCCGCTGAGCAACAACAGCCTGTTTCTGCAGTACTCGAAGAACCCGCTACGAGAGTTCCTTCAGAAAGGCCTTTGTGTGTCGCTGTCTACTGACGACCCCATGCAGTTCCACTACACCAAGGTCAGAGCCAGCAGGACCAGTACAGACTATTTGGGCTTAGTTAAAACCGGGATCACTTTATTCACTGAAAATGTTCCCTTCAACCCTTTCAGGAGGCACTGATGGAGGAGTATGCCATTGCAGCACAGCTGTGGAAGCTGAGCACCTGTGATTTGTGTGAGATAGCCAGAAACAGCGTCTTGCAGAGCGGACTCTCACATCAGGTATAGTCCATATTTGTGCCATTCCATCTGTTTCATTAATGGCTTTTACCACTGGAGCAAGTGTAACCCACCTTCTCAACTATATGCCCAATGAGTGATTGATTAATGGTAATTCTGACATTTAAAAAGACATGCAATTTAAAATAAACTTGCCACTGCTCTCTGCTGGACAAACTATGTAATGATGACACAGATCCTAAATGGCCCTAAATATATTTATGTCATTACTACGATTTCTTCCCTTGTCAATAAACACACATGTTTTGATAAGCCAATATTGGTCCATCCAAATTTTGCAGTTGGGCTCTCTCAAAATGTTTCTCAAATAAGCAAATGATCGGTCAAACATTACATTATATTAGCCCTACTTTCATTATATTGTGGAGCGCTTCCACTTTTGTACAATCCCTGCCTCAGTCATCCAAAAGGTTCATAAACATCCTGATGCATCACTATAATAAAAGAAACTGATTATGGAACAGTCCAAAATGAAGCCTTGTCCCTTGGCTCATATTGCTTGCTACTGTGTCCTAATACATAGTAATATTGTTCAGTCACGGTGTAAAGATACTCCTTTTATCAAACGATTCCACTATCAGCACATAGATCCCATGTGGAGGTTACTCCAGCGTGCTCTGCCTCTTCCCCAGGGTCTAAATCTATTATTTATCAAATTTTAACCGTTTCATCTCACAGGAGAAGAAACGTTTTATTGGTCCGAACTACCTCCAGGGCGGACCGCAGGGCAACGACATTCGGCGGACCAACGTGGCGCAGATCCGTATGGCCTACCGCCACGAGACGCTGTGCAACGAGCTCAGCTTCCTGGTGGACGCCGTGAAGACTGATGTTGCCACTAACCCACCTGAGTGATTTACGACTGAATGCGACTGAATATATGACAAAACAATGTTGGACGAAACATGAATTTAGAAATTATTAGAAAAAAAGGACTCATTGAATTTTCTGAACCGGCTTGTGGACAGAATCATTGGTGTCACTTTATTATCATACTGTATTGAATGTTACATCTGTGGACTTTGCCAGTCACTGCGTGCTTTGTTTAATTGGGAGAGTTTAATGTTTTCTTTTGACGGATGTGAAGTGCACTTTGGATATATGAAGGCTGATTTAGTAACACAATTATTCAGAAGCTGAATGAAAAAGAATTCTATTGAAAAGGAGTTAAATAGCATCGGCCACACAAACTAAAATTTGATCGAGGCTACTTTCGAGGCAGTGGTAAGTTAATTCTATAACACTTGCATTTATGTTACAAAGGCCTTTCTCTATCGGAATATAGGTCCAAATAAATGGAGCTTTAAACTACTTTTGGTAAAACTCCTGCTTAACTCACAACTGTAAAATAACAGCCTTGTCATTTCTTTTTTTATGATTTTTGTCATTTTTCATGGACTTTTGATATGTAAATAAAGGCTTCAAAACAGTCAAATGTTGTCGCATAGCTTATTTCTTTTACACATTTCCATGAGGATGAACATTAAATGAGACTTTCAGTCAGATCTTTTGATCAGACAGCTTTTAAGACATTTTGAATCCTTCCCCTTTTCCAACTTTAATGAGTGCAAATCATTGGTTTAATTACCAGCCCTTTATTCCTACATCTTAAAACAAATATTGTTCACGTTTTTTTTAATGAAAACTGAAAAGGTAACTAGACCTACTAATTTAGCTAAAGTTAGTTATCTGCCACGATAGTTGAATATCTTCTAGATGTTATTTTTTAATGCTGAGACTTTTGTCTAAAAACTGCTAATGAATGACTATAAGTTACAAATACTTTTCATGGCAATTAGCCACCTGTAATGTATAATAGATGAATGCATCCCTGACCGTTCAGAGACAAATACTGAAACCTACATTCTCCAATGCCGTTTATATCCAGTTTAGTGAATTTGGGCCATAGTTAACATTTAAGACAGATGGATCCAAACTTCAGGTTTCATTCAGAGGTTAAATTGCCAAATGGAAATTGATATGGTCAATCTACCACGGGAGCTAACTGGTGCAGCAGCTAGCGTTAGCTTAGCCTTGATACTGCTAACTTTAGGCTTAGTAAACTAAAAATCCCATTTTTCACGCATTTAATGACATCGACGAAAGAAACATGCAAACTTACGTGAGGGGTTGAGGTCAACTCTTGAGCGTTGGTAAAATGTTCTAAAGATGGCGTGTCTTCCTCCGCACACGTGGCCACTGGCCTCGTGGCAACTACCCTGGTTGGTAACCGGCTTGGATTTAACGTTAGCTCATTAGCTCAGCAGATTTCCAACTGATTAAAAAATAAAGATGAATACACTCTATTAATGCGACTTTTTTTATTTGGGATTTGAGCATTTCTTCTATTTAGTATATATATTTTTAATGGAAAATGATAATTCACTCTTTCCAATATCATCCATGTAATGAAAATGACTAAATCATTCCTGAGCATATCATTACAATGGAAACACCGAAAAAGGAGATTATACAGTGAAAAAATATCAAACGTTTTCTTTTTGTGTCTTTTTTTGCAGAACATAATTGGCAAACAAATTTAAAGAGATGTCTTTCTTTTTTCAATCCAACCTAACAGTAATAAAGTGCAAAACGTGAATATCTCTTTATTAAGGATAGTACAATACAGTACAAATCAATTCAAATTCAATACACCTTCCATTCAACAAATTTATATACAAGTTATGTCTGTCGGGTCAAATGTTTTAGAGTATTCTACTACTGAAGTTCTCATTCTGGTGCATAACTTTTGGTCGTACTGCTGTAAACGGATTACAGTGTGGGATGATATATTTCACCACAGAGAATGTGGTGCATAAAGACAGATAAAGCTACAGTGAGATGCTGAATTAGCATTCCATATTTTTACAATTTAAAATGAAGCGTTATATTTCAGTAAAAGGGAAACGCACCACAGTAATGCAAATTGAGGTTAGAACATTTTCTGAAACACAGTTCACAAATCACGGACACCATCTCTTGTGCTGCATATGACTTATGTGATCTGAAAAATGTTAATTCGTAACTGAAACGCTGCTTATCTAAATAAATCTGTTATCTTTACGGAATCGATAGCTACAGTACTAATACCAGCAATGAGATTAAAATGACGAAATAAAATTATGGTAAATTAAAAAATATATATAAATACAAAGTAAAAAGATGAGAACAGCGTAGATGACAAATAGTGGTTATTTTCAACAGTGAAAACAACACCCCAGCAAGCAGTCATTTTAAATCATACAAAACTGCTTCTGTAAACACAAAAGTTCAACATTTTGGGGATCGGATACACTTTCTTCCGGAGAGTCGGAAGAAAAGCACATTACCAAACATCCAACTGTTTGTTTTGATATTCACGACATCCGAGTCAAACTGACGATGGTTCCTTAGTCTCAGTTTCTGTCCCGTCTTCCTGTTATAAAGTGCCCTCCTCCTAACACAAGTCTTCCTCACCCGTGGGGAATAAACCAACCCGGACATTACTGTGAGGGCTGCACTTCTGGTAATCTGTGTGTTGGATTAATAGATTATAATCTCTTTACATACAAACAACGTATTATCACACCCATTTCCCATAAAGCACCACATGTACAACACTTTTTACAAAGAGCATCCTGTTTTTTTTAAAGGACTTAAAAGAGACAATGGTTTAATTATCAAAAACCTGTCGCTGGGAACAAAACGAATCTCTACTCTGAAAAAAAAAAGGAACCCTCCTCCTCTGTGAAAGTGACCTTTTGTGTTGCCACGTGTCAAGTCTACTTGGTGCGAGTCGACTCCTCCCGCCACCCACTGAGCGCCGTGGTGCTGTGCGTTAAGGCCTGTGCGGGTGGCCCGCCTCATCCGCCAAGTTGAGGATGTAGCCAGCAATGTCGTCCTCTGTGGGGAAATCGGACATCACCCATGAGTCGTTGGCCGCGGTCACTTGCAGGCGACACATGGGACAGTTTCGGCTCTGCCCACTCCTGCAGAAAAACAGCGAGGGAGTTTGTGTGAGCAAAGCGATGCAATCGTTACTGAGATTCATTTGAGCTTCACCCCAAAATCTTGCCATTTATCGATGCACTTCTGGCAGAAGCTATGCGCACAGGGCAGGATGAGGTCGGCCTTTCCATCCATGCAGATGCAGCACTCCTCCTCGTCTGTCAGCTGCTTCACTCTGCACGGCCACACCAACAGAGAAGACATACAGGTTTTCATTACTTTATAAACAGGAAGGTTTCCGCTCCCAGAAATGATCTTATATCGAACAGTACATTTTTGGATGAATCCTAATGGCTTACTTTAAAAAAGGTAAGCTGGAGAAAAATATGCTCTGGATGGGGATTTGTCTGCTAAATTACTCGTGAAATCAATCATTTGAGTTGCAGGTGGCCATTTATTGTTTATCGCAGATTTCTTTTGTGATACAGCGGCGGGGTATTTAACTGTCTGAGGGACCACTTCACGTGCACCTACCTGCCCATCCACATGCTGGCCTGACAGGAGTCTGCGGAGGGCAGCCGGGCAGACGGGCCCTCGGTGGCGCCCTCTGCAGACAGCACCTCAGCAGCCTGGCTGGTGACGTCGCGGTACAGCTGAATGAACTGGTACAGGTTCATGATGCGCGACGCTTCCATCGTGCCGCTTTCTTTGTTGATCTGGGAGGAGACAGAGGTGATCATATGACCCACAAACAAACTAACTAACAAACAGACAGATAGAAAACAGGTTGTTTAGTTTTACCTTGGTGCAGAGGACCCTTACAGCCACCTTCCACAGGGCCGTGGAATCGGACCCTGGCTGCACCTCAAACAGCAGGTGCTTCTGCTGTCCAGTCGCTAGCTTGGCCGTACTGAGAGATCCAGCAGAGTAGAAGAAAAAAAAGGTGTGTTCACCACTGTCCAGAAACATTGCTACATTTATCGTATAGTTTTTCTTCAACTAAATTTAAATTTTGTTCATTTCAAATATTTATCGGTTCCGACCCCTAACTGGCAGATGTGATGATTTACTGCATAACCACTACACTGCATGAATTATGTTTTGACTTATCCAAATTTAATGCTACACCCAAGGTTTTTGCTTTTCAAAACTGACTTGAGAATAACTCACTGCAACTATGCCTCTCAGTTACTCTGAAAACCATAGATGGTGGAATAGTACTAAGGATATCTGTGTTGATAAAACAGTTTTGCTTATAAATTGATAGTTTACCAATAAAACCAAGAAGAAAACACTGTACAATCCAAAGCATTCAAGTATTCCTTGTGCAGAATTTAAGTCAACATTGTTTGTTTGAAAGGGTTTTGCTCCGAAGCAAAACATCTTCATTCCACTGTCCCTCCACAACATTAAAGCAAGCGGAACGCCGCTGTATGTTTGCAAAATGAACGTATGGGACGGACTGGGACTTACACGTCGTTAAGTTCGGCCACTCTCGCCAGAAACTCCTCGTAGGTCAGGTAGCCGCTGTCACGCACCAGTCCTGCGTGTTTCACCAGTTTCTCAGGCAGACGGGTCATCATCGCCTGACCTGAGAGCTGCTGGCCCATCCTGGCAGCAGCAGCACTTATGAAACAGCACCGACAGAAAGCTGCACCTCATTCAGAGCCTGTTGGGAAATTAAAATTTGCGACATTAATGAGATAAAATGTTAAAGCCTTCGTTTCAGCTCATCCTAAAGATAGGTGGCTGGGAGGTGTTGAGATCAGTTCTCTGTGTGAGCAAAGTTCTTAAAACTTGAACTTTATTTCAATCATGAGATACATCTGCATGTCGGGGTTCAGTGTCGCGCTAAAGGAGACTTTGACATGCAGCCATTAGGAGTCCGAGATCAAATCAAGATTAAAAGACGAGGGTCCAAGGAAAACAGTGGTATTTTTGTACAGATTGCAAAGTGCCGTGAGACAAATCTTAGATTTGATATTAAGCCTTAAAAGTTTAAATGTACTTGATTAGACATTTGAAGCAAATGGGCTGAGCCTAACCAGCCACGGACCAAAAGTACCCCTTGTACTATTTGTCCGTGGCTGGTTATTTATACGAGGGTTGTGTATTCATTTGAACTAAACCATTTTTTCAAAGTCCATTCCCATTAAATTAAGTAAAATCAACAATTTCAATGAATGCCCTAAACTGAATTATTTTCTTTATCAAAGAATCTGCTGATTATTTGGTTTGAATTGAGCCGACTTGATCAAAACTTCACAATGACAAACATGGCATTTTCATGTTTTGTTTCATCAAAGTCAAAATACCAAAAATATTTAGCTTATAATAATTTACTACAATAAACTGCAGGACATCTTACTTGGGAAACTGGTTTTGGACGTTGTTTCTTGGTCAACCTCTAAAATAATAATACAGCAAAGTAGAGGATCAAAACACATTTCCGATTAAATGTAGTCTAAACTTAGACATTCCTAATTACCCATTTGCAGGAGCTGCATCTTAACGTTAACTGTAGCTAGGTAGCGTTAGCATTCTGTGGTGACGTCCTACAGAGCAGTGACAGTAACTAACGATCATTAAACATTGCTCCAGTGAATTGTAGCCTCATTCTGTTTCTTTATTTTTTAAACAAGTTAACAACACAAGACATTTTAGATATAACGTTGATCCACCAACCTCAATCTAAATACGATTTGCTCATTTTAGCAAGGGCAGTTTAATACTTCTCCACAGTCGGGCGTTATTTAGAATGTATTTAACCATTCAATTAGTCCGTGAAATGAGAAAAAAAACAAGCTAATTTCCTTACCAAACAATTAACAACGTTAAAGGCAGCAGGAATGGTAGTCCAAACTTCACTCTTCGCTCTTTGGCTTGAGTTGACACAACACGGTCGCAGTTTGATGACGTCGTAGAGCTTCTTCTTCTTCTTCTTCTTCTTCTTCCTCCTCTTTTACTAACAGGTAAACTGACCGGATGTATGTTGCACTACTGCCATCTCATGGCGTAAACTGTCTCCTACATTGCCCAGCATGGCCTTTTTCTATCACCTCAGCATTACTCTGTTTTTCAGGGAATTGATCAATCATATGTCCTTTTCCCACTGACAGCAAATGGGACGAGTACCCGAAACAAAAACCTGTTGCTTCACTAAGACGGGAAATGTGCTGTGTAGATTACAGTCCTATAAAAACTTGGTCATGATTGTCTCCTCTTTTCTATGAATACATCTTCATACAAGTTATTGTTAAGAAAGTACAGTTGGTGAGTGACACCAGCTGTACTTTTAATTCTTGCACTTTTTTCAAACCGGCCACCGGAGTTGGTAGAAGCCTCTCAGGGATGAAAGGCCACATTGCAGGTGGTTAACCTTCTTTTTTATGCACTCAAGTCTCTTGCTGCGACATCTCCAGCCCAGCCAAGAAAGGACCTTTATGTTCTTTTGGTTAAATGCCCATAAAATGTAATAACCGGTCTCTTTCATCAGATCACAACTATTATTATCATTAAACACAAACTACCAACATAACTTATGATAAGGTAATAGCAAACATCATGTTATTACATTGACAGCAAAATATTACTATTTTATTTTATGATGTAATATAACATTTAACAACATTTGAAAAAAAAGTGTACATGAGGTTTATTTTTTAAAGATTCAAACTAGGATTTTTATGATTTAAGTGATTGTTACTGAGAGTCAATTAATTGTTAGCATGTCATCTTTGTTTCTACCAGCAGAGAGCAGCCAAGGGCAAACTAACAAATGATATACCTCCTTATCAATGGCTCAATTGTGTCCATTCTTTAAGGAAACTCAAGGTACTCATTCTCAAGATATTACCCCTTGACTGTTTCTTGTTGAACTGAGAACATTACATTAATTAAAGGTTTCTTTAGTGTATTATGACTTTCCACCAGGAGAAACTTTGCTGACCATCATATTCTGTAGGAGGATCCTCCTTGTTTTGTTAATGTGTCCTTTCACATCCACGTTCATTTTCAGACTTAAAGAGCGGCCGGATTGAGTCTGGAATCGTAACTTCCTTCATATAAAAGACTCGATAATCGGATCACATCGACATCTTTAATAAACCAACGTCTTCTTCGATCCACTGTTTTTATCAGCAATAGATGAATCGTGATTCGAAACGTTTGTGAGCAGGTTATAAAATGTAGGAAAACTAACGCAACAGCTCTTAAAGATGCAATGACAAACGATAAAAACAAGAAAGCAGCCATGTAGGAACTATTTTATATAGAGAATTAGGAAAAAGAACATATGTAGAAAGGCTCAATACTGTCAATTTTAACACACATTCACAATGAAAACAACCCAAGAAAACATGGATCGCTTGAATCCCATTAACTTTCCAGAAGTAGTCCAAAATGAACTGGCATCCAAAAGTAACACTGAACGTACGGCCAGTGATTTA
The DNA here is from genome assembly GCF_964276395.1 of Gasterosteus aculeatus. Classification (NCBI taxonomy): domain Eukaryota; kingdom Metazoa; phylum Chordata; class Actinopteri; order Perciformes; family Gasterosteidae; genus Gasterosteus; species Gasterosteus aculeatus. The sequence continues at coordinate 14,722,628 of NC_135698.1, forward strand.
AAAAGCTGCTCCGTCACTTCCTGAACTGACCGGCGGGCTGCACAGTCCATAAACTGACCGTCCTTATGATGAGCCACTCCCTCTGGCTGGCGGTGACCACCACGCGCACGCACTCGATGTCGAAGCCGATCTTGCGGTCCACGTGTTCCACCTCGATGCTCCCGCCTTTGAACTCCCCCAGCGTGATGTAGGAGGCGCACTGCCTTCCCTGCTTGGTGTCCGCGGCCTTCTGCCCCACCTCCAGCGCCCCGTGGTGGAGGACGTCGTTCTGGCGCTCCTCCGTGCCCGTCACTATTTTGATTCTGCTGATTTTGGTTGACTTGTTGAAGATTATAAGGAAGAAGTCTCCCGTGGAAGGAGGCTTCCCCCAGAAGTACTCGTCCACGGTGCTGTAGGCCTTGGTGGCGTCGTAGTTCTCAAAGACGTTGATGTTGGTGTACATGCTGGCGGGGGGGTTGTCGGGAATGTCTACGGCGTCCTCCTCAAAGTCGTCGTCCTTCAGCTTGTTCTCGGCCCCTTTGTAGGAGGAGTAGTAGCCCATGTGCTGGAACAGCGAGGGCTTGAAGCGGATCACGTCCTTCTGGGCCAGCAGACCCCTGAAGTGGATGAGGAGCCAGTCGCAGGGCATCTCCTGGTAGAACATGAGGAGGAAGTGGGCCAGGCGGGGCAGGTCCCTGGAGTGGTACAGCTTCCCGATGTAGCCCAGCTTGGAGAACTCCAGCATCACCCAGTAGGAGCCTTCCCTGGAGGTGATCACCTTCTTCAGCGCCGTCAGGAAGTTCCTGGAGCAGCGGACGTCGTCCTCCAACATCATGTAGAAGTCGGAGAGGTTGGTGCAGAAGTTGAGCAGGAAGGCGTAGTCGGCGTTCTGCTTGGAGCGGAAACGGACGCGGTCCTCCGGGTCGTTGTAGTTCCTCTTCAGCCCGTCCAGAGACGGGTAGAACTCCTCCGGGGCCTGGATCACCAGGAGGCGTCCGGCTATGATGTGGTGAGCAAACTTCCTGCTGATTTCCTGCACCAGGTTCTCACACCAGACCAGGTCGAAGTCGGCCAGGTGGACCACGACCACGATCTCTTTGAGCTCCTCGTAGCTGGACTGATCGAAGATGGACTTGATGGTCTCCAGCAGGTAGTTTCCCTTCTTCCTCTTGACGGAGGACAAACCGATGGTGAGATACTCTGCGGACACAAATTGTCACTTTGTTATGCAACAAAAAGCAACACGGCGGCCGTCGCCTCCGGGGGGGCGGGGTACCTACTTTTACGCGGCACAGGAATTCCCGCGAGGTAGCGATATGTCACGTTTCTGGTCCCGGAGAAATTAGACAGATCTGTGAATGTGTGGACGTATCGCTCAGAGCTGGAAGGTTGAATCAGCGTCTCTCCCAGCTGTCGTTTTTCAGCCTCCTAAGATTAGATAAATACTTTAATTAATCCTGCAAGAGTTTTTTCACCTGCTGAGGCAGCATTTATTTACAGGTAAAGAAATAACAGTGAAACAGGAAGAAAAGAAATAATGGAAAAATATTAAATGACTTAAACTAAACAATAGTGCAAAAAGCTAATTATAGTTAACAAGCACACAATATATTATTATATAATATTCTTGAACAAGTAAAAGTCCCTTAAATATATTACTTAAGCATAAGTATATGTATGCATTGTGAAGAAAATGTACTTTACAGGTAGAAATGTTCCCTGTGACTGTTTTTGAATTCTGAATTAAATCATTAGATCATCATTTAAAAAACTGATTGAGGTGCAGCTGATTCCAAACTACTGACTAAAACGTCATAAATTGATCTAATAAGTGAATAAATACATTTTATGTTCAAAATCAGACCTTCACAAATATCCATGAAAGGCAATCATTGTCATTTGCACGTTTGATGTTTTTGTGTCTGACTTAAGCTGTTAAATAAATGTCCTGGAGCAGAAAGCACAGCATCTCCCCCTGAAAGGTGGCAGGGAGGCATGAAGCGTCACCATGGAGACGGTCCTAAAGTACCTCAAAGGGAGTACTTGAGAACAGTCCTTAGTACAGAGCATCAACCCTCACCAGCACGAATCCATCGTCCATGTAAAGGTTGAAGAAGAGGAGGAAGACGATGAGGAAGCCGAGGAAGGGGAACACGGAACGTTTCCTGAAGCACCTCATCTTGTCCACGCACTTCCACATGAGAATAAAAATCACTGCGGGAAATCACAGATGAGACCAAAAGATTTATGAAAGACACTAAACGCCACTTCATAAATATGTATATTCTTTAAACCGAAGTTTGGGATATTATGTTAAAATTACGGATTTGTTGGGAGGTTCAGAACAAAACACACTAGCTAAGATTATCCGTCTAATATAGTTGGTCAAGCAACAAATTAACTGGTTTCATCTCCCTCATCTGAAAGAAAAGATGAAATGACAAATAATCCATTAAAGCGGAGCTCTTTCAGCTTGAAAACATCTGGATGCGAGGAGGCAGCACCCGAGGGTTCCCTCACTGGGAGGGTGAGAGCCTGAAGAGTCAACCAAAACCAAAACAAAGGGCTGAGTCGTGTCACGTTTCTCGCACGCACATCTCCTTTGATCACGTACAAACATCGATCGGTGGGCTGTGATTAAAAGCCTCGTCAGCGGGTGGATGTTCTTCTTTAGTCGCCTCGCGGGGCACTTTCACTCTTCGTGTTGACAAAAGAATCGTCCTCTGTCCTATTTGGCTCCTCATGTGAGGAAAACGCTGATCCCACGACACCCTCCCTAATTCTGATGTTACATAACACAACCCCCCCGCACCCCCTGGGATGGGGACCGTTACGGCAACGGCCTACTTGAGCCAAGTAACTCAACTTATTATTCGTTGTGTAGAGAAAGAAGCCATTTCCTGTTTCTGCTACAAGAAGCAAAAAAAGAGCTCCACCTGAGAGATGCAGCGGCGAGAGGGAGGGGAAACACAATGACAGCTGTGAGTCAACATGATGAGAGCCCTCCACACACACAGACACACACACACACACACACACACACACACACACACACACACACACACACACACACACCATTACTTCGAGAAAGCAGCCTGCAAAATCAGATATGGAGACGACGGGAGAATATTTAACGAGGCGAAATGGGGGCCGGATTCTGGGAAATACTGCAAAGAAATGACATTTTTGTGTTTGTTTTCTCAGAGTGAATCCAAACAACAAACAAGCCTCCCACAGGTCACGTACATTTATATGGAAATGAGGGTCGGTCTATGAATAAATAAGCCCCGTTTGTTGGGTCTGTTTGCTTTAGTTTAAAAGCAACGCTGCTCCGCCAGGTTGCTTTTTTGTGTTGTTTTTCTTCAGCAAATTATCGGCGCGTTCGGCCCCGTGAGCTCATTTCTACCAGTGAAGTCATTTTAGATTAGAGCCAGTGAAATAATAACCAGTAGAGAGGAATACCAATGAGTCCTATAAGAGGGTTTATCTTCAACGGCGCACGTTAGCGGCAGTCTCTCCAGAGCAGAGGACCACAGGACATTTGTCCACTTTAGACTTCCTTTTGTCAACGAAGAAGCTCATTTGTAGTATTAGTACAAACCCGTCTCTCCGACTTTCAGGTAAATACTTTAAATGAAAAAAAGCTGAGTGATTTAGACATTTCAACAACAGCTGGGGAACAAATTATGCTCAAAGGAACAGACTTTGTCCTCAGACTTTGGAGCGCTGCAGCACATTTTTATTAAATTGGGGGCCGCTGCTCTCTTAAATTGCACATTGAGGCTGCACGTGTTCACCGTAGCAGAAAGGATTTGGTCTTTTCTTCCTCCCAGCTGACGTAAATGTGACGTTTTTACTCGTCAGTCTGAACCCGGCGTTTAAAGCCACAGGTTTAACACCCTGCACTGTGCAGAAGAAGACGGGTGGAGTCACTACGATGTCACCCAGTGGTTTGTCGACCAAAGTTCTGCAGCCTACTTGTTTATTTCGGAGGGGGCCTAACAATTAAGTTAAGCCCCGCCCTCTATTTGACTCTAAGTGGACCATAATTTGTCATGCTGTAATCAAGACGACTTGAAACTATTGAGACATAAATGTTTACAACGTTTACTGAGGGAATAAATCAAGAGAGTAATTTTCTTATAGACTTCTATGGGTCAAGGGGAGTCGCCCCCTGGTGGTCATTATAGATTAGAGGTTTAAGGCGCTTCAGCATTTCCTTCACTTCAGCACCAGAGTTAGGTTTGTAGAGATGTTAAAGTCCAGTTTAAATCAAAGAAATGGCGGAGGTCATTTAACAAACTGTGAAAACACAATGAGGAACAAAAATAGGGAGAAACCAAAGTGAGAAAAGGGGGGCTGCACAAGGAAAGAGGATATACAATAGTGTGAACCAGCTGTCGTGTAGATGCATCACTGTGGAGTCTCGTGGCGCTGCAGCCACAAGTTGCTCATCCATCTTTTAGGAATATTCAGGGAAGGTTCTTTTTTTCGCTGAGAAAGCAGACTTTGTTTGCCGCTACTGAAGCAAATGGGGATTGTGCGCCTCGCTGTTACAAGTTGTTGACTTTAAAGCGCCACTCGTTTGTACTTCACCATCAGACCTTCACAGCCGGTTCTCGGTACCGACTCTCAAGCCCTGTGGCAGTGAGCTTGTCTCCTTTGACTTCCATTCGGGCCGCAGGGAGAAGACTACTGCGGGCTTCCTGTCCTCGGCCCGTTAATCTTCATTTCAGGATCGGGTTCTGACACAGGGGATGTTGAAAAGGAAAGTCTGTAAAATGTGCAGAATCACTCCAAGAAGAAGGCATGTTTCACCCGAGGTTCTTCCGCTCGCTCTCGGCTGATGTTTCTGTTTTCGCTGCATCCCGGCTGCTAATCCCACAAAACCCCGGATTAAAGTCCCAGAACCTCCACCGATTGTATGAGAGGATCAGTTTAGTAAAGTAGCACAACTCAGCTGGTGAAAGCTGTACAATCTGATCCTGTGGGTTTCATTTAGCGCCATCGCCTTTGGGTCAAAGGGTCACATCCAATACCAGTAACGACTGTAAACAAGAGTTCATTACCTTCTTTTTTTACAAAAAGAATCATCCAGAAAGACACTGGTGTCACCTGACTGATGCTTGTTACGGTTTTCATATTTAATTATTGTAAACCACTCCGAAATCAACAACACGTAATAAGTATCTTTTAATTGTACAACCAATATCTTAAATTATTTTTACTTTCATCAACTCATCTATTTATAATAACTACTTTATTATTGTGAACATTTCCGTTTTCCTCTTTCGACGCTGTGTAAACGGTCTTTCGGTGCATAACCTTGTGTAAATAAGAGCATTGGGAGTGATTTATCCGCAGAAGTTCAGTGCGCGGTGCAGCCTGAACAGTAATAGCGATAATACCTCTGCAGTACGATGTTTCGGAGTAGCTCATGGAGGCGCTGAGACCTGCTCTGGAATCCGTGCCAAAGGCCTTTTGATATCTTTAAAAAAAAAATGTAATCCCTGCTAGTTTATAAACTTCACACAGCCGCGTGGATCTCGGTGAATATAATTGAATACACAATGTGCGTCTAAGAGCCATTATTCTCCATCCTGCCTCGGGCAGAGAGATAATGTGGGTCAAAGCGCTGACTGTTGAGAGGAGAACCCATCTCATTGCAGGATAACACATCCTTATTGCAGGAGAGCTCATCCTTATCATAGCAGAACCCATCCTCATTATAGGAGAACCCATCTCATTGCAGGAGAACCTGCTTTTTCTTCCAGAACAAACGAGAATTATATTGTTTAATGACGACATAAGAATACGCACAAGAGCAAATTCTACCAGAAAATTAAATTCTCCTAGTAAAATGGCTCCTCAGAGCGTCCAATGAAAGGCCATTTTAATAATGCTGTGTGGATCAACAAAGCCATTTGGTAAACACTGTATTTGCCTGTTGACTTCACGCCATCAAATGACTGTGTATTTGTGTGATGTTTCTTAAAATGTTCACAGATTTTTGTTCAAATGAGCCTTTTAACACATGTATAATTTAGCTGAAAAAACGCAACAAATATTCACAATAAAAGTCAAGCGTTATTTTTTTGTTTTGATTATTTCGGCAATAAATGCGTGGACTCTTTGAAGCTAACCCTTTAATTGTTCGTAGCAGTTGCTATTGCAGCTTCCCAAGGTGAATGGAAAAAGCCCATATTATTAATTTGGAGTTGAAGACTTAAGCCCAATATTTGCCCTTCTTTGAGCTTCATCCACACTTCAAAACAGTTTCATCAAACGCATAATTATTTTTCCAAATGTAATATATTTAATGTCAAAATCAGAAGGCACCTGGGTAAGTTATTAAAATCATGACCTTTAACGGACAGAAGGGCTTTAAGGGCTTTAAGGGCTGCTGCCAGTCTGAATGAGGCTCTGAAATGAGATTAACTGGCCAGAATTAAAGTTGATGCGCGGACCCAAAGTCAGAGTGAAATATGTTAATGGAGCTCGAAGCGAGCAGGCGGTGGAATCATCAGTGAGTAAACAGCCTCCTCCCGGCCCGGGAGTCTCAGCGACTGCCTCTCGGCTTGGTTTCCATGTGTTTACTTATTCATCAAGGTGCACGGGGGCCATCCTGATTCCAGCAGTCCCCCACCCCCACTTCATCCCCCCACCCCCACATCCCCCGCTGCTGGACAAGAGAGGCGGACCTGCATTAAAAATGCATTGGAAACAGCCGCCCAAATACGCGCTGCATGTTTTCGTTGTCAGCATCTGGAGCTGATACAACACTCCCAGGAAAGGGGGGGGTTGGGGGCTTTTTTGTTAAGTTGGCATGTTTGGGCCAATTCACTGCAAATACTGTGCATGGACTGTCCTCAGGGAGTCTGCACAATGAGGTTTAATGACGTTCAATGAGGTTCGATGACGTTCGATGACGTTCAATGAGGTTCGGTGAGATGTAATGAAGTCCAATGAGGTCCGATGAGGTTTAATGAGGTCCAATGAGGTTCGATGAGGTGTAATGAGGTCCAATGAGGTTCGATGACGTTCAATGAGGTTCGATGAGGTTTAATGACGTTCAATGAGGTTCAATGAGGTTCAATGAGGTCTTTTCTGGGATGGTTTGGTGCACACCGAACAAGCAGGTACATATTTAGTTGTTGCTGGGCAATTTATTTATTTGTTTTTCCATAAATGATAGATTAGACTACAACGTTGGAAGCACTCTAATAATTATACCAAATGATAATCACAGCTATTCAAATGTAAATCCCAATTCTAATCAGTTCATATTTAGGTCCAGGTAGAACTTTTTGTGGATTGCCAAAAAGAAGCAAATCAGATGAACCAAACAGAAACCAACTTTACTCATTCAGATTCATGCTCAACATCACAATCATTTCATGGACAAAGGCCGGCTAGATTTGACACTTTGATGACATACTTGTTTTAAACACACTCCTAATTTATTTGTGTGTTCAATAGAAGTATTGAATTCATAAAAAATGAAACCGAGGTGCGTCAAAATCATGTTTTTTTAGGAAATACATGAAACAAAGAAGTTTTAACAAAGTTTTCGTGATAAAAATTAAACGGTTTGAAAGCGATGTGTGTGTGTGTGAGGCCTTCAAACGTCTGACTCCATGTATCACTCTGTCTATTTGAGGCGGCAGCTGGTCTGATGATTACGCGTTGTGTTCCGTGACAAACACAGTCTGACCTTTTTTTGTTTTGTATGTGTTTCATCTGTGTGACGTCATCGGGGGGCGGTGACAGATTCGGGGGAGAGGTTGTGGACGGAAGGCGTTAATACGATGTTAATAACCTGGATGGAATCTCTTTTTGTGTTGATTTATCCAGGGAAACATGTCATTTGTTGTATATGTTGGACAAACTTATGAGAGAGGGACTGGAATATAAAGTATCAAGTCACAGTCTGAATATTCTAACATTGATATGTGGCAATGAAATACAAAAGAATATACATCACTGGAGGTCAGAAATTAAGAAGTAGTAGAGGTCACCAATTGACGGTCACCCCGCCGTATTCGATGGATAATTAGCCTCTCATTCAGCGGTCCAGGAAACACACCGACCAACACACGTTGCAAATCATATCACGGAATCCACTCGGCCAATCAAACATCTGTACTTCCTTCTACACGGGTTCCTGCGCTTCACTTTTTCCTTCCAAAGAGTTGACTTGCCGCTGATCTACCTGCGGAGGTTTGTCTGTGAGGCCGGTGATGGAAGCACTCATTAATCATTCATCGGGCAGAGGAGCTGATGCATTTAGACGCGAGTGAGACAACAGTAAACACATTTTCTATATATAAATCAATAAATCAATTCTCCTGTTATTGCCTCTCACTTGCTGTGGGGCAATAGGGCGAAGGGATATCATATCACCCAGGCCAATAATAAAATTCCATCAGCGAGAAAGCACCATGGGGGTGTGGGGGAAGTTTGGGGGGGGCGGGCTGGGGAAGTGTCAACTCGGTCTGAACCACGTTTTCAATAACAAACAGCCCTCCTGTGAGAAGTCAACAAGGCCCCAAGGTTAGACGCAACGGCATCGTGCGTCTGGTAAATGCAAAATATGTGCGGGAGGGCAGGAGGGGTGGAGATTACACATCTGAAATGAAACTGCCTGAGAGGGAAATACAGAAGACATTAAGCTTTCTCAAAACCCGTCACCTTCTCTCAGCTCTGCAGGAACAGGGGAAATCCACGTGGAAGCAGAAAAAAACAAAAAAAGGGTGCAGTCTGATTGCCATTGGAGAGGTATGGGAGGTGTGGGAAACTAAAATCTATTGGAGAGATATGGGGGAAGAGGAGGCTGGTCTCCATGGCGACAAGTATTTAATGTAAATATCCGTGGCATCGAGACGCCCAGGATCTTTGAGACTGTGGAATGATACCGCTCACTGTAAGAAAAAATATACACACACGTATATATGTATACGAACACTACATATATGTAGAGAGAGAGAGAGAGAGAGGAGGGCGCAGAGGTGACACGCTCACTCCCTAAAATCCATTTTTTTCTCCACGAGTGATAATTAAGGAGCGCGAAGCTCGATTCACACTCCAGCTGAGCAGAGTCCCTTTTCAGACTCTCTGCCTCCACCCATGAAGGTGTTAAGGGAGGGGGGGGGGGGGACTTGAGACGACAGAGGAAGTCATCTACGCGCTCAAAAGAGGAAGAAAATGTACAAGCAGGGTCTTTTAATATCAAAATATATATCATTACTCATCTTGATACTCACACCTGACGAAGGTATCGGCATTCATTGAGTACTCTTATTGGTACTCTATTGTATTGGCCAAAGTAAAGTGCTTATACTGCATCCCTGTTATAAAGCACTTGGTGTTACAGTACCTCCATGCATCTCCATTGTCGGGGAAAAACTTAGAAACTGGGCGCCTGCCAGAGGGTTTACCCGAGAAGCCGCTGCTATCAGACGCTGGTAGTGGGATGCTAATAAATCCTCCGGCGATCAAGATGATGTTTCCCAGAATGCTCGTCAATCAGAGGAGCGGGAGGCCGCCTCACGTTCGGTTTTCATCACGGCTTCGCCTCGTCTGGTGTGCGACCCCCGCCGGTGTGTCCCCCTCCCCCTCCCCCTCCCCCATTATCTCAGTCTAGATAACTGTCATTTGACGAGTGATGCCACAACCGGTCAGCCCTTCGCCGTGGCTCACGCCGGAAGAACCCCTTGTTTCACCCGTTTTGTTTTGTGGTTCCCCGTGTGTGTGTGTGTGTGTGGGGGGGGGGCTACTGTAAACTGCACCGAACAGTTAATTTGATCAACGTATTCTGTTATCTGTGGTACATTATTAGCTGCAGTAGGCCTCCATGCTCCAGAAAACTAAAGTCATTCACACCATTTTCGTCTAGTTGGAATATAGATTAGCCACAGTAGCCACAGTGCTCGCTGACTCAGCGTCAGTCTTTAAAGTGGACATATGGGCGTTCTTCTGCTCGAAGGACTTCCACGTCGACCTCAAGCTTCGTCGGGGAAGACTTGAGGTCTCTCCCATCTGAGGATGGAGTCGGATCATTCATCCACATAAAGAACATTTAGACGTGGAGGAGACGGAGCAAACCCTGCAGGAAATGTGAACCATCTTAATCCAGCTCCACAGGATCGATTGCAATTTTGTTCCTGAAGTCGATGCGTTTCTCACGTCACTGTTTTTCTTTTCTTCAGTGTTTATTGGACTTTCGTGCACACAGAGAAGTTGAAATCGAATCTCACTTCCTGACAGAGACACACAAGACACACTTTGATGTGTCTCTTTTCAGGAGAACCTTGAAGCAAATATTGATGTAGATTTTAAAAAGAGATGCTCGTAATCTGTTCACAGCGTTTCCATCCACCGGCTGAAACGGCTGAGTTGATAATTCAGAAATAAGTTTATTTGTCTATGAATATAATTATTTTTCTAACCATCTGCTATCGTTGAAGAGGACTTGACCTCCCCAACAGACAGAAGAAGAAGAGCTGAAAGCTTCGTTCGCTCTTTAGATTCAGTCGTTAATTATTTCACGTTCAAGTTGTTCCAAGAACAAAGAGACTCGGAGCCGCTAGAAAGCAACAGCGAGGCCTTTTCGTCTCCGCGATGATCAAAAGTTTTTAGCCATAAACTGAGAGCGTTTCCTCCAAGAGGTCCGCCTGCCACCTTCAGAGGAGACGAGCTCAGCCAGTGAGGACTTGAAGAGCTTCCTGCTGGGACGCTTCCCTCACAGCAGCAGCGCGACGGTGCATCAACAGTGCACGTCGTCTCGTGCTGGAGCAGATGTTTGAACGGAACGCACAGCGTGAACAAAACCCCCCGCGGTGCCTGTCAGTCTAGTGTGGAATCTGCTTTGAATTAAGCCGACAAGGGAGAGCTCTCTGATGCTCTAACATGTAAATATATATTTATTTTCCTTTTTGAGTTCCGTTCAATTGTGAATTGCGCGTGCTGATCCGGAGTCCCTTTTCCAAACAAAAGACAAACATTGATTTTGTTTTTTTTAGCATCGTCCCAATCCTCATGCTTTTTACTGTGAATCCAATAACCTTGATACTACTTTTATTTAGTGTTGGACAGAACGCCATGAGGGAGAACAATGGAAGACAAAAGGATGATGACACTGCAGCACAACCGCCTCTGGACGGCACAACTGCAGAGGTGGAGATGTAAAAAAGGAGGAAAACAGAAAGTCAAGCTCTCGCTCAACTTCAGTCCGTGATGAAATCCTCCTCCCGGATTTGCAAAACAAGGTAAAAAGCGAGCGTTGAACGCCGAGCGCTCATGTGGACCAATCGCCGATGAGCTTCAGTTTGTGTCAAAGAAGAGGAGCATGTCCGCCTCTAATTAGAGGAATAATCCCTGATCTGAATCGAATGAGCCGGGAATGTAATTTGTGTGCTCTTCACAGTTCACCAGGTCGCTGATACAAACGAGGAGGGTTGATACGCTCCCATCTGATTGTCCTTCTGGCAGCCTCCGTGATTACTGAAGCGCTAACAGGCTCTTTGTTTACTGTATTATCAGGCAGAGTTTATTTATGGGAGCGTTTGTGTTGGTGGATTTTAACTGTTACATTGTTTGGTAGGAAATCATTTCTGGAGATTAAGACAATGATAATTATCATTATTGGTAGTTTTCTTATTGGTACTTTCAGTAGCGTCAGAATATTAATGTTTAATATTATAAATTAATACATAATTGAATCTTCTGATCAACATTAAGACACCGCTAATGCAACATTTGTATTAATCCATAATTCATAATATTCTGTAGACATGAACTGTTCTGCATGCATGAGTCCTCTTACTTTTGATACCATTTACTTGTGCTGCCAACTTGACATGGGTTTAGTGAACGCAACTATTCCATGAAGGTTTGAAAGAAGGAGCATGGGAGCTAAAAGGAAAGAAATAAAACCCTGTTTCTTCTGCCTCTGACTAACAGGGTTATTGTGGTGTTAATTATGTTAAAGTGATTCTGGGACTTTTATCTTTCCAACCGCAACGCACCATAAAGAGTGTCAATAACGTCTGAAACGTGTTTCAATTAATGTCATATTTTCTTTGTTGTTTCAATTTCTTATACAACAAATAATCAATAAAACAACAAACTTAGCAATGTCCTTCAGGCTTTTAAAGCATCATGTTTCAAACATGAATAATAACAATAATAAAAGGCCAGTAATGCAGAGAATGCGTTCTAGTTTGAGCCTCTGACCTTGGTTCCATCAACAAGTGGAATGGAGCATTCCTCCTCCTGCTGCGCAGCGTGACTTTGTCTCATAATTACTTTTGCCAACAGAGGTGAGAGCGGGGATTTGAATCATTATCACTTCGTCTGGTGTGATCATAAATCATCGCTCGGTATCGTCCATAAAGCTTAACCTTCACTCTGGAGAAGGAAATTATCCCGTTCAACATTTGTCCCAACATATTAATTATGGGACAAATAACTAAATAAGATTTTCTTTTTTTTTCAAAATATCTATATTTAATTTTGGGAGCAGATTTGTAGCTTTTTTCCCGCCTGTTAAGCAGCTTGGCTTTACAACGGTCTCTGTTGAAGGATAAAGTTGCTGTTTTGTATATTTTTCTATAAATCTGCACAAAGCCTCACAGATAGTTAAAGTCTCTCTTCTGTGTATCCTCACTGGCTTTAAACCGTCAAATTTATTTTCGATCTTAAAAAATAGAATAAATGTTGTTTTACAGGAAACTGGAAGCACACTTTAAAATGTACAGCTCCACCCACAGCTTCCCCCTGATTCTAATGACTATTCTTGGTTACGTCTGTGTCACTGCCAGACAATTCTAAAACCACCAGTAAGCACAGTTAGTGATCTTTGTTCTTATGATGGAAAGACATGTCCGGTTTCACGGGGAGCTTTTCCGTCTTTTTAAGAGTGTGAGCTTAGCAGGCGTTGCTTTTGATGAGCTCCAGTCAACAGCTTTTATGCAGCAGAGGGATTCTAGTGCAAAGCTCTTACAAGGTTTGGGTCCTCTGAATGGAAGCTGAAAGAATTTCCCCCGTCTCTTCTCTACTCATCTTTTCTGGCCACATGAGGCAAACAATAAACAACTGGGGAATCTGTTTTTCAAATACCCAAACGACATAACCCATGGTGACAAAATGACATCATACCAATGTGATTACGCTTAATAAACTCACCCTGGCCCAGCTTTGGTCTTATCTTCCACTTTGACACAAATTGTTAAAATATCCTTGAGCAAAAAATCCTAATGACAATTCTGCAGACTTTGAGGAGGCTTATTGAAGCCGAGATGCACTCCAGAGGAGAAAAGAAAGATTCTGATGAAAGAAGAAGAAGCTGTGTCTCATGTGGACTCAAACATCCTCAGAGAATACGACAAAAAAACGAGTGAAACGCAAGGATGGACGTGCTTATTGAAATGCGACAAAAAGCTTTGAAACAAAAACATTCATCCCGCTGCCGGTGGCGTTTGATGAAAGCGTTGACGAGGGGCCGTGCGCCTGCAGCATAATGAGAGTTCCCGTCGGGGATGGGCCGGTCGGGGGAATCTCGCTCTGCACATCCAGCCACAAAGCACAAGCAGATGTTTTGGCACCGAGGCGAGGAATGGAAACGGATTATGTGCTCCGCCTGCCAAACACGGCCTCTTGATGAGAGGCCAGGTGATATCCGACTATCTCCGGTAATACCAGTGCCCCCCCCCCACACTCCCCTCACCGGGTTATCAGTCTGAGGGATAATTGAGCCTTGAGGGACTGTTGTAGGTTTCCTCTCGTAAGTTGTCAAAAGTTAGATGGAGGCAGATCAAACGCCTTCGAAGGAGAAAATAAAAAGCATCTACGCAAGACATCAGACGTGGTAGATGTTTTTCCTCTGACTTTCATCTTGCAAGTCCAGAAAAGAGTTTAAAATCATGGACAAATGTACAACCGGAGAGGAACCATACCTTTAAGGAATTGATTTTGGGCGAATCATTACTCAACCTCTCATATTTGCCGCATTTCGCTAATTCCTTTTTTTTAGTCAATCTCTCAATAAGACTACATACATATCTTACTATCATAGAATTATTATTAATTGTTATACATTCAGAATCATTTCAGATAACCTGTAATGGAAATGGCGATTATGTGATTACGTCTGTAATTAGTAGGGAAAGTTTCATATCCATAAGTTACATCTTTGATGCCTGAGTCACCAAACGCCTTCACACATTTTGAAAATAACAACACTTACGCCAGAATGCGTAATCAGACTACTTTACAATTAGACACCGGGTCGTTCGGATCAGTGTTGACCAGCGGAGCTCCTCAGGGCTCTGTGCTCGGCCCACTCCTGCTGGATTCCAGACGTACACCCACCAACCTGACGTTCACAGACACCATTTCAAACATCTACGAGACTTTGTGTAGGAAGGAAATCGACTCCTTTGCAGAGAACAACGTCAGTCAAAACCAGGAGGTGGTTGATTCCAATCCACGAAAACAGGAGGATCCCAAAGGACGTGAAAAGACTGTCCCCGGGTGATACAGAAGTATCGGCTGCCATTCAAACTTCAGAGCAGCTTCTTTCCTCGGGCTGAGGAAAGAAGCTTTGACATAACAACAAAGTGACACAAGAAAGTGACACAGAATCAAATCAAAATGTATTCCAAACTACACCTTGATACGATTCAGTTGAGAATCACATCAACAGGTGAAATTAGATAGAAAGTAGATGGCTTTCCCTCTGATACATGGATCACCCTTTCAAATTGAATTTTTGATTGAATAACACATTTGGATGAAATGATTGATTGATTGATCGATTGATTGACTGATAACTTGCGCTCCTCTCGTTTCAGTGACAAGAGTCAAATTTGATCACGACCTGTTTGACGACGACATGAGAAACAAAGAGCAGCCGTGGAACAGAGGCCGTGACACCCTGAACCTCTCACCTGTTGGCGGATGCGTTCGGGTCGCCGTCGGGGTTTCTTGAGTCCGCTCGGTGGACGGACATTGATTCTTAATCAATGAATGAGACGGCCTGAAAAGAAAAGAACGGGAAACAGAAAAGAAAAACAGAAAGCGGTGAGGCGTTTTGTTGTGGTACTCAAAGGACTGCGATGCCTTTTCAACCACTAATGAACCATCCGGCCTTTTTTCAGAGAGACGACCATGAGGTCAGTTGGACTTACGAACAGAAGTGATCCAAAAAAACATCTTATCCTCTCCAAAACACTGTGGTCATTTTTGCAAAGTCAAAGCTACTTTCCGTCATCAAGATAAACACGCTAATTTTTGCTTCTGCAGTATTTCTTCACCATAAACCAGGCGAATGCACACGTCTTCACCTGTGAACTGTTTACCATTTATATCATTTGTAGTTTTTATATTGATATGAATTGTATTTGTTGCCTCTTTTTTATCTAGATAATGCTAACCTGCATTTACCAATCGTAAAGCATTTGAATGAATCATATACTGTTCAATACGTGGTGAGAAAGACCAAAGTTCATTTTTAAAATTCAATAGGAGGATACGATCTTCCTTTAACATATATGTCGCTTCGTGCTACAAAAGGGTTTGATTGCAGCAGCAAGAGAGAAACTGCTTCTTTTCCAGGCTGCAGCCTTGATTAAAAAAATATAGATTCTGATGCGAGCAGATGGCCGTGTAGACTTTGCTTGCTTGTTTAAAAGTAGGCAGTCCTCCCACCTTCCGAATATCTCACACTTCCTCTTTATGAGGGAAAAGCTGCATTCTGCAGTGTTCCAAATGCCAAACTAAAAACCACCTTTCGACCTATTTTCAGACTTGTTTCTTTGTTAGTTATGAGAAACATCAATTGTTTGTTTTTGTCAGATGGAAGGTGCAGTTGTTGATACTGAAATGACATGATTTGTCTAGAGGTTCGCTGACCGAATTGAACCGTTTCACTGAATGTGAAAAGATCAATACATGCAGTTCTGGTGACTCCAAAGGTGGAAGTTCAGATCCTCAGGAACACTTCTGGTGATTGTGTTTTAAATATTAAGGCAAGTAAACACGTCCCACGTCGTGCTCCAAGTTCTCATTTAAATTACAATTAGAGGCCTCCTCGATACACTTCCATATTATTACATGCCCCCCCCGCACGTTTCTTACGCTTCGTAATTCGCACAGACGGCTGCTTGAATCACAGACCTTCAGACTCATGAAAACCAGCGTGGATTCCCAGTGAGTCTCATCCCAGTGACGTCATCGTCTTGAAGCCCAGAAGACGAGGAGGCCGTCGACCCCACGGAATGTTTTATTCTATTATTTATTATTTATTGTCTTTGACAGAACGTGTCTGTCCACTCCGAACATTCCCTTAAGTGCTCCGAGTGTCGCCTATATCGTCGTCTGGGTGTTCGTATTAGAAAGTGTTAATGCCACAAAAGCAGTGTCTTTTTGCAGGTATATTAAGTTGCTGTTCATTAAAAACACAGGGGGGGCGGATGTAGAAATACAAAACAAATCATAAAAGTCACTTCTTCCAGAAACGTGAGCGAGTAACTTTGTGTGCCTTTTTCTTGTTGTTTCTCCAGTTGAATTAGTGCTTGTTCGATAGTTCACCCATTGACCGAGCGACGCTGATTTGCAAGACGACCGGCTGTTAAATCTGTTTACCGGCTGTACTGCCCCCCCCCCCCCCCCCCCCCTCATTGTTTCTGCTTGTTTATTGATCCTTCAGTGTGAGATATTTCCCCTAGCTGCAGTACTGAAACTTTAATATGATCTCCCGATTGTAAAGGGAAGTGATTGAGGTTTTTTTGTGTCCGAGGCAGCTCGAGAAAACGAGAAAAACACCAGTAAACAAAATCTGAAAAAACTTGTCACGGGTCAATCCAGGTCACAGGCGGCCTCCTTTATTGATTCCCGGCATCAAGTCCATACCAATAAAAGCAGAGGGGACGCAGGTAAAGAGAAGCAGACAAATTAATGACGAGGGCTTCCAACAAGGATGAGGAGAAAGAGAGATTCAATCCAGTGTCCAGGACAGTTTTTATGACACAAATATCCTCTTGACTCGTCCTTTACACACACACACAGAGAGAGAGAGAGCTGGAGGTGAACCGCGGCAATAAATCCAGCCCACAATAAATGTAATTTCTAATTTTAAAGGGTCCATTAATTCTTGTCCAGCACCCCTGCCAGGAGTTCTTTTGATGGGGGTCAGGAGGAGGGCCAGCATTAATAACAGCCACCTTATTACAACCTGATGTGGCTGGCAACGACGTCCCGCCCGCACGCTGTCCTCTTGAAAATAACATATGATGCCATTAGGTTCCATTATGGGTCAAACCCCGCACAAACACACCCGGGCTGACGGGCAGGGTGGTAAATCACTCTAATCCAGAGACGAGGGCAGGTTATCCCCACAGGGGGAGGGGGGGAGGGGGGGTTGTGTCACGAGCTGAGCTGCAGTTTTACAGCTTGAAACACGATAGAAGTCGAGATAGAGCCCGGCTGTCACTCAAGAAGGGGGGGGGGGGGGGCTGAGTCTCTGATCACCTGCCTGCAACCCACCAGCCAAAAACTAACACAACTCAACTCAGTGCAGGAGAGGGAGGGAGGGGTGGCTGGCGGGGGGGGGGCAACAGCTCTTCGTGCCAATGTGTTTTTTTTTCCAGGTGCAGATGTTATTACCCCCCCAGCTGTGTTACGAAACCAAAAACAGAAAAAAAACCGACAAGCAGCCAAGGCTTATTTCTGCAGGATTATCTACCCAGATCTTCATCAGTTGCTGTGCTACCCTCCTGCCCCCCCCCCCCCGCCCCCCCCCATGCTGCACACCAATTGGGAGTGTTGAATTGAATTGGGAGGGGGGGGGGGGGGGGGGGGGCAAACTCTGCAGAAGTTGTTTGCTCCTCCTGGCAGGAGAAGGGAAGGAAAAAGCAGAGGAAACTGAGAAATGTACAGCTATAGAGAGAGGGAGAGAGAGAGAGAGCTCACCTGCCCGCGGTGGATCGGTGGCTCCTCACCGATGCCCCCCCATGAAAAGCTCTTCCAGGACCGACGAGGAGGGAAGCGGCTGGCTCTCCGGGAAAAGTGGAGTAAGAAGCAGCCGTCGCAGAGAGGCAGGAGGAGGGCTGGCTGCAGCGCTGCTATCTCTCTCCCTCGTTCCTCCTCCTCCTCCTCCTCTGTCGCTTCCTTCGCTTTGATCTCTCTCTCTCTCTCTCTATCCAGTGGGGGGCCCCTCTCCCTCCATCTCTGCCTCCCCCTCACTCTCCACCACAAGGTGTCACAAACAGAGTGCGTCTGCTGCCTCTTATTGGCTCTCACTTCTTTCTTCTCCCCCCCTCCCCTCCCCTCCCCACCACCCCTTCTCTCCTTCTCTCTCCCTCTCCCTCTCTCCTCTATTCGGTTTAAAGGCAATGCATCACGCCACAGCTGCACCGCTTGTCCACGCAGCCACATTTAAAACGGTTAAAACACATACATTGTATGTGCAGGTCCTGTATTGTAAAGCTGTTCTTCCTCTGCTGGTGCCAGGTGACACACATCTGGATTGGGGGAGATAGAGGGCGGGGGGAGGGGCGGGGGGATTCTGCTCAGTTGGATATACACCAAAATCCTCTCCAGGATCCAGCTGAACTCACAGAGTTGCTGATCGTTGTTCTGTTTTCTGATTGCGTTCTTCTGTTTAACATCAAAAAATATATACTTATATGTTGTTTTCCCCCTCGAGGCCTCAAGAGTTCTGCCCACAGGGGGTCCCCGTCACGGCCCAGTCACTGTTTCATGAACGCAGAGAATCACGATAAATAGTTCATCAAAAGACCTGCATGGGGGGGGGGTTCAGCGACTTACCGGATGTTGGGATAAGAGCTCAAACGTGGCTGTTTATATCTTAGGCTCCTCATCCTTTTTGCTATCTGTGCTTTCTACATGGTGGAGGGGGGGGGGGGGGGGGGGGAAGGGGGCTGTTTAGCAGGGCCCGAGAGGCCCGGTTGATTTAAAGCCGGAACTTCCTTCAGCGCTGACGCAGCAGCACATCTCCCCGCCTGGGTTAACTGCTCACGTCACTGTTTTACCTTCTCCATCCTATTCTCCAGATTCCGTCACTCTGGGGACCGTTTTTCAGTCGGTGTAAAAACCTCCGGTTCGAGGGATTAGCGGCCTTCAGACAAAGTTCCTTTCATCTGGGGCTTAAAGCGTGACTCCTCCCTCAACTGAGAGCAGGCGGGATTTAGACGACTTCCCGTGTCGCGCTTCTCTCAATTATACACCTCAACCCTAAGAGCGGGCGCGAGGGGAGCTTTAATTCCTAAAGCGTTTCTTGGAGGGGCTCTTCATTTCGTATGGAAAGCCAATGGCGTGTTACGAATCCCAGTGGTGGCAGCCATTAAGTAAATTGAATTATGTGTTTAAAACCAGACCCGGGCTCATATCTCAAACGCTTTATGGATTCCAAAGGTCTGCCCGCTTTCAACACTTAAACTCAAACATCTCTGTAACCAAATAAAACAGCGTTTTCTGCATTTGTGATTAAAGACGTGTACTTATTTTTACTGGTAGCTGAAGTGAAGATATGAGATTGTACTGCGCTGTCAAAATGAAAAAGTCGAGCAGTGAACTTCCTTCCCTGAGAGGAAGTGGCCTTTAACGATCAGTTCGGACTGGCACCGCGCCCGAGGAGGGCCAGGAGTCAAGCTGCCAATTTGCAATTATAATTAGCCTCCAAGCCCCTTAAAATGTAGATTACACATATCATCCATGCCGCTGTGTTTGTTCTAATTCGGCGTGAAAAGCAGAGACGGAGCGCTCCTTGCTGTTGTTGTGTTTTTGAAAATGTGCTGCAGCTGTTTCTAAAACGTAAGTGGCCCTGAATCATTCAGATCCCACGGCGTGACACGGAGTCCCCGCTGCTAGCAGGCCCCCCCGCGAGCATCAGCTTAATTCAAGCGCCGCGAACAGGAAATCAAAGGGGAACCGCTGGAACATCTGTCCCGCTCTCCCCGGGAGCCGCAGTGTGGTAATCAGGAGCCGCTTGACTCCATCTTGTTAGCTTTTATTTGTGGGGTTCATGCGTCTGTTTGTCAGCCTCGAGAAAACACGATTAAACCGGGTCGAGGTTCGGTGCACAGATTTCCCTCGAGGAGATCCAAGGTTGGGTTTTGGATGTCGTGGCAATACCTTATCTTCCTTTTATTTTAGTCATGAGATGCAATTAAGCAGTGGAGGAAACGTTATCAGATATCGAACAAAGCCTCCCGGGCTAAGAGGAGGCGGGGCCTTTGTAGATGTTGTTACAAAACCATTATTTTATCATTATTATTAGAATACCCTTCTGTTGGACTTACTTCCCTCCGACTCAGCAGCCACTTCTGGTTTTTATTTGCGGTTCTTCATAGTTTCTTTTAGATGAACTGTCCTTAGTGATGCATTCAAGGACACGCTGCCAGCGAACACCGGAGTGCATTCATGGGCCGTAGTGTTACCTAATCAAACCGTAAAGATTTATTTTAGAAATTGTAGACGCTGGTCACAGAGTGAATTTGGACATTGAGCACATCAAAGTATCAACTCTAATATCAGGAAGAACCAAGCTGACACAATGGGATAGATTATGTATTTAAAGCACATTGAGGTCACTGCGGGTTGATCTGCAACATGGCAGCAGTAAAGAAAATCAATAGGCAAAGGTTTGTTGTGGAAAGATGCCAGCAGTGATGTAGCATGAATGCGATCAATGTGCTAAACCACTTCATGGCCCTGAAACGTTAATAAACTGGGATCTGATACCAGCTGTAGACTTCCTGACGCCGCTCGAGCGATTCCGTTATGTTTTGGTGCTCATTACATTTGTTGTCAAAGTTGGATGTCACACAAGCCTTAGCCCTCGTTTCCGTTGTTACACTTTTACAAAGTGCCATTATTCGCACTCCGAATGCATAGAACATATATGTTTTCATTGTTATATTCCGCCAATTCCTCCGATGCCACCAGGCGGTCCGCTATGGGTGAGTACGGGGGTGATTACTGGTACTTTATTGCCAATTATATTTTTTTTTACAAATTATCAAATTAGAACCACCAAATAAAAAAGGGTCCTAAATGAATTCCTTTTGACGCTTGTGATCAAAATTTTGATCAGTTTTAGTCAACCTGTCATTGGTGACGCGATCGCTGGATAAGTTTGTGCACTGCAACTGTGGAACGTTAAGACCAGTCGAATAGAAAGGCGCCCCCCCCCCCCCTCTTCCCCCACGCACACCTGATTAAAAACTAAATTTACTTGGATTCTCGAGCTGTTGATTCCAATTCCCACAACTGTCGCTTGGGGCCAAAGTTCAGCTCCTCCGCCTCGAAGTCTCCGCGCCGAACCTTCGGCCAGCGTGATGAAGAGTGACAGTCGCCTGAGGGAACACAATAATACGTTTGTGAGAGGGGGGGGGGGTACTTTAGATCTTCACGTGTGCTCTGGAAACAAGCTGAGCTAATTCATGAATAGATGAATAAATCAATTTAAAAATTGATGAGGCGACGTGAAGTCGCACTCAAAGACATCCGCGGGTGACTGGTCTCTCGCCAGGGTGCCGCGTGACCTTCTCTCAGATATGAATATGGATTTCCTGCCCAAAGAGATGCGCCGGATGTGTCAGAAGGAGTCTTAATTAACTCTTTTAAAAAGTTCAAGTTGCTCCGACAGCGATCTGAGGTCGACGGATGACACGGATGAGACGGAGGAGGAGGAGGAGGTGATGAAGGGTATCTATGTGACCATAACCATAAATTACAAATCATCTGAGATCTTTGGTCTGATTCATGTGATCTCCAAGTGGTTTCGGGTTTTTAAAACCTCATTTCTGCCTAAAAACACTTATTTCACAATGCCGGTGATGGAAGATAACAGAGAGAGCATTTACTCAACTAGTTATTGAAGTATTCTTCATAGTACTTTATACTTGTTACTTTGATACATTGCTGAAGATTAAAGAAAGTTGGATGGAAGGAGATATTTCTCATCTAGATGCCTCAGACGATCTTTTATTAAGGGTAGAGATGGTGCGCCGGGAACCGCAATGTCCCATGTCGAAGTGTCCTTTAGCAAGACACCTAACCCCTGATTGCTCCCCGGGCAAAAATGTAAAAAGCCATGGGTTAAAAATGCAATGTCTTTGGATGCGGGCCCCGACCCTTAGGTTGAGAACCAGCACCTTCATTCTAAAATGGTGGAAACTCAACAGTTGACCTACAGCTAAATGTCTGGCTTTCACATCGTTGCATCAGTAACAATCTACTAATGTGATCTAAAGTATAAATCAGTCACTAGCTTCTCTTCACTAAGTAAAAGATTTCACTTGTGAGGCCATGAAAGATTAATAGGCTTTGAGGTGCGCAGTGAGACCGGTGATTGTGCAACGTTAAGAAGTCAATACTTTCCCTCATCTCCTCCACACCACCACAGAGGGGACGCGCTGGATTGGGGCAGCAGTTGAGACCTCCGTCTCCGGGGCGGGGGCACTTTACATCAACTGGGACGGCCCAACCCGAGCTCCGATCCATCAGCCTGTCACAAACTTTCTATTGGAATCGATTCCCTCCGAATAAGTCAGACGTTGTTATTCAGCCGTCTCCATTATTTATTGCTGCGCTTTCACGTTGGGTTTGATTTTCTCATTTTAGAATTCAGACAAAGGTGTGAACGAGTCGACCCGAAACAACGGATACACAGATGGGTCTGGAGAAGCCCGGGGGGGGGGGCACATTTACATCTGTGATTAAGTGAGGTGTTAAATTATTCTTAATTGAATTATTTTCTCATTGCTCCACAAACAAAACAACTTGTGGAGGTTCTTTAAGGAAATTAAAAGGAATTCAGTGCAGTCCTCAAAGGGAAAAAACACACTCACGAAAAAAAGGAAGAGAAAGAGGACTCATTTTTCACTCTCAGATGTATAATCTGAGGATCCTGCAGAGTCTGTGGTACTTTCTATATACCGGTACTATACCTGTAATAACACCCCCCCCTCCCCCCACCATACACTGCCTGCACGATAATTACACACGAGGGAGGCATGATGGGGGGGGGGGGCATTAGGTCTGGCGGTAAGGTGATTCTCGAGTTTTAAATGGTAAACTAACGGGGGGGGGGGTTAAAGCTAAACAACATCACGAGTAAGTGGACATTTTTTTATTTGATGTCGTGTTTTATACATTTTTCAACACATATCTTTTTTTTCCCCCCGGCAGCCATCTCTGTGAATTTCTATTTTTTTTAATTATTCAAGACTGCCACCTTCATTACAGCACCACACCCTGCCAATGTGTTAATGGTGTCGTCATGACAACCCTTTTCACATCATTTGGAAATGGCTCCCCGAAAAGAAAGATTTTGATTTGTTCCAGAGATTTGCATTTAGATTTCTTTTCTTTTTTCTTTCCACAAATCTTGACGACACAAATAATATTTCCAGTAAGTGACAAATGGAAAAAAAAAGCTGCTGATCACACACCTGTCATCAATCATCAACGTATCATATCACAATGTTATTGTTATTCATGCAGAGGAGGGGCCTCATGAATGATGTTTGAAGTTCTTTATTAAAAAGTGATTAAAGTATTTTATGTGGATAGTCACAACAAAGCGTCCCACGGCTATAGTGGACAAACGCTCCCATGAGGCCTAAATCTCTGTCTGACCCACGTTGATCCGTACAGGACGTGATGATGATTGGGTTTTTCTTTTCTCCTACCGAAGCTGGAGCACGCTGCTGAAGTGGAGACCGAAGAGGAGTGAGTTCCTGTCCAGGATGAGGAGGAATTTGCATATGAATAAAGCGGTGATGATGAATTCCTCCCACTTGTTATTGTCTGAAGTGAAGCGGTACACATGTTCCCTCGCCATGACAAGCGGCGCTCTCTGCCTATTGTTGGTGTTCGTGCTACATCAAGGAGCTGTTTATGTAAGCAAATCCTTTGCGAAATATCTATTGTACTGTATTCATATTTTCTGAAACAAAGCATTTCATTCAACTTAAGTGACACTATTGACATTTATTCACATATATTATTTTTCTACTTGCCAAACGCGCTGATGCAATAACAACAAGATGCCGTTGACAAAAAGCTACAAGCAACAGTCGTACGCCTGAAAGGCAAAAAGCCGGAAGGCGTCCTGCAAGAAGCTGAACTACAGCTCCCCTTTGCACAGGCGTCCCTGTCATGACCCTGGCTTCCTCTTCCCTCCTTGTCCCCTGTCTCCCTCTTGTGGTACTCTCAGGCAAACACCCCCTGCCCTTGCTCTCTCTCTCCCCTCTTTATCCCTCACAGCTGATTCCCCTCGTCCTCATCATTGTCTCACCTGAAACCTCTTCCACCTGATTTTGCCTGCTTCTTATTCCCTCCCTCTAGCCTTGTCTTGTTGTCGGATTATTCCATGAATGTAGGCACACGCGTCAGCACTCGTCTCGTCCTGTCTTGCCCTGCACCTTCACCGTCCGCGTATTTGTGACTGTGCCTTTCCAGAGTGCCCGACCGGCGCGCTCCCCCGGCAGCTCATCTGCTTTCACCTCTCTGCTGGATCCGGCTGGTAGGGAGCACCCCGGGATCCCCGAACGCTGTCCTCACGGGAGTAAACCTTATGCCCCTAAGTTCCTGATTTCCCCTGTCTGCTTTTGTTATGTTTCCGGCCAACGCCAGAGGACTTTGAGTTTATTCATTATTGAGGACTGTTTTTCCTTTTGACCATTAAAAGACTCTTTACCGCATCTCGCTCCTGGTTTCCCATCATTCCATCGTAACAGAATAATCCGACCAGAAGATGGACCAGGCGAGTGGCAATCATCTCCACCAGGCCGTCGAACTTCAGGGAGCCCTCTTGGGCAAACACGAAGAGGACCTATCTTCCGCAAGACGGACCATTGACTCCCTGACCGCCCAGATCTTGGACCTCACCCAGCAGTTCCACCTCCATCGCCTCGAGGCTACTGGGTCGACCGGGGCGCGCACCTCATCTGAGCCGCGAATTAACAACCCGCCTTGCTACTCGGGTGAGCCAAAACAGTGTCGAGCTTTCCTCACCCAATGCGAGGTTGTTTTTTCTCTCCAGCCGTCCACTTATGCCAGGGAGAGGTCCAGAGTGGCCTACGTTATTTCCCTTCTCGACGGGCGCGCAAGAGAGTGGGCGGTGGCCAACTGGGAGGTAGAGGCAGACTGCATGTCTGAGTTTTCCCTCTTCAAGGGAGAGATGATCAGAGTTTTCGACCGGTCTGCACACGGAGATGAAGCATCCCGCCTCCTATCGACGCTGCGCCAAGGAGGAAGATCTGTTACGGACTTCTCTATTGAATTCCGCACCCTGGCCACCACTAGTGGTTGGAACGAGACGGCCCTCGTCGCCCGTTTCCTCGAGGGCCTTAACCCTGAGCTCAAGGATGAGATCCTTGCCCGTGAGGTCCCCGATGCCCTCGATGCCCTCGTCGATTTGGCTCTCCGCATAGAGAGGCGTTTCGAGACACGACGGAGGACCCGCAGGATGGACCTTCCGCCATTTCCGGCCTCTGCAGCAGCACCCCCTCCGCAACCATCTCCTGCTGATCCTGAGCCAATGCAGCTGGGGGGGCTCCGTATATCTCCACAAGAACGACAGCGCAGGATTATGAACCGCCTGTGCATGTACTGTGCTGCGGCTGGCCATTTTGCCTCAAAGTGCCCAGTAAAAGCCACCGCTCGTCAGTAGGCGGAGGGTTGCTGACGAGCGCTTCATCCGGGTCCTCTCCTTCTAAGTCCTGCACCTCTCTTCCAGTACATCTCCAGTGGCTGGGATCATCTGCCTCCTGCGCCGCATTGGTTGACTCAGGAGCAGAGGGGAACTTCATTGACGAGACTTGGGCTCTAGAACAGGGTATTCCCCTCGCAGACCTGCATGACCCCACCCCCCTGTTCGCTCTTGATGGTAGCTCCCTTCCCATGGTGCAGAGAAAGACCCTACCACTCACTCTCACTGTTTCAGGAAATCATAGAGAGACTATAGACTTCCTGATTTTCCGTTCCCCCTATACTCCGGTGGTTTTAGGCCACCCATGGCTAGTCCTTCATAACCCCCAGATTAACTGGGCTAACGGCTCTGTTATCTCGTGGAAACTGTCGTGTCATGTTGATTGTCTGTCCTCTGCCGTGCCCCCTGTCTCTTCTGCTGCTGTTTTTCAGGAGGAGCCAGGTGATTTGTCAGGAGTACCGGAGGAGTATCATGATTTGCGGGAGGTGTTCAGTCGTTCCCGGGCCACTTCTCTCCCCCCTCACCGCCGGTATGACTGCAGTATAGACCTTCTCCCGGGCACAACGCCCCCGCGGGGTAGACTATACTCCTTATCCGCTCCCGAACGCGAGGCGCTCGAGAGGTACCTGTCCGACTCACTCAACGCCGGCACCATCGCTCCCTCCGCGTCCCCCGCAGGGGCCGGTTTCTTCTTCGTTAGGAAGAAAGACGGTTCGTTGCGTCCTTGCATAGACTATCGGGGCTTAAATGACATCACGGTCAAGAACCGTTACCCCTTACCACTGATGTCATCAGCTTTCGAGGTGTTGCAGGGAGCTAGATTTTTCACCAAGCTTGATTTACGCAACGCCTACCACCTTGTGCGTATAAGGGAGGGGGACGAGTGGAAGACTGCGTTTAACACTCCCCTCGGACATTTCGAATACCGGGTTCTCCCGTTCGGCTTAGTAAACGCTCCCGCGGTTTTTCAAGCCTTAATCAATGACGTCCTACGGGATATGCTTAACATCTTCGTCTTCGTCTACCTCGACGATATTTTGATCTTTTCACCATCGCTCCAGGTGCACGTCCAACAGGTTCGTCGTGTCCTCCAGCGCCTTCTAGAGAACAAACTCTATGTTAAAGCCGAGAAATGTTCTTTCCACGCCTCCTCCGTCACATTTCTGGGTTCTGTCATCTCTGCCGAGGGGATTAGTATGGACCCGGCCAAGGTTCAGGCGGTCACTGACTGGCCCGTACCAGACTCCCGTGTCGCGCTACAACGTTTTCTCGGGTTTGCGAACTTTTACCGTCGCTTTATAAGAGGTTTCAGCCAAGTCGCCGCCCCCCTTACCGCGCTAACCTCAGTCAAGTCCCGTTTAAGGGGTTTAGAGTCCGCGCAGAGGGCGTTTGATGTCCTTAGGGGCCTCTTTACTACCGCGCCCATCCTCCTCACTCCTGACTGCACTAAACAATTTATAGTTGAGGTCGACGCATCCGAGGTTGGTGTCGGGGCTATACTCTCCCAGCGCTCCGTTACTGATGGTCAGATACACCCCTGCGCGTTTTTTTCCCACCGCCTATCCCCCGCTGAGCGCAATTACGATGTCGGAAACCGCGAACTACTAGCCATTCGCCTGGCTTTAGGCGAATGGCGACAATGGCTGGAGGGAGCCCACGTACCGTTTATTGTATGGACGGACCACCGAAACTTGGAGTACATCCGGGAGGCCAAGAGACTCAACGCTCGCCAAGCCCGCTGGGCTCTATTCTTCACTCGTTTTAACTTCACCATCTCGTACCGCCCGGGGTCTAAGAACATCAAGCCGGACGCGCTATCCTGTCTCTTTGACTCCTCTCCCCCGAATACCCCGGAGGAGATTGTTCCCCCGGGTCGTGTGGTCGGCATGGTCGTCTGGGGGATTGAGAAGCTGGTTAAGCGTTCTCTTGCGCGAGCCGTAACCCCTCGGAACTGCCCTAAGGGACTCCTGTTTGTCCCCGCGTCAACGCGCCGGGCGGTCCTACTGTGGGGTCACTCCTCTAAATTTGCTGCCCACCCCGGCGTTCGGGGCACCCTCGCGGTAATTCGTCAGCGCTTCTGGTGGCCCTCCGTGGAACAAGACACACGTCGGTTTATTACCTCCTGTGTCACGTGCGCGCAGACCAAGGCCGGCAATTCCCCCCCAGCCGGCCTGCTCCGTCCGTTACCCATCCCCACCCGCCCTTGGTCACATTTAGCTCTCGACTTCATCACCGGGCTTCCACCCTCGGCGGGCTACACCGTAATTCTAACTGTGGTCGATCGCTTCTCTAAGTCAGCCCATTTCGTTCCGCTCGCTAAACTCCCCTCCGCCAAGGAGACCGCCCAGATCATGGTTGATAATGTTTTTAGGTTACACGGTCTGCCGACGGATATCGTTTCGGATAGGGGCCCCCAGTTCTCTTCCCAATTCTGGAAGGAGTTCTGCCGCCTTATTGGGGCATCCGCTAGTCTGTCGTCCGGGTTCCACCCCCAAACTAACGGCCAGGCTGAGCGAACCAATCAGATCGTCGCCCGCATCCTTCGCAGCCTCACCCATCAGAACCCCTCGTCATGGTCGCAACAACTTTCCTGGGCCGAATACGCCCACAATTCCCTTCCCACCGCGAGTACCGGTCTCTCGCCCTTCCACTGCTGTTTTGGCTACCAACCTCCGCTGTTTACGTCCCAAGACTCGGATTCCAACGTCCCGTCCGCACAGTCCTTTATCAGCCGTTGCAAACGCACCTGGAGGAGAGTGCGATCGGCCCTTTGTCGAGCAGGTAGACGCATGTCAGTCGCGGCCAACAGACGCAGAATCAAGAGTCCGCGTTACACTTGTGGTCAGAGGGTTTGGTTATCCACCTCTAACTTACCTCTCCGGTCAGAGTCACGGAAATTATCGAACCGTTTCATAGGACCTTTCCGTATCACTAAGATCATTAACCCAGTCGCAGTGAAGCTCCGTCTCCCGCCTAAGTTTCGCCGTGTCCACCCTGTGTTTCATGTCTCCTGTATCAAACCCGCCATTCGCCCCCCCCCTCGTCCTGTTCGATCGCCTAGTCTTGTCGAAGACGCTCCTGCCTACAGGGTTCGCCGTATTCTCGATGTGCGCCGCCGGGGTCGCGGTCATCAATATCTCATCGACTGGGAGGGGTACGGCCCAGAGGAGAGAAGTTGGACCCCCTCCCGGGACATCCATCCCGCACTGATCGATGACTTCCGCCGGACCCGCCGACTATCCCAGGGAGCGCCTGGGGGCGCTCATTGAGAGGGGGGGTACTGTCATGACCCTGGCTTCCTCTTCCCTCCTTGTCCCCTGTCTCCCTCTTGTGGTACTCTCAGGCAAACACCCCCTGCCCTTGCTCTCTCTCTCCCCTCTTTATCCCTCACAGCTGATTCCCCTCGTCCTCATCATTGTCTCACCTGAAACCTCTTCCACCTGATTTTGCCTGCTTCTTATTCCCTCCCTCTAGCCTTGTCTTGTTGTCGGATTATTCCATGAATGTAGGCACACGCGTCAGCACTCGTCTCGTCCTGTCTTGCCCTGCACCTTCACCGTCCGCGTATTTGTGACTGTGCCTTTCCAGAGTGCCCGACCGGCGCGCTCCCCCGGCAGCTCATCTGCTTTCACCTCTCTGCTGGATCCGGCTGGTAGGGAGCACCCCGGGATCCCCGAACGCTGTCCTCACGGGAGTAAACCTTATGCCCCTAAGTTCCTGATTTCCCCTGTCTGCTTTTGTTATGTTTCCGGCCAACGCCAGAGGACTTTGAGTTTATTCATTATTGAGGACTGTTTTTCCTTTTGACCATTAAAAGACTCTTTACCGCATCTCGCTCCTGGTTTCCCATCATTCCATCGTAACAGTCCCGGAATGCAACACCAGGAGCCTACAGGAAGCCCACCTTCGATTTGAAATGCAATTAATCAGCCGTAACGTCTGGGTTTAAAGGTCTCGTTCCGTTACTTTTGAGTCCACGTCCGATTGCAACACAATGAACTGACTCTTGTTTGATATTATATGATGTGATAGGATTTGACTAACCAGAGCCAAATCAACTTAACTTCTG
This sequence comes from Gasterosteus aculeatus, assembly GCF_964276395.1. Lineage (NCBI taxonomy): Eukaryota > Metazoa > Chordata > Actinopteri > Perciformes > Gasterosteidae > Gasterosteus > Gasterosteus aculeatus. Next base: position 14,752,417 of record NC_135698.1, read on the forward strand.
TTACCACGGTGATTCCCTAACATTAATCACAATATAGTTGCCAATGCATAGATGTTGAAGAGAGATCATGTTTATTAAAATGGTTCCATTGGCGGCGGAAAAAAACTCAATTGAATAACAGGTTTTACAGAATCCTAAAATATTGATGTTCCAGGTTAGATATGAATATCAGATCCATTTCAGTGAGGAACAGAGTAACACACCCGAGCCTATTCTTAGAGAGAAGAAGCATTTTAAAGATCGATCTTTTGTATCAGGGACTATTCTGAGTCGTTAAGGATTTATTATTAATTATGTGCTGAGATGTTTCACCTGTGTTTGTGTCTATATACCGATAAATAAAGACGACTCGGACCGTGTGCGAGGTCGGAAATTGTTTCCACGATTACAATCTACAAGTGGCCCCCTCAAGGATTCCCCTGAAGTGCTGCGGAGAGCTCGAGGGTCCACCAAGTCGTCTCCATGGAAACCGGCTCCGGATGAAGTGGGCCGGGACTACTTCACCCAGTACTCAAGAGGCGAGAGCATCCAGAGTTCAAGTACATTTTGGGTCGACTATGCGACCACTGAGACGTAGAGAAGCATTAAACAGTTCATGGCTTCAGCAGCAGGCCCCCTGATCACTCCCCTCCCACCTCACACACATTACGAGCCAATGTCATCTCTCATCTGCTACAAACCGATGCCGTGATCAGCTGCTGTCACCTGGAGCTCGAGACACCGGATCACCGATCCCCGTTCCGCTCGTCCAAAACACCGCTTTATTTATTCTTTTTTTTATTTGTACTTTTTACTGCTGGTAAAGCTTTATCCATTCGAACATATTCATATTTACACAAAGGGCTTGGAAGGTTAAGTGTGTGGGAGGAAGCGTTACGCGTCATTAATATTGCAATAGCTGCATCTGCAATGATTACGTGCCGCTGGCAGCCAGGCCGGGTCGTCGGGGGCAAAGCTCCGCTCAAGGGCACATATTTGACACTCCATTAGACCGCCTGGAGTGGTACAGTTTACTGAGTGCTGAACAGGCTCAATCAGCTGCTGGATGACCCGCGTTTCAGGTGGCAACCAGTAATAATAGCAGCAAACAAGCTTGTTCTGACGGCTTCTATACAGCTAAGCTCTTTATTTATAGACAAGCCTCAATCATTGTTTATATCCAGCGAGTATATTTTCATCTCAAGTGCAGCTTTTTGTGTCAGAGAAGCGGCGAACCTTCTTCGCGGGGCAAAAGGACGACAATTTGTTGAGATGGGACGTCTGGATCAGGGGTCGGAGGTCAGAATACAGAGGGGTACTGTACAGTATGGACTTATTTTACTTATGACATTACTTATGTACTGAATGGTGTTGTTTCCATCACTGGAGGTAACTGGGTGTCAACTAAAAAGCAGCGATGGGTAAATTTACAAGATGAGACTGAATACAGCCGATCATCGGAGGGACGTCATCACGCGTCTCAAGATATGGAGAGAAGTAGCGATCTCTCACATGGACCTTTTGACCACTGCTGTGGCAGAACAATCTGCTATTAATTAAGAGCCTTAAACGCGAGCGAGCCTCGCCGCTCTCCATAAACAAATTCTACGGCTATTGAACACAACGTAAATAATTGATAAATCGATTGTTAGAGAAGCTTTAGATTTAGATGACTTCAGACCGGCGAAAAGTACAATTTAAAACCTTGAGCCAAGGGCCTGAAAAGGAAATACATCCACTGTTCGGGACATCTCAGCAAAGTGTTGTCTGGAAACACAGAACATAAATAAATAAATGTGACTTTTATATACAGAGCAGGTTGGAGTTTTACCCAAAAGATTATTTATTATATTTCAGGGGGGGGGGGGGGGTGTCGAAACAGGAAGGGAAGAAAAAAAATAAAGCAATGCAGCTTTTGATTTATATTCAAATGAGAAGTATACAGGGGGAAATTGGATTCCTCTTTCATTTCAGAGAACGAATTTCCTGTTGGCGGATCGCGTTGTATCATCTCGTGGCGTTAATATCGCGCTCTGAGCGCCAGGAGCGTTTCTTCATCACAAAGACTCGGCGGAACTTTTTACACCTCGTCGGCACACAGAATGCAACCATCATTTACATTTCCAATGTTCAAACAATACCCCGGAGGGCATTTAGGACTCGTTTTTTTCTTCACCCGTTTTAATTCACACATGAAAGACGATAACATATCAAAGGAGTTCTGCTTCCAATTCAGAAGAGAACTTGTTTCTGCTTTAACCGCCGGGGCCGGTTCGGCCCCTCGGAGCGAGCCAGCCGGGGGGGGGGGGTAAGTGAGTTCAGCTCGTTACGCCGATGAAAACTTCTACAACGTTCACAACAATTCTAATCAGGGGAAAATACCATGACAATGACTCCAGAGAGGAGCTGAGCTGTTGGGGCAAAATAAATCATGTAAGGCCTGATTGGGATTTGGTGTTTGAAACACAAATACACACATGCTGTAATCCCCGGAGGACGCGTGCACGCGGCTCAAAGGCTTCTGTGACATCGCTGGTCGGAAAACACAACTGAAGAGACCGACAAAAAGAAAAAAGGCAGTCATTCCCATGGGTGCATGGATCCCAAGGGTGCTGTGTGGACTGGGCGAACGGGCGGCAGTATGAGAGTAAAAGACAATAATGATAACAAATATTAGGGAAAATGAGGATTAACTGCATTCTTTTTTTTTAAACATCATAGTAAGTGATGAATATCTGAAACGTGCCTTTGTCCCACATGGGCGCTCACAGGTCGTCATTGGATACGTTTCCCAATTCTTGATTGTTCATTTTTTTAGACGCACAGCAGCAGTAATGGCTAATGTAACAGTGAATTATTTTGAAGAAATGTAAGAAAACAAAAAAGTATAAAGTATAACTTCCCAAACTACAAAGTGAAATCAGCACAACGCTTGTTTGACCATACAAAACATTTTATTAATTGACAAATCCTCCAAAAATGTTAAGTTAGAACTGGACAAATGTAGCATTTCTGCATTTAAAATAGATGATATCATTTCTTTTCCCATTAATTGATCAACAATTTGTAGCAGCTCTGAAGATTTGACTTCATCAAACCGCATAGGCTGAAAGAATAAACATAACCGCCCAGATCCAACAGTATACGATGAAGCTCGGTAACCACGGTGATCCATCATCGTCTTTAGTGGTCCAGGGCGGCAGATGTAGAAATGTGTATCGAGTTCTCTCTGACCCCCTCTGGTGGTTTTACACACGGCCTCAAAACACTGCTGCAATCAAATCCCCTCTTTTATCATATGACCAGCGATTAGTTCATTTAAGTGTTTTTTCACCCAAGTTAGTGAGAACAAAACAACACATTTATTCTGCTGCCACCAAATAAGACAAAACGGAATCCAATTTGGTTTGTGTCTTTCAGAAATAATGTTCTTCTTCTACCATAGAAAACATAGGAGGTAAAAATGTTAAGGGCTGCAGAAGTTTAAGTTCCTTCTAAAGCTTTCTGGTCACAAAACAATTTCTTTAGTTCTTAAAGGACAAAGATGATCTTTTAGAATTGTTTAATTATTTCACACATCAACGTTTTGAAGTTTTGATTTGTTTGTTGATCTTCTTCAATGTGTTTATTTTCGTGTAGTAAGATTTTAGTCACGATCACAAAACCCGGACAAATAAAACCAAAATTCAACAAACAGATTTCTTGAGTGCTTTTTTTTTTTTTTTTTTTTACATACATTTGGTTGATCTGAAGCCTTTTTGTCCTGCTTCAGTTCACGTTCGTCACCGTCTCGCATGCAAATAGCCAAAGTATGCAAATAAATCCGAGGAGTGAAGTTCTCTCATCACAAAGTTCATAAGAACATTGAAAGCCATTTGATTTCCGTTGTACGGTACATCCGTACTCCTTGTGTGATCACATGGGAATAATCCGCCGTGGTTCTCCCCGTCTTGGTCAATAGAATAATGATATATTCCAAATATGATGCAACGATATTGTTAAGAAAAAGAAAATCAATCTGCCTGTTGGCATGGAAGAGATGCCCTGTTTGGACCGAGCGAGACACACGGCCAAAAGAGTCTCAGGACCACAAGAGACAAAAATTTTCAAAGTGAAGCTCCTAAGTGAAGATCCTAAATGGTTCCACTACGCTAAACAGAGGAGAGTGGCTCCGATGTTCCAAAAAGTGTCTCCAAAACGTGCTGTACCTTTGAGTCTCAGAAACCGGCAGCGCGTCTGCAGGATCGCAGAGCACTCTACAGTGGGGGCCTATTTCATTGCAGCACTTCAGAAGTTGCCAATTGCTCCAGTGGAGCTGCTCTGTGGCAAGAAGCAGAGGGTTGTGTGTGCGTGTGTGTGTGTGTGTGTGTGCGCGCTGAGCAAAGACGCTATAGTAAGCATGATGTTGCTGATAAAGAACATGTGTGGTCAGCAAAAACCAAGCCAAAAGAAAATGACTTGGAAAATTGTCTAGAGAGGCCTCCCAGTTACACCGTAGTTGTACCTCTACTATGCAAAAATAAATAAATAATGATGATAAAAGACCCCTTCAGTCGGACAGGCCTGCACCTCCTCCGGGTCGTGTTCACAGCGGCTACTTGGCGGCAGAATCCCCATCAGGCCTCATGCTGAAGGGCTCCAGGCGCTCGCTCTCGGGGAGCATGTTGTTGAGGCGCTCCATTAGCGGCACCGTCTGGTCGATGCCCATCTGGATGCGTCTTAGGATCATGGACATCTCGTTGACCTTCTGGATTTGCTCGGCGTACTTGGCGTAGCGTTTCTGGCGCTCCTGCATTATGCTGAACAAGGTTTCCACCGACAAGTCCATCTGAGAGCAAACAGTCGGGAGACAAGACTTTTCAGATACTACTACTACATACGGTTAATGCAATCCAACGGCACACTGCGCCTGCACCTCTCTGTAGGGCAATTAACATCTTGAAATCATGGAAAAAGAGGTGAAATCCTGACAATATCAATAGTCTAAATGAATGTACAGTTTAAAAAATATATTTGAACATGTAATAAATTGTAAGTCCCTGTAACTTAAGAATGCGAGAGATATTTCACATTTGCAGACAGTTTCATTGATTGCACAACATTTTTGATAATCAAGTTACATGGTAAACATCTCGTGCTGTACTTGTGCAGCCGTACCTCTTTGATCCTTTTGACCAGGGCATTCTGGTCGAAGGCCACGGCCTCGGCACACTGATGCAGGTGATCTTGGTAGCGGATGCAGAGCTGCAGGACCTGAGCAGCATCCAGCCTTTCCAGGCACACACTGCTGGGTGACGTCTGGCCACTCAGCACTCCTGTGGAGAGCAAAAATCAAAAAGGACTTTCACCCACATGTTTTAACAATTAGCAACGTGAAGTATGCGTGAAGTTATTTAGGTGTAAAGAAAAAGGATCTGACAGAATTTAGCCACACAGGCTGATTACACCTTCGAACACAGCGCTGTGGGGCTGCAGTAAACCATCAAATGGCAGAGGTGTGAGGCAAACTGTGCCTATGGTGTGGGATTGTTGCATTAATGGGTTAGTTAGTCCCGATGGGCAGGTTGCCCCTGCTATCAGTGTATGATTGGGTGAATGATGACATTTAGTGTTTAACGTAAGTTCATTTAGCATTACTCACTTTGTCCCATGCAACAGACAAGTTGTATTCCTTTTAAATATGTATTTATACTAAAGTTTCTAGAAGCCATAGAATGTCAGATTATCAGACATCTTTCCAACTATAACTATCGGTCTGAAAGGTGACACTATGATTCTTGTCCGCAAGTTACCTTTTAAAAGCGGCTGGAAGGTGGGGATCTCCTGAAGCTTGATGACATCTGGGTCGTTGTGGATATTTCGCATTGATTGGGTCCCCTGAGCCACGACCACAATATCATCCATCTTTGCTTTCTGCTTTGCCGGAGAGGGTACGACTGCAACGACATAGTGCTGTTGATACTGACATGCAGCAGTTATTTCACTTCACCTCGTAGGATAAGTATTATCAGTAAATGGTAGCCAATGGTACCCAAGGTTTGGGTAAAGGTTACTTCAGAGAATTTATTGGCACTAATTATATTACGTATACACTAAGTTAACGTCTATAAAAAAACTATTCATATCTTCTCTTCAGTGTTCGGGGTTATCTTACCCGATGAGCTGTAATCGGAGTGTTTGTGCTCCGCGTCTCCGCTCTGCTCGGCTCCCATGGTGCTGGCGTTCGGCTAGCAAGCTAACGTTAGCGGTTAGCTTTCGTCAACGTCTCCAGAGACGGCCGCGGGGTTCTTTAATTCAAAAGCGCGGTAACGAGTATTAACCGTGTATGTAACCTTAAATACTTCCCGTGGCCTTGTTACTCACAAGACCACCCAAAAGGCAGCGATGTGGTTGGCTCTGAAGTTTCAAGCTAGCAATCTAACGTCAGCTGTTGTTGCTAGCGTGTGCCAGCTAACAAGTTAGCTTAGTTTTCTTTGAAGCTTACAAAGTGAGAGCTAAGCAGCCTGCTACGTCGGAGTGTCACCGATAGATTTTGAATTATAAAATGACCAATGTTTACGTGACACGATAAGACAGAAATGAAGGTAACGAGGGGACACTTCCGTCAATATTGGTCACGTGGTCTTCCTCTCGCAAGTTTCAATACAACATTACCGCCCCCTGCTGCTGAGGCCTAAAATAAACAGGACATTCTGCTGGGGAAATTACTCTATACTAAATACTTAATCGATAACTCTGATAAATGATTCTCAAACTGGGTTTTATTCATGTGTCAACTTTAATAACTGATTTTAAGAGAACTGCTCTTATATTATAAGTGTGGAAAAACTGGGATGATATGATGAGTATATATATATATGAAATATAATATATATGTGTATATATATATATATATATATATATATATATATATATATATTTAGTATGTGTGAATAGAAAGTACTCCATATGCACATACTCTGCACTTTTTGCTATTTTGCACTTCTGGTTGGATGTTAAACTGCATTTTGTTGCCTCAGTACTTGTACCCTGTGCAGTGACAATAAAGTTGAATCTAATCTAATCATTCCACGTAAAAGGTCTGCACCAGTAAAAGTGTGCAGTCAGCAACATGTTCGACAAGGGAAAAAAACCAGACGTCTTTAACTCTGTAGATTTAATGAACAGGAATAAAGTCGTGCTAAAGCACAACTGGAATACAATTTAACAGCATCAACACTTAACAGCACTATACCAACATGTATCACTGTGGAAATAACATAGACACCATCAACAACATTTAAGAAACATGAACAGTTCTCTTTTAACACTGTTGGATTTGATATCTAACCATCTGAGTGTGGTCATTTATAGAAGTAAAACCGCTGTATTTAAAACCGTCTTTGTGTCTTATAACTGACGACCGGATTATATGGACACTTAAAAAATATCATCCCAAAACAGGCTCATAGATTTACAAAAATCTATCTAGTAGAAAAGCCTGAAACTGAACACAAATAAATACTTAGATAACTCCTTCGACTGAGAACACAGAACTACAATGCAGGAGATTCCAGTCTTCACGCTATCCCTCTGTTCCTCTGTGCCTCGATGTTCTCTTCCACCAGCGGGTAGCGGCGCAGGTCCACGGACACAATGCGGCTGAACATGCAATTTTTAAACTGTGAAAAAGAAAAAAAATGTATTCACTGTATTGTCAGAACATGTAGAAATGAATGATTTTCTTCTTCTTGTCATAAAAGTTTGTTACATCTGAGTAGACTCCCAGCAAAGCGTCGGCTTTGGAGAAAAACTCCCCCTTCAGGGAGATGACGATGATCTGCATGTTCTCCCTAGACTCCTCTCTGATGAAACTGGTCACCTGGATACAAACAGAACACCCACCAAAGCTACGCACGGATATAACTCATTCAAATGAGACACAATAAAAGTGCACTCTTAATCAAACCGTGTCATGATGCACCGTGACGTCAAATAACGCCATGATGCAACATGTGTTTCATATGTTCTTAATGCTGAGTACAAGCTAGTGATGATCGAACACTCTTTGCATTTTCAAGCATTCTGTCTGCAGGTGTTGTTATTCACCAGTAATGCTGCCCAAAGTAGACAATACAGCTTTTTATATCAATTTGTGGATAGGAATAATGCATATTAGGCTGAAATTGGTTTTGTTTGTATTAGTTTGAATGAATCTATTGATCTTCTGTAATGTCAGAAAAAGACCCATTTTATAGACATCCAGTCAAACAGACAAAGCAAATTCTGACATTGAAGAGCAGAGTCACAGCAGGTTGGAATGCTTGTTTTATTCATTGTTTTTAGCACTCGTACCTTTCCTATGTTAGTGTTGTCCAGCGCAGCGTCCACCTCGTCCAAGATGAAGAAGGGAGCAGGACGGAAGCTGAAGGAGGAAACACAAACATCGCGGATTCAGTGAACCAGCAATGGGTTCAAATGTTTGAGCCAAAGCCATTAAAAGCTAATATATAACGAGTGCCTAAAAAAAACAAGATAAAACCTGGAGTTTGTTACTGCAAAAGAAAATAAGACCCAGCCTAAGTGTCACTTTAGAAGATGGTTTGTTGCATTCAGTCAATGTTGTGAGAGATGAGATCTAGAGGCCTTCAAAGGTTGTTCATCAGTTCAAAGAGTCTACTGGCTTTACTCCCCCGAGAGCTTGTGAAACATGTGTCGTGGTGTTTCACCAGCTGTGCTAATTCATTTTCTTCTGCTCTTATTTTATCGCTGTGGGAGCGAATTGTCAAGCTGTCCAGCTAACACAGATTTAGTTAAGTGATCTTGGGGAAATGGGATTTTGGTTAAATTCAATCCGTTCTTACAGATTTATTATTCTGTTTCTTCTACTTGTTATTTGGTGCTTTTAGCTAAAGTTGCCTTCTGCTTTTACACTTTCCCCAATTATGATATCATTTTCAACATAACTTATTTGTGTTGTCCAATATAACAATTCACAAATATGCCTCAGAGGGATTTTTACGGCATTAAAACATTCTCTTTCCTTGGATTGGAAAAGGCAAAAGTAAACCAGTGAATTAAAATGGCATTACATAATGTTTTGTGTGTCTTGTGTTCTACATAGTTGTCCAGTCTGAATGATTCACCTGTGGATGGCAAACAACAGTGCGAGGGAAGCGATGGCCTTTTCGCCCCCGGACAGGTTGTCCATGGACATGAAGCGTTTCCCCGGCGCCACGCAGTGGTAGTTGATGCCTCCCAAATACGGCTCGTCCGGGTTCTCTGCACTCAGCATGGCCTGGAGCACAAAAGGCAGGAGCTGATCACTTAATGGAGGAGAAGTATGTGTAGGTCGCACTGTTTAGGCTTGATCTGTCATGTTAGTAACTTGGTGCCCAACTTTTAATACTATAATGTAAGCGCATCACATCTGAAGAGCAGACAAACCCTGCTGGTTGGTTTTGTTTTAGCAGTAAAAACGGAGAAAGGTGAGGTTTTGTTGCTTCACCTGGGCGCTGCTGTTCCTGCACATTCTCTTGTAGATTTGATCGATCACGACGCAGACGTGTTCGAAGCACCGGTTGAAGAGCCATAAGCGTCGGCCTTTGACTTGCTCAAACTCCTGAATGCATTTCCTGGCTGCTTTGGCGCTGTCGTTGAACGCTGTCCGAGGGAAAACAAAGCTGACTCAGCGGTACGGGTGCTTTAGTTATCGCACGTCAACTCGAGCGATTCAAATAAATAATATATTGTGTGAATTAAAGTAACCGGATAAATTGAATGACGACGTACCATCGGTCACTTCCTCAAGCTTGTCCTTCACGTCCTTCATCTTGGCCAGAGCTTTCATGTTTGGGACTGAGGTGTGACACAGCACTCGCTTTATGGAGGACACAGACTTCTCCAGCTGCTCCAAGAAGGCCTCCACCTCCTCCTCTGCCTGCAGACTCTGCCCACACACGCACACAGACACAATTCAAGGCATGTTACAGGTGCATGTCTGGCATCAAAGGGGGGAGATGGGGGACAATGATCAGGCTTGAGGTCTCCACCCTGAGTTCTGGCTCCAGGCTGGAGTAGTCGACGACTAGTTGTGCCTCTCTCTCGTAGATGCTTAGGGTGGCCGAGGTGCTTTCGGATTCTGTGTCCAGCTGCGCAGTGGAGGGAGAGAGAGAGAGAGAGAGAGAGAGAGAGAGAGAGAGAGAGAGAGAGAGAGAGAGAGAGAGAGAGAAACCAGCTATCAGGTGAGACTGAGCCCAAAAAGTCCTCAAGTCACTTTATTACTTTTTCTTTCGGGCTTCTCAGACGTTCCCTCTAATGTCAGAGGGTTTCTAAAGCTTATTTAATTACATTGTTATTTTCAAAATATGATAATTTTAACTTGAATTAATATCCAGTACTTCAAAGAGTTATTGAACAGGGTTACCTGCACCTCACTGATCTCATCCAGGCTCCCCGACAGCAGAGTAACGGGCAGACTCTGGATCTTACAGGCCAGCAGCATGTTGTGTCTGAAAAGGCGCTTGCGCTCCAAGGCCGTCTCTGCGGACATTACCTCCCGCTGCAGCTTCACCATCTCTCTGCCAAAAAGGTCGGGGTGAAGAAAACGAGAAGCCCGAGCGGATTAGAATATTATTACCACAGAGAGAGAACATCTCTATAGGGTCAGGGATAGAAAGTAGAGACGGATACTCGCCAAGTTATTGAAATGTCACTGAGTACAGGGGAAAAGGGCTCAAAGTAAATTCGTCTTCCTGAAGGATTTCGTCATTTGGAAATGGATCTCAAAGCATCTTCTGTGTGACGCTGCCAAGTCAAGACACATTTTACATCCACGTCTGTCCAAAAATGTCTTCAAGTCTTCTTCTGCTGCTGCTGCAGCGGTAACGCTGCTAGAGGTCCTGGACTGTCGGCGTTTGGTTTAACCCACGGCGCCTTAGTAGATGGCCGGAAAGATTCGTCGTGTTTCCGTGGTTTTTTATTTGGCTTCTACATATTCTACAAACAGCGACCGACTTATTTAGAACACCTCCGTGTTTGCAAAAGCCAAAATGTTTCCACAAGTTGGTTTGTAAATGTCTTGCTCGCAATCGCAGTAACCCTCCTCCACGCTGTGTGTTGTTGTTGTTGTTCCGAGTTTCGCGCGGCTGCCGCTGCGTACTGATGACGTCACAGACAGGCTGAATCGATTAACGTTTAACGTGTCTGAAGTGCTAAAAAATAAACAAAACCAATGTGCAGTTTCCAAGTATCGACACAAATTGATGATGTACCATTTCAATCGATTTGTAATCGATATATGTCGTCCGGAATGCCGATTTGCTGAGCACAGATTGATTCAGTTGGATCGCAAGAATATAAATCAATTAATTAATTCAGTGGATGAATCGTGACACCCCTAATTACATTACATTACATTACATTACATTACATGTCATTTAGCTGACGCTTTTATCCAAAGCGACGTACAATAAGTGCATTCAACCATAGGGTACAAACTCAGGAGAACAAGAAACAAGAAAGTGCAATTTCCTCAAATAAGCCAATTTACAATTTGCTATAGATGAGTGACGTTACAAGTACAATTTAAGTGCTACAATTTGTTAGTCTTTAGTCGAGGTAGAGTCTGAAGAGGTGTGTCTTTAGTTTGCGGCGGAAGATGTGAAGGCTCTCTGCGGTCCTGGTGTCTTCAATTGTTACATTACAACACTTGACGCTTGATATTAATATTCGAGCTGGACTTTAAGCGAGTCATCGTCTTACAATCTAAACACGTTTGACTTTGATCAAGCAGAACTAAACTGGCAGGAGTTTTGCACTTGTAACATGTAAGTCTTTGTTTACATACGGCTCTCATGAAATGAGCCGTTTGTGACGAGTATTTTAGTTACTTATTGATTTCTTTGAGGCTCCGGGTGTTCAGGTCCAGCTCAGCTTTGGCAGCGGCCACCAGGTTGTTCTTAGACAGCAGCTGGTTGTTCAGCTCCAGATGTTTCTCCTGAGCGTCCTCCACCGCTGCCAGCAGCTTCTCCTCATCCTGCAGAGGGTGAGGGCAAAAAACATCCGGCCGAACAAACTTTGCTGAATTCTTTTTTTATTTCACACCAGCCACTAAAATGTCCCTAAACGTAAAACTTCTCAAATGTCACTTAGAAAAAACAGATAATCCAGGTTAGGATTAATTCACTCAGGACACATTTTGACGGGTAGAACACGGAGTGAGTACCTCCTTCTGCTCGGCCATCCTTCTCTGCTCCTTGTTGATGGTTTGCTCCATTATGTGGAGCTTCTTCTTCTGCCTCTCCATTTGGTCTTGTTCGTACTCCAGCCGCATATTTAAGCGGGTGTACTGATTGTCAAACTCCAGCCTGAGAAGAGGGACCTATCAGTGCGTTTCATGTTATAAAACTCAACATTCTTCTCAAAACAACTAAAGAAATTTAATACCAGCAGAAATCACGTACTTACACTCAACAAGTTTATTTAGATCCTCCTTTTCTATTACTACTCTTGTAGTTTAGAAACTGCTCCAGACATTTGACATTGATAATGCAATGTTATTGGAAAACCATTGTCCTCGCCATTCCAAGTTCACCATATTGATTTATTTTTGGGGATCTGGCTGGTGAAGCTCAGCACAGACAGTACGCTAGAAATGTGAAGGTGTGTCGTACCGCTTCCTGTCGAGCTCCGTCTGATGTTTCAGATGCTCCTGTTCGTACTGTCTGATGCTGTCCACACCGATCTCAGCACAGAGATCATGAAACACCGTGTCCTCCATCTAAAAGCCCAATATGACAAATCAAAAATTTACTTCTATGGGTAAAGGGCTAAAATATGCACCAGTCATTAGATTATACTAAATAACTATAGCAGATGTCAGGGACATACTTAAATCTATTTGGTAATATGGAATCCTGTCCGATGATGGAGACCCAAAGGGCAACAAAACACCACCATGCGATATCCATGCGAGAACAGCCAGGTTCTAATGACTTTACCTGGTTGATCTGGTCCCTGATTCTTCTCATCTCTTCATCCTTTGCCTCCACACTATCCTGCTGTATCTGAATCTGAGAGTCCAGTTTTGATAGTTCGCTTTCCATACGAGAAATCTCCTGGAAACAATCAGCACACAATCAATCTTTGACCAACTCAAATGATTTGGGATTGGAAGAGTAATAAACAAACACAAGGGGCTCTGATACGTGTACACATGCAGTCAAGCCTTGGCAGAGAACTAGTGGTGCAACGGATCGCGTAACTCTCGGATCGGATCACAGTTACTAATCACCGATCGCTGATGATCCAGTGGCACATACTGATCCCTTTGTTGGGATTGTTGCAAAAATCATTTCAACCTCTCTGAAGTCAGTGAGAACAATCAAAACAATCAATCAAACAATCAAAAATTCAAAATGGTTCTTTCATGGATTTACACCACTACAGAGAATCATGTTTGAATGAATCAAACTTTAGATCTTACTGTTTGGCATTTAGGGATGTTGTTCTGAATATTTTCCAGTTCTGCTTTGGTATATTTGAGGCGGGTCTGAGCGCTCTGAGCATTAGCAACTGCCTGTTTCAGGTCTGAGTCCTTCCTCTTCAGCTTCATTAGATCCTGCACAGAGGGAAAGTTGATTGTGAATAAATTATGCACTCGTGAAAAGTGATTCCATTTGTGGGCCTAGTTCTTGATCAAATAGTTAATACAGTGTCCTGGTATTTTGTGTGTTGACTAACGCGCATCTCTGCCGTCAGCTCGTCCTTGCGAGCCTTCAGCCGCAGCATGTCCTTCTCGTTCCAGCATTGAGCTCTGGTCCGCAGGTAGCTGGAGCCTCCCGAGATCACGCCTGCCCTCGTGAACAGCGTCCCGTCCTGAGCCACCGCCTGCGGGGAGCACATCAGATCACACTCCAGAACGCAAGCAAGTTCAAGGCAACAGGTGGTACTTTTAGACTATTATTATGAAGATGCAAATCGATTTCAGGCAGTGAATTTTACTTTTAAGAAGAGAAGAACCGTATGCAACACTTTCGCATCTTAACAATGACTCCTTTTTGCAATGTGAAAATAGAGATTCAATGTTTTGTCAGGTTCAGCAGATGTTGTAGGCCTGTGAAAAAGGAAACAAACAAGGATGCATTGCCTACACATTTTCCACATTTAATTTTACAAACATAGGCTTTATCTACGTAAATAACTGTATATCCGCAACCCCAACTGCAACTGAAGGGAAGTTCATGGTCAGACCATGGAACTAAAAGGAGAGCTAAGCTCCATTGACTTTCCATTACATGCACCACTTCTTATCTTTCTTGCCATTAAATACTATAAATTCTGTCACAGTCACAGAGCATAGGGCACTACACCGAAAGATATTTCTTTTTTACCATACATATCCACACTTGTGGCCGAGGGCCGAGTTCACCTTAATGCGCATTTTTCCGTCAAAGGCCACACTTCTTGCTTTCTTGACGGTCTCGCACACCACAGCGTTGCCACACACAAACTGCAGCACTTTCTTAAGCTGGCCGGCACATCTCCCAGGGTTAATCTTCACAACATCAACCATCATCTTGGCACCGGGCAGCTCCCTCAGCCGTGCATTCAGAGGACTCACCTGGGCACACCCGGGGGAAATGGTGATCCCATTTGCATGTTCGAACGGCAGAGACAGGGTTGCATACTGAAAAAAACATTGCCTCCTTTGCCATTTTGTATTTTCAACAATCCAAAAAAGGAACATACATCCAAGAAGTTGATGGGCAGGAAGGTCTCGGGTCCACCGCACTCCTCCTTGATGTAAGAGATGCAGTCACGGGCCACATTCTCTGAGGACACCACTATGGCGTCCAGGTAGCGGCCAAACACCTTGATGACGGCCAGCTGGTACGTCTTATGGACAGGGCTGCACAAGTCAGACAGACGACCAAACTGGGATGGGAATGAAAAAAAAAAGAAATGGTTTCAATCATTTCAACCGACAAAGTTAAAGTCTTTCTGAACTTCAAAAAATAGCAGGTCATGTCTGATGCTTAGAAAAAAGTATCACAAGATTAAAAAAAAAGTATATATCTCTCTAAAAAAAAAAAAAGACATTGCTAGTGCAACGGGAAAAAAACACAGTAAGAATGAATACAGATGAGGGACTTGAAATTATTAAGTTCAAAATGACAAATGACCACAGACTAAAGGAGTTTATAGGCACTGTATATGTTAAAGAAAAAACAATGATTGATTGATGGGGATCATATGTTTGGATTCATTATCATCTTCCAGGAAATTGAGCATGAGGGTTGTTGTTGACCGGTTTCACTGCCAGGGCCGTGCACTGCAGAGCTCTGCAAGGTGCTGATCCTGCTGCTGGGAGCAGGAACTCACAACCTTAACTGATCATTTATTTATATACTCGCTTTTGACTTTCACCTTCAAAGAATTCTTTGTTCTTTTTTCTCATCCCCTGCCGACCTCCATGGGTCCAACAGAGAAAAAACACTAAACAGGAGAATCAGTTTCCCTAAACCCAGTAGTGTGGCAACAGTTTGCCACCTGGAGAAGATTTAGAGACTAAAGCAGTGAGCAAATAAAACCGAGCTCAACAAACTGAGTTACAGCTTTGTAAAGTTGTTACATGATACCTGTTGGCACCAACAGGGACATTGTGCTTCACGGTACATTCAGGTGTATCTTGCAGACTCTGATAAACTCACGTCTCGTAAAATACCCTCCTGCCATCTAGTGGATGTGGTGTATAATTTATATAATATTACCTAGTATTTAAATATACATACTCTTTTAGTGTTTTGGTTATCTTTATTGTTTTAATGCTATAGGTTGTACTGTTGCCTAAAGAATTTAGTATTCATTTTGATTTTAGTGGCGAATTTGATCTCTGCTCGTTATGATTGTCTTGTCTCACCACTGATTCCGGGTAGACTCTGCACAGCTTCTCTAGCAGCTCTTTGCGCCGCAGCTGGAATTTGCTCTCATGTCTCTCCAGATGTGCGTTCCCCAGCTCCTCCATAACCTGGCCCAGTTCCTGGTTCAGCTCCTCGCTGCGGTTGCGGCCTTGCTGCAGCTCCGCACTGAGGCTCTCTTCCAGCTGACGGCACTCTTGAAGGGAGGAGCT
Source organism: Gasterosteus aculeatus (assembly GCF_964276395.1). Taxonomy (NCBI): domain Eukaryota; kingdom Metazoa; phylum Chordata; class Actinopteri; order Perciformes; family Gasterosteidae; genus Gasterosteus; species Gasterosteus aculeatus. The sequence goes on from NC_135698.1 coordinate 14,768,507, forward strand.
GAAACGTGCAGTAATTCTATCAAGTTCCATCTGCGATGTTGCATCCTGATTTCAGGAAGTACATAATTAATATGCATCAAGTTGTTGAGCACAAGTCGTACTTGCAGGACTTGGTGTACTCCTCTAGCGTATCTGCCCTGCGTATCAAATCCTTCAGCTGAGTCTGCTTGTTCCTGATGGCGATCTACGACAGATGACGTTCAAAGAGAAATGAAAGTGACTGTAACTCCTTTATTGTTTTGATTCACTCTTACTGCTCTTTCTGCCAGCAAACAGCTTCTAAAACACAACCTGCTCGGCATCATTCAGTAGATGGACATGGTTAGCGACTAGCTGGGAAACATAGTGTTTACTAAAAAACAGATTTTCCCCTGCGGAGAGAAAAAGGCTGAAAGAGAGGGAATTTTGGTCATTTAGGTCATCCACATCATAAATGTCACTACCTCCATTTCCTTCTTACGCCGCTGGTCGAAAACCATCTTTTCGTTGTCCGCTCTCACTTCCCAGTGCAGTTTCTCTGCCTGCTGGCTGAGAACAGCCCCCTTCGTCCGGGCCCGCTCCTTCAGCTCTTTGTATTGCTCCAACTGTAGTAGTTAACAATTAACATCAATTTTGGATGAAACACTGAAGCCTGTTTAATATGCATTTTTTGAGAAGAAGAAGAGAAGCTTTGGTGGTTCAAATCGATTCAAGAGATATGAGGTGTGTTCAACATTCTATTCAAGACAAATGGTTTTGAATCGAACTCCCCAAATGTCTGATATATATATATATATATATATATATATATATATATATAAATAATATACATAATCTGAACTAAAGTGTGGCTTTAAAACATGACATATGGGCGCAGCTCTGCCAAGTTGAATGGTGTTATCCAAACTCACGTGTGTAATCGTCAGCGGTGTATCGTATAGTATAAGCACAAAACAAACACCTAATCTTTATCTTACAATATTCAAGGTCATGTGAACTGAAAGCAAAGTTTTCCAACACATACTCACCTGATCCTCATCCAGCTCGATGACTCTTTCCATGGACGTTCCCTTCTTCTTCTGCTGCGTCGCATAGTTCCTCCGGATCGTCTCCAGCTCAGAGATCTCCTGCCTTTCTTCCGCTAGCTCCTGCTCTTTGATAGCAATCAGTTTCTGACTCTTCTTCAGGGCTTCACAGGCCTCCTTCTCTTTCTTCATGTGATGGGAGGTGCTGACTTTGGCTTTGATGTACTGGGATTGACACTGAGACAAGACATGCTCCTGGGCGCTGAGTGACAGGACGAGGACACACATGTTATGCGCCTGTTGCGTTTTAGCTAAACAGATATTAAACATTGGATTGTCTTTGACTGTCTCTAAAACATTCCTACATGTAGAAGCAAAACAGCTGCTGAGGGACAAATTGAATGCATTCATATTGGTATTTTCTGATAGTGTGCTAAATCATTTTTTTAATCTACACACGCACCGGATCTCTTTCTCGATGTGCTGCTGCTCTCTGGTGACACGTCCGTGTCCCTTCTTGGAAGTTTTGACCATTTTCTCTGTCTTCAACAGCGCGTTGTTCTTTGCAGCTGCAGCCAGCTTTTTCTCCCCCAGGGAGTCGCTGAGAGCGTTGATGTCCTTCTCATTAAAGTAGAGCTCAGCCAGGCTCAGCTGCAAGCAGTTTTGGTGAAGGTCGTCCAATAGGTCCTGGTATTTCTGGGCCTGGTATAGTGTGAGGTGTGTGTGTGTGGGGGTGGGGGGTGGGTTACCAATGAATGGTTTGACAGGAAAACTGGAGAGAAACTAAGGCAAATAACTACAACCCAGTTTATGCTAGGAAGTCCACACAATAGGGTGACAAACATATTTCAGACACTACTTTAACAGAGAAAGCAAGAGTCATATCCCTCAATGGAATCAAGTATATAGCATTATCAGAAGAAATTTCAAAAAATCAGAAGAGAAAAGAGAAGAAATGTATGAAGAGGATTGGCAAAAACAGACAGACCCCAGGTGATGCTCAAGCCCTTTTCTTACCCTGCCTTATCATGTCAAAACAATCTTACTCATTCATACTCATTTTGTGAGCTATTCTAATAAAGTGACAACAAGTAATTCCATTATGGTGTTTGTTCATGCCTTTTTAGTTGTTTTCAGGGGAAAACGTAAAGCCCCTTATTCTGAGGATACTAAAGGGAAATTAATAAATGTAACCTGCTCTCAGCCACATACTGCATTTGTCTGTGAGTGATAATCAATGTAGCCGGAAGGTGAAATAATTTTGCGGTTCACTTTGGGGATTTGAGTGGACAAGGCGCTGTAGTGTGTGGCTTTACCTCTATTCTCTCCTGGGACACCTGTTTCCTCTCGAGAGTTGCCGATTTCTTCCTCTTGAAGTGAAACTTTGTGTCCTCTTTAGCCTTCAGCATGGCCTTTTTCCTCAGGTCATACTCTTCTGCGTGCTCTCTCGACTGACTGATGCACTCAAACACCTTGGTCCTCTCCTTTGGGTGCTTCAGAGCTATGGACTCCACCGCCCCCTGGTAAGAAGAGCAGTTAGTAGCAGAGATGTTTGTGAAGGATTACTACTGCAAGCTATTAGAATGCCTATTGCTAGAATACAATAATTATTGTCCCTTCTATTCTTTCAGCTTTCACATACAAATGGGTTATCTGTTCGCTGGTGCACTTTATTTTTGACTTTTTATTTTTAACTCTTATCCTTTATTTTTTTTATTAGCCCATAGCCCACTAGTTACTGTTATATTGTGTTTTATACTGTTATTGCACTCTGTTGTCTTATCTGATGTTATGCACCAACAGCCAAGTCAAATTCCTTGTATGTCTAATATATTTTGGTAATAAATGTTCCTGATTCCTGATTACAGAATTCCCTGAATGTTGGAAAAGCATTGATATAATATCTTTAAATGCACCTACACCAATGTCTATAAAACGGTTTACCTGGAACACCAGGCAGTTTTGAGCTTTGGACACAACACCAATTTTCTCCAACTCCTGAATGTATTTGTCAAAAGTGACATGAGTACCGTTGACGTGATACTCGGTAGAGTCACCTAAAAGACACAACGAAAGGCAGTAAAGTACGTTAAATTTATACACACCGTTAAATGGCACAAGAGAAAACTTGTGCCATTTAACGTTACATATTATTAGTTATTTTACATGAATTAGGCTTTTCTAGACAACATAAGCCCTTTAGTCTGCCCTGCGGTGAAACACCAAAAGCTTCATCATGAGTGAACAAAAAAAAAGAACTATAAACAAAATGTAAGTAATCGCTAAGCTGAATGAATAAAACTGACCCGCGATGGTGCGGCAGAAGACGGTCTCCCGGTCCTCGTCGTCACAGTACCGCAAGGCGACGCTGGACGTTTCCTGGACCGGCTGCCCGATGTGGGCACCGTGTACCAGGTCCCTGAGGTGCTTCACCCGCAGAGAGGCGGCCCGCTCCCCCATGGCAAAGCTCAGGGCGTCCATCACGTTGGACTTGCCTGTAGTGTATTGTATTTTAAATTACATATCGCCGATTAACTAACGTCAAATTTGACCGTTAGTTTAAGATTTTGGCTAATTTAACGTTAGCTAAATTAGCTGTGTTTGCTAAACTAATTTAGCATTGATTAATGTTAACATGAATATATGTTTTAACCGGAAAATAATATATTATAGTTTTAATCAACTCCAAAATTGTAATCGGTATAAATTATATTAAAATAGTTTCAAAACTTAAAATCGTACATTAGCTAACTACCTTCAATTAATCCAACTAGACTATGTTAGCATAGTAATAGTAGCATTGAAAGCTAACGTTAGCTTACTAGGGAGCTAGCGGCATTGCTTGGAAAAAGCTCACTTACCAGATCCATTTGTGCCAATTATACAATTAAATCGCATGAATGGACCTAAGACGGTTTTCCCCCGCCATGACTTGAAGTTTTCAATATCAATTTGTTTGAGATACCCCATTTCAATCCCAGTTTGCTGCAGCAATCATGCAACTAGTCAGCTAACGTTAGTTATTGAAAGAAGGAGGGCGAGCGAGAGGCGGGAAATATCATTTCAAAAGCTCTAAACATTTCACACTGTAAAAAATGTGGTTGTGAAGATTAAATAATACAATTGTATAAAAATATTAAGAATAGTCCACATTTTGCTAAAGTAAAAGTATAAACTCCGAAATATACTTTAAGAATGAAAGGTCAAAGAATAATTTTAGTCATTGTTGCACTAATATGTTTTATTTTGAATTACTAGATAATACTGGGTACTTTAATCTATAATAAGAAAGCAGTCTATGTTTCGTTATACTTTGTATTAATATTTTTAACCAGCAAAGTAACTCGTGAAGCTTTAAGTCAAATGAAGGACAATAAAAAGTATATTTCCCTCTGAAATGCAGGCACTACATATACTCAAGTACTGTAACCCGCTTATGTACAATTCAACTTTTTTACACCACTGCTTGAGAACATTAGTTGAATGCAGATTTTTATTATTCAATTGTAGTATTTTTATTCATGAATAAAATAATACATTTTGATGTATACATGTATATATTTTTTGTATATATATATATAAATTGATACCCATAGCTATATATGATCATTTGCTTTAACTGAACTAGCTGAAACATTAAAAGAAGAAAAGAAAAAACTAAGCGCTGAAACAAAGCGGTACGGTCACAACTTTATTGTTAAACATTGAAGTCAGATGTCAGAGAAGTTGTTCCGTGTCGTGGATGTTAAAGCCCATCCTCTTTCCACAGGTCACAGCAATCAATAGGGATGATCACGGACGTGCTCCATGATGTGTTTCAGACCCAGCCAGGTCTCGGAGGCGGTGGGGATGATCTGATTGGCCGGCAGGATGAAACCATAGCGACCGGTGTCCCTCAGCTCGAAGGCAAAGGAGTACTTGATGCCGAGGTTATAAGACCAGTCGATGCTGCCGCCGCTGGCTTGATCTGAGAAGATGGAGAGAGGATGATTGAAGAGGACACGATGCTAGCAAATCTACTTATCACAGCTTTTTGACAATATATATATTTTAATTGCATAATATAGTAACTGATATGACTAAATTACTTGTACTTATGTCACTGGTATTTAAGAGTTATTGCTATTAATAATTTATCTTCATTTATTTATTATGGCAACAAAATAAAATAATTTATTTTATATAATTTGTCATAATTGCAGCTCTGAGATTGAGATTTAAGAGCATGGGCTGCAAATTTAATCAAATATTAATAGTGATCACAATTTTGGTCTCCGACATTTCAATGAACATGATTGACTTGATGATTAAACTCTTTAAAAACTAACTGACTCAGATTCAGCGGGGAGCGATCAGGATTTGTTTTAGCCTTTGGAGTAATTTACTATTTCCGACTCGTTTTGAAAACAAGATGCTATATTAAAGTGAAGAAGACCCTCATTTTCTTAGTCAGATGCAAAGCAGGAATTAAAAAGAAAAATAATTTGGACTACAGTGTACATGTACAACGCTAATTAGAGGTGCTGTGAAGGGAGAAATAAAAGGCGACTCACAGATGATGTTGCAGATGCTTCCAACCTTGTAACTGGTTCCATGTAGCGACGTGAGTTTCTGCACCGCCGCTCTGCCAACGGAGTCCTACGAGGAACAAAGAACAAGAACATAGCGCTGTAGTGATGCATGGTCAGCGGGGGAGAGGTATTGTGATCGCTGAGGGGCCCCCTCACAACCGACCCTCCTCCCTACCAGCTCGGGCTGATTGAAGACGTTCTTGCAGGTGTATCCGTACGGGTACATGAGCAGCTGAGAGTACGCGTGCACGGAGATGAAGGCCTTGAAGTTGCCGTGGCTGCTGACCAGATCCACCACGTTCTTCACCTCCACCTCGGAGTGAGCCGAGGTGCCGTGGTAGGAGTCGGAGCAGGGGTTCGCGCTGGCCCCGGGGCCTGCAGAGGAGACAAGCAGGAGCTTTAATAAGGTATACATTCCAACGAATACAAACTTCCTCCATTGTTTATCTACATTATGGACGTTTTTTTTAATATCTATTACAAGTTTTCCAAAAGTGTATGGTTGAACATGTTAAGGATTCATCTCATGTTGAATGATGATGAATAAACCTCTGTGTAAAAACCTTCAGGATCAGAGAGGAAGGAAACATGAACGTTTCGTGGTTGTAACAACAACTTTTCTGAAAATGTCACGTTAAGTAATGCAAATTGGATGTTTTATAATGATGGCTTCTGGTGTATTTAGGAGAAAATAAGTGAAATAGACACCTAAGTGTGTATTGTAAACAATGATGTTGCCTGAAGAGAAGCATTTCTCATTCTAGTAATTTCCCTTCTTAGTTTTAAAGAGAAGAGAGGCGTCTCTTCGTACTGACCACCAAAGCCTGCGTCCCAGTTCCTGTTGGGATCAACCCCGCGGCACACTGAGCCTTGGTTCTTGGACCGGGTCTTGCGCCACATCCGGTTCTGCTCATTGGTACACAGATCAGGTCGGTTAAGTACACAGATGCAAGTTTTCATGTTTTTCTGTAGGATCTAAAACCGTAACGCTGGCTGGTGTCGACCAAGTGGTCCTCTCAGATGTGCGTATCATGTGCACAGAAAGTATTCAAGTTAAAACCCTTTGGGCCATACGTCGGAGTGGGTGAAGGCGTAGCCGTCGGGGTTGGCCAGGATCAGCATGTAGATGTCCATGGTGTCCAGGAGGGACGTCAGGGACGCGTCGGTGCCGTAGTCAGAGGCAATCTGAGCAAGAGAACCAGGCTTTTATTTTGTAGAAATGAATGAATCTTCTGTTTAAGGCAGGGGACGGTTTTCACCCAGAGGTAACAATGTCTGCAACAACAACAACAACAACAACAACAGAGGACAAATAAAAGGTGTATTTGTTGTGTGCCTTATGTCATGTTGTGTGATAGGGCTTACCTTAATTTAATTCAAATTAGTACCGTAAGTAGTACACAACTACACAAGACTTTAACTTCTTTCAAATGCACCTCAGAGATCTTGTTTTCTTCTGACAGTTTTCTGTCTTCAGCCCCCAGAGGACACCTGACACATTCTAATGGGGTGGACATGTCCTACCTTGTTGGCTGTCCACACTCCTGTGGCCTGAGACACCCATTCCCTGGAGTGGATACCAGTGTCCATCCAGATGGCAGGACGCTTGTCTCCTCCAGTGCTGAACTAGTAAAACAACACAATGCTCCCATTATAAAAGATGAAGACGAGATATGTGAGCGGAAGAGGCGATGAGGTGTGAGAGTCGTGTCTCACCTTCAGCACGTACATGGGCCTGTCCTCATACGATCGACCCATTTCCTGCTTGGTGACAAGTTTCGGGTGCTGAGCCACCAGAGTGTCCATCCAGCTGTAGATCTGAAGGGGGACACGAGTTCAAACAGGTGCAGTTATTACAGGTAATGAGTGGAGAACAGGAGGGCTTTCTAAAGACAAACTAAGAGATCTGTGAGAGCCGGAATTCTTACTGGTTGGTAGGTGATCAAATACTTATGTCATGCAATAAACTGCTAAATATTTTTTGTGATTTTCTGGATTTGTTTTAGATTCTGTCACTCACAGTTGAAGAGTACCTATGATTACAGATTCCTACATGCCTACAAAACCTGCAAAATCGTCAGTTTATCAAATACTTGTTGTCCCCACAGTATTTATTCAATCTGATGCTTCTGTCTTAGTCCCGAGTAACTCAAAGAACCTCACCGTCTCCAAACTGTGATAAGCTCCGAAGTTGAAGCTCCTGGTGCTGCGCTCCTTCATCTGGTTCTGCACCATCTCGGCTTTCTCCTCATCAAGGAGGTCCTGAGTGAGACACATGCGGGGGGACACCTTTTAGATTCAGAGCGGCACACGAGGAGGGAGGGCGAGGATGCCGATCGGTGGGTACGGACCTGCAGATCGTGGATGATGACGGAGTAGGGGACGTTGTGGGCGGAGAGGTGCTCCTTCACGGAGCTCACGCTGGAGCGAGGGACTCTGATGTCCACGGGGAGCTCGGTGGAGACCGGGTGGAGCCAGAAGTCCAGCTGGAAATCACAGGACTTTGATTCTTTTCTCCCGAGGACACATATCTCCAGTTTTAGGGGCCTTTTCATTAGATTTGGTGTTTATACAAATAATTCACAAAATAATAAAACTGCTTTTATGGTGTACTTATTAAATCACTTGAAAAATATTGTGGAATAAATCAAAATCTAACTGAAACATATTTAGTGTGATTTCTGATCTGAATCTGCATTAATATGTGATGTGGATAAGCAGAATAAAATAAGAGGAAAGGTTCATCTGCGTTTATTTTCTTTTCGCACTCTGCAGGGTTTCTGACTTTCTGACTCCTTCAACCCTCAAAAAAATTGATTTGCCTTGCATATTTCTGGTAGTTTCAGACGAAACTTGCTGCCGCTGAGAAAAGCTGAGGTACGTAGGTGTTGGCGCAGTGTGTGTGTGTGTGTGTACCTCCCAATCCTGTTGCGTCTCCAGAGCCTGCAGGAGTTGCACCTGTTCCTTCGACTGTACATTGACCCTGATGACCTGATCCCTGGGAGGACAAATTCCTTTCAGAGTCTTTGCATCATTATATATATATATATATATATATATATATATATATATATATATATATATATATATATATATATATATATATATATATATATATATATATATATATATATATTCAACTGCGGCTGAAGATTTAATTCACTGCTCACCAAAATGAAGAGTAGTTAATGGTGCAGAACAGCTAGTACCCATGAATCCCACCGCGTTCCCTTTAATACGGCTGTAATTATGATTTAATCTGTCTCTAAACAGAAAGCTCCGGCATTTTACGCTCGCTGAATACAAATGGGCTATTTTAACTTTGACTTGCTGATTATAGAGCACCGAAGGCAGGATAAAAAATACACATAATCAAGTGTCTGAATACTTTAATTAAATGACAAAGTTATTTTACTAAACTAAATGAAAGAGAGTTAATGGACTCTAAAAGTACTAAAATGTAATGTCCCAATGAAGTTTATTCTGGTATGAAGGATATCTATTGTGATAAAATGAACTTCATAATCCACGCTTGCTCTTCCCTTTTCACCTTAATCAAATTTCCTTTTCCTTTGTGTAACACACAGCTCTGCATCGTAGCACATTTTGGTTTATTCCTGTTAGAAATGGTTGTAAGGCGACAAAAATGCTGATTGAAATTCATCTTTTCAATAAAATATATTCATACCCCTGAATTGGTAGTGTCTAGACAAATGAAGGACTTTAATGAAAGTTAACACAGATCGGTGCATCTGCAGGAAACGTGTCTCTTCTCACCCGATGAAAAGCCTCTCTGCGTTGGCCGCAGCCACGAGCACCAGCAGGAGCCAGACGCCTCTCATCTCGTCTGGATGTCCCGAACTGTGAGTCCCCTCTCAGGGGGCCCCGGCCTCTTTAAAACCACCAATGGGGGCAGGTGGTACGCTCCCACGCAGGTGAGTCACCTAAGGCCCGTAATCACAAAAAGTTATTTTAATGGAAAAACCTGCTGAATCGGCGTGCTTTTATCTGTGCGTTTCTCAGCTGCAGATAGCGACATTTTCCCTTCGATGCTGTCTGGACTTCATGTGAAGAAGTAAAAGCACCACTAGGTTAAAGTCCTCTTTCTCTTTGCATACACTGTTTGCTAGTTTAATCTACAGCGATGCTTCGTGTTCTGTGAGATCATCAGGTTTTTAGCCTCGCCGTCCTCAGAGAATCTCGTATCTCTGTAAAGAAAAAAGAACATTCGGCCTCTTTTCAACTGTGTGGTGACGCATTTTTTCCATCTGATCCGAGTTTGGTCTGAGAAATTGGGGGATTTTCTCAGCATATGAAGGAACACTTCACGTTTCAGTTCATCAGAAAAAAAGTTTAATTCAAAATCAGCCAACTTAGAGATCTCAGTGGAAAGGATGAAAATGTGAAATTACAGAAGTATACAGCTAAAGCTCTAAAGACAAAGGCATTGGTCATACATTTACAGCCGTGAACTGTTTAGGTGCAATGATATGAGTCAGTAACCTAACTAATTATTTCCAGTACCAAATAAGAAGCGACGTACCTTTTAAAGAAAGTAATTTTTCACACTTCCTGAGTAATGCGACAGTGGTTCAGATTAGATGGTTCAATTTTTATCAGGAGTGGGCGGCCTTTTTGAAAAGTGCCATTTTGAAATGTTGTTCCTAATCAACATTAAGTCTGACATCATATTTATTCATGTCACAACATTAACATTAAAATCTCCAACACATCTGCATTTGATCAATAAACAATGTGCATGGCAACTTTTAAGCAACAAAACTTCTTCCATAATGAGAACACTCTATAAGAAGGCAGTGAGTGAGTGAAAGTCATCCACTTGATCATCTGATCCATCTGATCCATCTGACATCTCACTGATGCTCTTGTGGCTCCTTGGAAGCAAACTTCTGCAGCCGGGTACCAACATCTGAAAGCAGAGGGGAGGATGTTTGAGCAGCAGAATAAGCCCCCGAGTTTGAACTTTTTATTGCATTTCCTTGCTTCTGACTCTGCATTAAGTTAATGACTGAAGTATATTTAATGAACGTAATATAAGAGGGAAGGTTGTTCACTGGATATGTTGTTTCTGCGTTAAGTCACTGTACAGATATTGTTCTCCTGGTTTTAAACACGCTTGTACGTGGGCTCGGTGGCCGCCAGGTGGCAGTGCACCACCAAACTTATTTAATACCACGTGATGGTGTTACAGCCCATTTATGGTGCTGAGTGAGTGACATCAGACGGAGCGGACTGGAATTACCCTGAATCCTAAATTATTGATCAGATGCTAAGTTTAGAGTACGAGCACTAACTGAACTATACGTCATAAGACCAGAGCGGAACTTGTTGGTCAATTAGTCTGTTTGTTGAATAACAAATAACTTTTTCATTCAATCTAATGAGTAATTGTTTGAGCTTCCTAAATGTGAATATTTTCTTATTTTTCTCTGTATTGCATGAATGTGAACTGAATATTTTTAAAGAAACAAGACGTTCAAAAACATCACCTGGGGTTTCCTAAACTAAACAAGCAAGAGGGAAAACATAACAGATAAAGGCGGATTAATCCACAACACAAATACTTGCTATAGATCCATCCTATATATGATATATTTTAGTTTAATTACAGCTCAAAAGCACATCTTTTTTATTATTATAAATAATTTACAGTACTTGACCAGTCTTCCAAACGTCACGTGGTCATGTCAGTGGGAGTGGAGTTGGGGCTTTCTGTCTTTCTTCACGTGGCAGTTATTTATTTCAATTTCCCTGCCGTGTTTGTCTAAATGTGTAATAGCCACGAAAAGTGGTTTACATGCAAATGTGGGTGTTGTGTAGCTCTATCCCCCCCCCCCCCCTCTCCTCCCTGTCATTTGCCTTTAAAAGCTATATGAACAAGGCCCCCGCACTGGCTTGTTCCACACGACTTCCCCTGCTGCCCTATAAATAGATCCATTTACATTGCATTTCATGGCTGAGCTCGCTCTCAATATTTCAAAGGCCCACCAGTAAATTTATCATTAATCATTTACTGCTGACTTGTTCATCTCATTTTGCTCACATACGCTTCGACATTACAACGCATTTGCACACAACCTGTTTTTTTTTTATGTGTGTACGTTGATAGGCCAAAGGTTTGATGGTGTGTTGTTGGAGGATTTTCTTTTGTGATCGATCCCGCCTGGTGGTCAGGTGACCGCGGCGAGGAGTCCTCACCTGTGTAATGATCACCTCCTCTGATTCAATGACACATGTCAGATATCAGCCTGTGTGTGTCTGTGTGTTCATTTTGTGGCCACCGCTCAACTTTTTTTTCATCCAACAGACGTAATGGGAGCACGGTGAGAGCCAGGATGTGACATTTTTTCCTCGCTGGTGAAAGTCAGACCTCCTGATTTATTAAAATGCATCGTGACGCGCCGGCCCGAACTCCCTCATCTGTTCAGTCACCGGCCTCTGGTGCTGAATGCTAAATCACAAGCATGCTCTGTGATGGGTGGTGATGTTTTAGATGCTCCTTTACATTGTGTGAGCTCTGGTGATGTCATTGCATTAATGTTGACCCGGTTATCAACGGCTGAAGTCTACCTGGGACTTACTTTTAGTTTTTTTTCTCTTCTTCATTTTGGTGACGGTAAGGTCACGTAATCCTGTAAGTCGCGTAAATCCCATAACTCTCGTAACCCTAACCCTAACCCAAACACATTCTTTTATTCCTTTTGTGCATTTGGAAGCTTGAACTGTAACAGTAATCTAAAGGTGATGTTGGGGTTCACTTTTAACTCTGAATCTGTAGCTTCTATTTTTGAGCTGCTTGATCTGTTTGGGGTTCACATCCTGGATATATCCTTCAAACTCATATTGTAGAAGCCTCTCTTTACTTCTTCATGAACTTGCTTTTTAGTTTTTGTGGACAAGCAGTTTTTTTATGTTGAGATTTTGATGTCTATAAGCTTTAGCTTTGTCTTTATATGTCACAAATTTCTCATGAGCTTGTCGCTAAAAGGCCAACTCTATTAGGGACTCCTTTCACAGTTCAGGAATTTTTGACTTTATTGTTAATATGTATTTTTTTTTAAATGTAAAAACCAGAAAACTTTTGTAAGGTTTGTTAAAAATATGCATTCAGGCGATTAAACAGAGTCATGTCTCCAGAAAATCCTCCGTGGCGCTGTCACATTTGCATTCTCCATGTTGCCCAATTGAGTCTTGACGGACATCTGCACATCTGTGCAACATCACAGAGACCGCTGGGTTCCCACTACGCGAGGACGAGCAGCGCGAGCACACGTCTTTAAGGGTGAAAATCAACGTTCTCTCCTCTTTAATACTGTTACTTGTGCTTACCCAGGATGACAGGTCTCCCTGAAGACGATGTGTCCTGTGGGCTGTTCAACCCCGTCAACACTCGCACATCAGTCTCCTTTTCGCAAAAAGGATGCATGCACGGCCTTCAACACATCCTCTCCTCCACGTGCCGCATGACTGGATGTTGGAATAATTCATTTTGTGGGTCTGACTCTGCATTATCGTGTGATGCCTTGAGATTTATTTATTACGTAAAAGTCTAAGAAAAGAGCAGAACAGCCCAGGAAGGCCTCGGCTCACATAAAAATAGAACGGCAGGCACAAAGCAAGCCGGCTATTTTTAGCAACACGCTCCGTCCACTGCCAGGAATAGCAGGTATTTTCATTTTTCATCCAAAACTGAATGTTTTCTATTCTGAGTGGAATGGACAGGGTTGCTGTACGTTTGTCTGCTGGCTGTGGGCTTTTTGAGGTGCATGTCATCAAAATTTTACACACTATTCCTTCTTCCATTACTCATCTCGGGCGATTTCAGCGAGCAGGCAACTCTCACTTAATGAGCTCGTAAGGGGGAGCGAGGGAAATAAAATAAAAAAAAGGCCGAAGCGGCAGCTCGGAGACTCAAGTGATATTAGAATCACGCTGAGCTTGTTCAGGTCTGCTTTATTGCTTTGGAGGGTTCACAGAGGGAAGCTGCGACGTGTGAATTAGAAGCTAGACAGAAGCTTCATTTCTGACTTCATTCGCTTTCACAAATTCCAAAGATTAGATCAGATGAGCTAAATTAGTGTGCCTTTTGTTAACTGCTCCTGCTGCTGTTGTGTTACCTCAGTGCAGTGGGTTGTTACCATCGCTGACACTGCTCTCATTAAAGGAGATGAGAGAGGAGAAGACCAATACTGACACTCTCTCATTAGTTTCTTAATGAACATGCTGGAGGGAAGGCAGGATTAGCTTAGCATGAAGCCTGGAGAGCGAGCGCCTCCCAGGGGGGAGGAGGCTGAACAGGTCAGGTCCAGGGTGTGGAGGTCTGCAGGGATTTCTCCTGCCATTTGTCCTGACCCTGCAGGTGTACAGGTCCTGGATGGAGGGCCGGGTTGAGCCGATGACTCTCTCTGCAGACCTGAGGATGTAGCCTGTTTCAGTTCACATTTTAACTTCATCCTTATACATAAAATGTATAATGGAGCCTGGGGAGGGGCGTAGTGTGCAAATGCGAACTGCAGACTGGAAAACACACACACAGTCAACCTGGATCCTACACATTTTGACCAATAGATTTCCATGACTTCAAACAAAATCTCCATGACCAAAGAATTTTGGAAATTTTTTTGTAAGAAAATTAAGTCACGCTCAATACGGCTCAATGACAAACAACACTGGAGGAACGCCGCTACGCCCTCGGTTTACAACTTGTAACGGCTGCTCCCACCAGCAAACAAATGGTAAAATGTTGGTGTCGCGTACGGGGTCGGTAGCTGAAGAGAGAGACGTGCTGCTCGGCGTAGTAGCAGCAGAATTAGGAGATTTTATTATAACAGTTACTTAAAACATTGTGAAAATACATGAAGAAATACACACGTGACCTCTTAAATTGTGAGGAAAGGCAGCTATGAGAAAAACAAATGCAGAAGTATATATATATATATATATATTTAGAAAGAACTGTCTCTGCTGTTCTATTTGCTATCCACACGCCACCTCATCATCTCTTTCCATACCGATAAAGCATCGCACCTCTTATCATACAGAGGGCAGCGGGAAGGCTTCAGTGCGTAGTTGCTCAGACAACGATGGCCTGAACTTGAGAGAACTCTGACCAAACAGAGACTGTGATCATCATCCGTGAACACATTAGTCCACTCATGTTTTGTCAACTGAGGAATGCCATAAATAAAAAGGGAATTAAATCCATTCTGTCATGTGAGACAGGATGATCTGCTTCGATTCCCTTACGCCTCAGTTATTGTGATGCCTCGCTTGCAGTCGAGCTCCCCGAACAATTCGATGTAACTCACTGACCAGAAGGAACACGTTCTTCACACAACAACCGGGTTTGGCTTAATTTCATTGACTGACAAAATCATTTTGAAGTACTTTTAGATCACACACTCGACTTCACATGGCTTGACGTTAGAGTATTTAATTGTATATGTATATGAGTTCTGATCCCTCAGTGTTCAAACAGGACACAGGAGAGATGTTTTTTACATGGCTACTTTCGGTATTTACTGTAAACACATTCCGTCACAAGTGCTGTTTGTATTGTGTCTTTTTTATGTTGATAACATGGAAGACTATATGTATTTTCTATCATTTTTTTATTGCATGTGTTATTCTTATCAAAGGTGCTAAACAAGCTGAGTATTTCAGCATTTTTTTGTTGCATAAACTTGTTTTTTGTGTGTTTCTATGTGTGCGTGTGCACTTTTTAGTGCCAATTCAAGTATTCCAATAATAGCTTCAAGTGGGAGACGGTAATAAAATAATAATTTAACGTCAAGTAAGAACTCCATGCAATGAGCGCTCATTAAAATCTTGGACCGGACTGGAACAAGGAAGAGAATAAAGTCTGCAATTAGCACGTTGTCACTTTTTAGAACTTCTGATCAATTCCCAACAACATCAACCCAATTGCTTAGTTTTTATTCTGAAAGTGTTGGATAATAAAACACAAAAGCCTCCTGGATTTGTGTATCTGTGAGGACTACACTCACTCAAAGTCACCTTTGAATCTCCGACCGGACGGTCAGTTCACACCACTGATTCAATCAAACATGACGCACTTTTTTCCCCTCTCTTGGTGCTCTGCTGAGTAGTAAATAACACTGTTCTATATCGTTAAAGGTCTCCTAATATGTGACAGTACTTCTGCCAGCTGCTTCAGGAACCCAAACCGTCTTCTTTAAACTCTTGGATTCACTAGAAAATATACGGCAGTTTAAATGCAAACCCGTTTTTATGAGTTCCTCGAACGCTATCGTGCATACGACCTGAATTCACCCTGCTGCACGTCGTTGATTTCTGCAGCAGCCGGAGGTAATGAAATGATGCTAAAACGCTTCTTCACACACTTCCTCCATTATTGTGTGTGCAGTGTGACCTGAGTTTTGTATTTTGTATATATTTTGTATCTAAGGCATTTGTTGTGGATAATAATTATGTAAAATAATAATAACCAGCCTAATCTACAGAATAGGAGGCCGCATTTCTCAGCCACATTTAGAGGAGTGTCTGAGACAGCCTCACACCCCGTTTTAACGCCATAGATCTTGAGATGCTCACCTTAAAGGTGCAATGGCGTGAAGTACATCTATTCCAGTGAGCTGGCGCCATCGGAACAAACAGTTGAAGAGAGGCACGAAAATAATCCTTATTGGCCCAAAAAGTGAGGATGCAGTGATCAACGCAAAAGTTTGATATGAATTTTTATTTAAAGACTTGAATTCTTACAGAAATAGTCATTTGAAATAAATCTTTAGTGGCTTCCATATTTTCTATTGGAACAGTAAAACCTGTGCTGTCTTACAATATAACTAACCCCATGAAATTATATTTAGTACATATTTTTCATCAATGGGCAAATCCATCCACAAATTTTTCACAAGCATCATGCAGAAGCCATGAATCACATTGTGGCCGGCTGATGAAAAATGTAGCGACGAGTTTGCTGGTTTGAGTACATGATAAAATTGGGGTTGGTTGTAACTTTAAATAACACCCTCAGCTCAATGATTCTGTCCCTTTGTTGAAATGGAGACAGCCCAGTTTCTTGTTCTTCCTTTTCGGATCATTGTCCCTCTTCACATCACTTCAACCAATGGGTCTGAGAGAACAATGCCAAGAGATGAAGTGTGTTGAGTGGCTGTGCATGAGGGCACCAAACTCAAAGCTAAAAAGAAAAGAAAAAGTCTTCAAAAGAAACATCCGAAGGCGTTAAATAATTCCAAAATTGATCAGTGATCCTTTTAAGGCAAAAAAGTTGTCAGAATTAACACATAAAGACGTCATATAACGATTATTATTTTTAAACCCACTGATTCATCTTTGATAGAAAAAGAAATCTTCACGTGCAAACTTAATGCATGCTACAACACCCCCCCCTCCCTTCCCCTCCAAATAAACATCAAGAGTAAAACAGGATATTCATCACAAGCATTCAATTAAACCACTTTGTTATTAGTACAAAGGTACAGTTTACAACGTTGGCCGCGTGAAGGTTAAGACGCCGTGCTGACTTCCTTTAAGCTTGTTGGTTGTTGTTGTGTTTTCTCCTACACAATGATAAATGCTTTTGATTGTCTCTCCAACACAGACGAGGAGGAACAGGGATTTCACACATATTCATTCTGCACAACATAGAATAATAACAAGGGTCACGTCGGCGTGTGATGCGGCTGAGTTTCCCAATCCCTCTACGGGGCGGATCTTTTCGGTTCCTTTGGGTTACAAGATATCAGATTGAATTTGGGGACGTTTACGCTCAAACCATTCCAACAATGTTATTCGAGATAACAACACGCCAGCTAAACGCATCTGTTAGTCTCTCTGATGAGGACTGATTCTAAATGTTGGATTAGCAGCCAAACAGCCAATTAGCAGGCTGATTGGACACTTTTCCTCATCATAGTATCTTATAGACAAATGCTGTTTCTTCACTCCCATGTCGGGTAGATTGAACCGCTTGCCTGTTAGCGGTTAGCTTTCGTCTTTAGGCCGTCAGCCTTCAATTGCACGTTCAAAACCTTCAATAAACTCAACGAGATTCTTGTTGAAAAAGAAGTGAGCTGAAAACATTAAAAGGTTTATCAAGTAGGCCTTTTTTTTTTAATCGCTAACTTTAGCTTAATTTGCTACCGACTAAGCTAATTGGCACCTGCTAGCTTCTAGCTTGACATGGTGATGGGGCCGAAGCTCGGTCAACGGTCAAATTGTCAATACCGTTTATCATCAGGTTTATGGGTCACATTTGGTAAATGTTTTGGGGAACATTTCCACTACTTTGCTGCAATTTGTAACAAACAATCGGGAATCACCAAAGCAGGGTCTCGGCGGGGATTTTAGTGCCAAAATGATCCTTGATCTCAGAACAGATTACTGTACAATCAATTCAGAAATTCTCAGAAATACTTTGCATCCTCGACCTAAAGATGTCACGTCTGTGAAACCCCTGTATTCTCTGAGAAAACAAGCAGAAAAATAAAAGCCCTTCATTCAACCCTGGCCTTGTTATGTAAGCGTCATGCATGTTTCATATATAAATACATGTAGGCCTACTGGATGTACAGTGTATATACGAGAGTGATGGTGTGAGATGAAGTTGACATTGCGTCGTGATGAATAAATGAAAGGCCCTGCCTTGTGTTTTAGGAGGAGAGTCACAGAGTCTTGGCAGTTTGCTAGAAGTCAACTCTCCAGAAAGCATACGCACAATATATACACAATACCTATATATATAGGTAGAAAAAAAGACTTACTGCCTGATCTGGACCGATCTGGCTCAGTCTGGTTTTGCTCCACTTTAAATCCCCGATGTGAGACCAGTGCTACATTGTGCAATCCGCCACTAGACAACAACACAAAAGAGTACACAATCTACCAGACCACGCGTCCCCACACTGAGGTACACTGTTCGGTCAAAATGAATAACCAGCGTTTTCGGACTTAGTTTCAGGCCAAAAATGAGACGCTATTCTTAGAGGGAACGTTCGCAATATTTGACGTAGGGTTGCATTAGGTGCTTTTACACAGTCAGTGAATCAAACAGCAGGTGACCCAACCAGTGGAGGTGGTAACCCGGTCTGTGTTATTCTGGGACTTTGGTGTAAAGATTTAGTTCCAGAGTGAATTAATAACACACAGAAACTAAAATGACTGATTATGCAACAGCTCCACTTCTCTGTCACAAAGGACTGTCTCACTGAGAGTCATAGCAGTGAAAATAATCTAATTATAGCACACGCTTAAACTGACGTTGTCTTTTTTTAAAAGGCTAAAATACTTTGATGCTGTCGACAGTCGACATCCACTCAATGAGCACCTCAATCAACCCCACTTCAAAACATCAGGGCTTTCCCTTCCACAAGGTGGCAAATTCGGCAGGTGAATGTTGCTACGTAGTGAATCACCTGGTCTACTTTGAAACAATATAATCTAACCATTAGCTTATAAAAAATACAGGCCTGTCGTTCATGATTTAAATATGAATAACTTATGTATAAACATGAATAAGGCCTGCTAGTCATGATTTAAATATGATTACAGGCCTCAGTACAAAACCTATATCATCAGTCGAGAAGTAGCAGTACACACACAGTATATTGACCGATACACAAGAAAAAGGCAAACATTTGTACAGTGTATAAATATCTGAGAAAATGTTTTACACGTTTATAAGTCGATAAGATGTGAGATGACTTTGAGGCATAAGTTTAGAAAACCATTGTAAACCTTCTCTCACGTTGACTCCTTGACTGAACGGGGCCCTAAGAAGCACTGGTAGCATCTACAGCAGAGAGTCCGATGTGTGGGCAGGAGACGGCTTGTGCTTGAAGTCACTCTGAGAAGTTCTCATGTGCACATTAACGGGAAAAACAGCAGCAAGGTCACATTAGAGTTTCGCCCTAAAACCTCGGCTGAAAGTGGCAGTGCAAGTACCTGGTTTGGATTGGAGCGTTTCCCCGTTTTAAAAAGGAACAGCAAGGTTTTGAATATCAAATACTCAACACCTGTAGACACTGGAACGTTCGTGGTTTGCTGTTACCATGGACTCCAATGTTGGTTATATTACATTTAAGAATTGTTTCGGCTCTGCCACGGGACAATGACCATTTTCTTTATCTCACTCGGAGTGGCTAACTGGACTTTCCACCTGGTGGCAAAGCTGTCAATCAACACAGGATATCTATTTAGATAAATATATAAAAAGTGGTTGATGCATTAACCTTTTTTTTTTTTTTCTGGCAACTTCCTCAACTAGGTGAATAGCAACCGACTACTGTACTAAACCTTCAGGGAATAAAACTGATTTTAGGTACAACATTGTTGGACAACATGGAACCCCCCCCCAAAAGAAAAGCCCCACTGTGCCTCACAGCCACCACTCATATCAAGTCATTGGCTGGTTAACTTCTTTCTGTGACCATGTTCACAGTGTGCTGCTTCCACAAAGGTGTGAGTCACCTGATCTGTGCTTTCATTCTAAACCTACAGATTGGCCAAAACGTCATGAAGTGAGAAAATTAAAGCTGTGCACTCTACTGACTGACACACCGACATTTTGTTATTATACATTTTTGTTGTTATACATTTTTTGGGGGGCAATATCAAACAAAGTGAGAGGTAGAGCGACATAAAAAAATGAAATAAAATAAAAAGTCGTCAGTGGTGAGATGTGTATTTTTGACTTCTGGGCTTGGAGATCCACATTTCCAGAGCCCACTGTGGACACGGTGCCTGTGAACGTTATCTGGCAAAAGAGTAAAAGGCTGGTTCAAGTCCCTGCTGCATTTGATGTGACCCGACTCACTGGGAGCACGGCTGCCATTCGAGTCGAGGCCGGTGGACGGAGCAGGAGGAAGGAGGAGCGTGGGAAGATATCGGGTGATGGGTTGCTTCTTAATGGAACATGGCAGTGGTGGTGATAGTAAAGGAGGGTGGACGGGGGGGGGGGGGTTGTGTGGGAGGGACAAAGCCCTGAGTGCAGGACAACAGTGCATGCTTCTCTTAAAACTAGCACATGCTCCATTTATATAAAAATAATAATAAAATAAAAACACACACGCTCTGTAATGAAGAATGTGGCACCGGAGCCTAAAATGTTTTTTCTACAAAGTCAAGACTTCCAGTTTCTGCAGCCGAAAAATAGGAATCTGAAAGGTTTTCACATTGATTGGTACAAATTTCCTCCTGAAAAAAATGCTCCATTCCATTCCTCAATTTTGTAAACATTTCAACATTGAGCGATTTTTGTGAAAGATAGAGGAAGTGGAAATAGAAAGAGCAGAATCAGTGTTTCAGTCTGACGGCTTCAAGGGGGTACGTGTCCGTCCTGTCCACACTCCCTGCTGGAGGTAGGTGATCTCAGACCCCCCCGCCACCAACCCTTTGAAGTTCCTTCCTATACAAAGTGGAAGCATCCCACGCGGCGTTATCCCGGGGTTATCCCGTCAAACGTTGCCGGCCGTGCAACATGGCGTCCAAGCGGGGACCTCCGCCTTTTAGATCCGGCTTACCCGTCTGCAGAGGAGAGGGTGGAGAGCAGGCGGAGGACAGGGGGTGTACGGAGGGGGCAAGGGCCCGGGTTTGATCCCCCGGGTCCTCATGTAGGACAGGAACTGGTCCGGGATTTCGGCGAGCACTTCCTTAGCCAGGCGAGCCATGCTGAGGATGTGGTTACCCCGTCGGTCAATGTAGTCTCTGAAAGGAACGAACTGTTGAGAGGAGAGGAAAGGACACAAGGTGAGGAGAGGAAATGAGGAAACAGAAAGCGAGAAAAAAAACATAAGAGGAAATAAGGAAAGGAGAGAAAACACAGAGGAGATGCCAAAATGTGATAAGCTAAGCCAAGAGGACATCAGGGAAGGTGGGGACAAGCAAAAAGAGTCTCATAAAACCCCAGAAAAGGACACAGAGGAAAAGGTGGATGCGGTTTAGCGGCAGGAGGACAGAACGATGCCAGACGGAGAACGCGAGCACAGCGGAGGGTCGAGCACGGCGACCGTTTCCCATTAGTCATAAATCCCACATGTCTTCAGACTTCCCGTGTCCTCTCCGGGAGACGCTCCGTACCTGAACAATGTCCCTCTCGGCGTATCGTCCTTGGGACGAGATCCTCTCCTCGTCCCCGTCGAGCTCAATCATTTCTGAGAAGGGAGAGCACAACAGTCACGGCCTGTATCATCTTAGACGATGATAACGCGCGTTGCATGTTTTTTTTATTCCTGCTGCAGCCATTAGCGTGTCACTGGTTACATCTCCTCCGAGTGCTGGCAATGCCAAACGTGGCATAAGACGTCAATGAGCATTAAGCCATCGGGCACAAAGAGGGAGGGTGTGGGGAGGGGGGTGGAGGGGGGTTACATGCTGGAATACGTGTCAGCCAGAGGCAACGGTGTGCTCCGCGGGGAACATCGTGCAACACCGGCTTCATGAGCGAGCGAGTGGAAAGCCTGTTGAAAAGACGGGACAGAAGAAGAATGAAAACCTCCGTTCTTCACATCCGCTTGACCCCGGGGTCAGAGGAGGAGGAGGAGGGAGGTTGTACAAGGAAGGGATGAACCATGTGAGAGGGGAGATAGGAAATAGAATCAAGGCGAAGGATTAATGCATGTGCATGCAAACACACACACACACACACGATCCTCACTCTGCTTACCGTCAAATTCCGCTGGTCCGACCCCGACTATTATAATTGACATGGGCAGAGACGCGGCCTGTTGAGGGGGGAAAGAGACGCAAAATAGGATCATCAAAGGCGGGAGGGGGTTGACGGGGAGGGGGGTGGGGGCACCGTCTCTCTGTTCACCATTTTCTATCTGAGGCGCCGCAGGCTGTCGGTGAAACACCCCCGCAAATTACTGTAAGCTGCCGCTCCATTAAGAAAAAAGAGGGAAGCTCGATGGCAGAATTCAACCATTGTTAAGACAGAGGGCGGGGAGTATGTGTGGGGGGGCGGGGGGATATTTAATAAAGCCTCTCGTCCGGACAGAGTTCGTCTAATTTCATGCATCTACAACTTGGTCTAAATCTCCCAAAGCTCGACAGCTTCAAAATGACTCTCATTTAAACCCCCCCCGAGCTGCAGCCGAACAGCCCCACCCCCTCCCCCCCCCGCATCGCCGTGATATTAAATCTCAGTCGCGCAGAGTGAAGCAGACTAAAGTTCAAGTGATGAACTGAGCTTTTTAGAGTTTCATAACTTCCCGGCTTATTAGATGAATGCCCCTAAATTGCTTGAGATATAACAGGTAGTGGGGGGGGGGGGCATAGTTATTACAGGTGGGGGGGGGGGCTCCTCCCTTGGCTCTACACTAAATTAACGGTGGAGTGCGATGTGAGCGCACGGGCACACAGTTAAAAAAAGAGGCGTCGGCAAACACGAAGTCTTACCAGTGGAGGCGGGACAGTAAAAACATACAGTACTGAGATTGAGTGTAAATCTGGTACTGTACATTGACGATGGACTCCTTGGTCTGCGCCATGTCCGTGATCACGCCGTCAGAGATGATGAGCAGGATGAAGTACTGGGAGCCGTCCGTCATCGCCGACGCATACCTGGCACGAAGGGGGAGCGAGGGAGAGCCTGGGGTCAAAGGTCAATCAGCTCTCTCTCTCTCTCTCTCTCTCTCTCTCTTTGAGCCTCTTTTTTATGCTTTTTATTCAAATTAAAGGTGATGGAAACTGTTGTTTCGGTGGAAATCGGCCTCCTTATTCGTAGACCATTTAACTGTTGACGACAACTTAAAAGGAAAGGGTACATTATGGGAGATGTAGGATCTACTGTTTTGTTAAGCTTGACCTTTTGGAAGTCAGGATATGACTGTTTATTTCATTGAAGTACAAAATGAGCTCTTCTCAAAGTAGTAGACGAGAAGAAAGGTTTTTGAGAATGAATTCTAAATGTCAAGAAAACAGCTTTCAGTGGGCTTCAGTGGACCTTCAGTGGACCTACCTGGCCACATGGTTGATAACGGGGGAGAAGTGTGTGGGTCCGTAGAGACGCACAGATTTGAGGCTCTGGTAGTAGGCCTCCATCACCCCCTCGATACCACTGCAGTACGGGTTCTGTGGATTGCCATTCTGCACAAAACCAGAAAGAAACAGTTTTGTTTTGACTTGAAAGAGAGCCATAATCGATCCTCTTTGTGACTATGTAGGTTTGTTTGGTGAGATGACGCCATGCTGCTTCCGATGTGTGATGACACATTATTTCCACCAGCAGTACAATAAAATACACTCATTTAACACAAGGGACACAAATATGACTAATCCCTTTCTTTTTCATATGATTTCTATGTTTTTAAGCAGCTGCTGCAACTGCTGCCTTTGGTCTTTATTAATTTCACTTTCTGGGTTTCATCCTGTGTATCAAGGCGAAATAACAAACAACACAGTATATCTCAAACTCTAAAATAGCCCAAAAATGTACAAAGACAACTTGTTTCCCTTTAGTGTTAAAGGGAAACAAGTTGTTTAAACACTGTGCATCTCAGTTAAAATGAAAAGGGAATATTGTGTGTTTGCATATTAAGTGACAGTGGGGCTGAAAGTAATAATGTAAACACCATCTCCCTGAAAGAGAACAAATATATAATTGTATTGGCGTTAACGTTAACGGCGTTAATATAATATATATTTGCAAATTTTACCTGCACAGGTTTTAATGGGGAAAAGGCTGAAATTACATTTCATCCTTCAAAACAGCCATATCTGGGCTGTGAATTGCAGCACAGCGGGAGGACATGCTACTCGGAGACGTCCAAACTGGCCCCCCGAGGGCCACAATATCCAACATTCTCCAATACTATCAAAACACCTTGCCTGGTTTAAGAGGATCGCGGGCCCTTAAGGATGGAAACCCAATCTTCCGTCGGACTTATTGTACATACTTTGTGGAATTGTCGACAGTTTGATTCTCCTGTTGCAGAATTTTATACCCTGAGGTGAGACATTTGTCATTTCCTACTCTGAATGAGGAACGGATGCCAGCGGATGCCTTTTGGTGACGTCCAAGCAGTTTTCAGGAAAGGTTAAAAGAGAACGAAAAGAGGACGAAAAGAGGACATTTGGGGACAAACAAACCTGTGGATCTGCTGTGTTGTAGCAGCACATTCTGTAAATCAACTAATTATTCCCTCCATGACATCGACGACGGTTTAACACCAATCTTGCCGTGGCGATTAGACACAAAAACAACAACGTTCCCCTTTAAGGATGTTAAACCTTGCAGTGGTTTCTCAGTATTAAACTTGAGGTCTGGCTTCAAAATATCCAAAAGAAACTCTCAACGTAGCAAACTATGAATTATTGAGGCTGCCCATATGTTTTGAGCTTTTTAAAAAATGATCTCACTGACAAACCATCTTGACTGTCGCTCTGCTTGGTTGCCCGTGAGCACAAACGGCGCACGCAAGATATGGAGCTTGCATAACCACGTGGGATCCACTGGTGGCTTCTTCCCGCTGCGGCCGTCTTAACAGACAACATCTGGAAGCGACAGTAGGCGGCTGGGACGAGGTCACCGCCACGTGACGTTGGATGAGAAATGTGCAGGTTGCATGAGCTCTCACCAAGACAGACGAGCGGGTTTCTATACCACAAATTCTCCTCTTATTGTTCAATATTAGCACCACGCGTTTCACATGAATGAACCCGATAGATTTGTGTGTCATGTCCAAAGATTCACCCGTGGCGTGAATTTTGACCGGAGCAAAGATGCGCCTACATCCAGCCTCATGCAGCGTCATTGTTTCATTCATGCTAAATGTGTTACTTCTATTATTCAACATTTTGATAAATCTTTTAGCATAATTAGCGCTGAAGCAACTGTCTCTTGCCACAAAGCCACATATTCTCTGCTGTAAATCAATCAATGCAAATCAAGTTTGATGGACGCAGAAACAAATCAACGAGGTGCGATCATACAGAGTATTTGGATGATGGAAATGGCCGGGAACAAGTGTTTTCCCCACCAGGGCAAACTCGTGCGAGACCCGCCCATCCGGTGGAAGCTTGGCGCCGAAGCCCAGTGCCGGAAACATCTTGTCGCTGTCGTAGTCCTGGATGATCTCTCCGACGGCTCGCAGCGCCATGGCGTAGTCGTTCAGATGGTACGGGCTCATGTAATGGAGCGAGGTGGGCTGGGACGGGTTGCCTAGTGGTTTTAACACACATCAGCATCAGTGTAATTATGCCTTCTCCCCCCTGGGCTGGACTCATATTCACATATGCAAAAGAAGGTGAGTGGGTGGAAGAGGGTTCACATGCAGACTGGAGTTTTAGTTACACAAACATTTCTCCAGAGCACAGCTGCACCGGAGGCAGAACTGATCTCATTTCAGTTCAGCCTCAAACCACGGCGGCTAGCGTGAAGACGAGGAACCACGATTCATTCTGCAAAGCTAAGTTACACAAAGCATCCGCTTTCTGCTGCGGTTTGGCTCCTACCCGAATGAGAGGACGAGACGCGCCGGCCTGCCGACCACCAAAGAACTTCCATCAGGAAACACAATATTACCGTGATTCTGAGGCTTTGAAAAGAACCTTTTTGTTGTCCACAAATGCAAAAAGATGCTTTTCAATCCAAACAAGGAAAGGTAAAAATGGTCCACACAAAAGTCTGTTTTGTCATTTCTTTTTCACTATAGTTACATTAGTTATTGAGGCTGAAAGCGCCAGACGTCTCCTCTAATGTCATCATTTTGTATTTTGTATTTATCTTGTCTTATCTTTTTCCTAGTAGTATATACATATATACATGCATAAGTATTATTATAAGCATTACATCCCTGCTTTTTCAGATTTGATGGCAGTAAAGAAAGCCAGCCATTTCTCCTGTTACATAATAATGTGCAAAATCGTATTACATATATTAACTTATTGCATAATCTCTCACAAAAATGAGAGCATCGCTCATCGGTGACAATGTCTTCAGCGCTGAATTGCTTGTTTTATTCCTCATTAAATTGTTGTCAATGACAAATGTACAGCGGTACAACTGGGCCTTCATAACCACTGAATTGGAAATGTAATTTGAAAAACGTGGGTGTAATGAGTTTCCCTCTACACCGAGACACAAATAGTACGACTTGTGTTTAAAGAAAACGTCAAACTAAGCTCCTCAGAAGATAAAAGTAAAAGATAATGTTCACATAACTTTCAAACTTTCAGCTGTTTTTCTTCTTTTTTTTGTCCTGACTGAGCAACTGAGCAAAGGAGGATCATTAGAATAAGTCAATTAAAACTGACTGATAAGGAATCACTGAAGAGTTCACATCAAATAAAGTTTATTAACCGGTAATAACCACCAAAGTAAACTTGAGGGATTCCATTGATAACAGCAGAAGCTTTCAAACACTTACCATTTGATGCCGTGAAATCAATTGCCACTGTGAAGTTAATCTGAGTCCTACAAGAGAAAACAAGTCACATGAGGGGTAATGCGGAACCATCAATCATGCAAAATTACACCGCAGCATGTTTCGGAGCGTGCCGCAGCCGGTAATTAAGCGGCGGGTTATCGGCAGCTGTCACTCTTAATGTCGGAGCCCAGATTCTGCAGCAAAGCCTGTCCGGCATCGACCGGATTTAACGTGTGGTGAACCAGCGATGCTGGTGCTTAAGGCTCCAAAACCTCACGCGTCCATTCGCCGTGAACTCACCCGCCTCGGATGTAGTCCAGGAAGGAGAGCTCGGTGTCCACGAGGCAGGAGAGGAGGGTGACCTGCCAGTCAGGGAAACACAGTCACATCGAAAATGTCATTGACACATCATTTTAAACTATTAGATGATTGTTTTAAGTTGCTGGAATTAGCTGATGAGGTCACATGGATCTTCGACCACCAAATTCAATCAAATTGATCTTTGACATGCAGATTTAAATGTCTCGATGTTGTGTTGTTAAGATGAACGACAAATGGGGTATAAACGTGTAGATAAAACAAAAATAACTTCTGGTATAGACAAGTATTTCAGGTAAAACCCGGTTAAAAATACATCTAATGCATGAAAGGAAAAACATCAACGAAAGCTTCTGACTCACCGTTCCGGAGTTTTGGTACTTTTTCTTCTTCTTTCCTTTTTTCTTTGGATTTAGAACCTGTGAAGAAAAAAACTAAGCTTTAATCCCCCGTGTGTCCTGGTCACAAAAATATCGTTTTTTAAGGCTGCACAAAATCCTGATCATGTTTATTCAGTTTAATACTGATTGCGATCATAAGGACGAACCGTTTCAGTTAGAAACACGCTTCAGCGGTGCCATGTTGTTGCTAAAGCAGTAGCTAGCTAACTTGTGATTGACAGGTCACTATCACAGCGTGGCCCGGTCTGGGAGATCTTGCACGCTCTTGTTGATGTTAATTATATCCTTTTTGGTCCTCTAAAAAAAAAAAAACCTTTTATTCGCTTGTACTTGGCCCCGCCCTCTCGTCCTAATTCTGGGTACAAAAAGAAAACAAGATGGCCACGGACAGAAAGCACTCCCGGAGCCAGTGATGACCACGTCCACTTCTCAGAGGAGATAGGTCCCCAAAAGTGAAGCCAAAGCATCTCGGCAGCCGGCTGGTTGCTATTTTAGGGAGCGCTTGATTTCATGAACAGCGCAGTTTTTATGAGCCACACAGTCAATCATTCATGTGTTCATATTTTGAGAGACTAGGTCCAGGCAATGCTGCTCACATTCCAACTTAATTAATTTTCACATTAGACTGGTGAGAAATCTGTTTATTTCCTGACGGCTCCTGCATTCCTTGGTACGTCTTTAAGGTAGTTTCCCCACCTTGGTCTCCTGCTCGTGCACAGTATGTGTACACTAAAACTTTGAACACAAGCCGAGCTGACCTTTGTGAGCCCAGCCGGTTTCCGTATGGCAGCACTTGTGCTCGAGGGAAGCCGCGCCAAGGACGCTGCCAGCAACACGAAGGGATGTCTGACTCCTGCTACTAAACTCAGTTTAGAACTGTGTCCCCGCTCCGACTTCAGTGCTTATTAGTTGATTACACATTCTTGAGTTTTTGGATCTAATGAATCTGGGTGCTGAGATGCAAAAAATGAACAAACAGGGTTTTTATTCTGTATATTATTCAAAATAAGCAAAACAATTATGTTTTAGAAAAGCGTTAACGCTAATACAATTTAACACTGCCGAGTTTAATGTACGTTTTGTCATCTTTCAGACCAAGATGATATCCAGTTATTACATGTTAAGAAGGCTTAACTTAAACATGCACAACAACCAAGTCTGTAGTTATTTAAGAAGCTTAGGGTTTTTTTTTCTCACATTGTCACTTAAATTCCTCACTGGTACATTATAATTACTTCTTCCTGCTCTCATCTTCATCAAACCAAATCTGGCTAATTAGGGATCTGCTTAATGCGAGCAAAGTTTTTCCTCGGCTGCTGACATCAACTAAAATTAATATTTTTTTTCCCTTAGTTTTCCTTAGTAAGCTGCTGCTAAACACGAGGCAGTGAAGATGAGCGGTAAGCATTAAAAAGTCCTGCAAAAGCGCTGCATGTTCCACCAACGCACACACGCTGACCAGCCTAATGACTGAGGGATACTAAAACAGGCGTCGAAAAAAGGGGTGTTTGTTTTTGTTAAATATGGGAGCATTTAAGTTTGAAATGAAACATAGATGACATATAAGTCAAGTGTAAAAAAAAAAAGTTGTCTCCCCCCCCCCCCCCCCCCACCCACCGCCGAGGTAACTCCTTTTCCTCACTGGCTAACTACTCCGTATCTCTGGTCCTCGCTCTTTTGAAGGGCTGCCTGAGGGTCAACACTTGGTTTTCATGGCTATAATTTGAATTAGGGTCGCGTTACAGTCAGGCGGGACCGGAGGATAATAAATCCTCCCGAGTGTGGAAGTACAACCGTGTGTGTGTGTGTGTGAGAAGGGCATCACCTCGTAGATGTGAAACTGTGACTGGCTTCTGGACATTTCTCTGTAGCTGGTGCTGAAGTCGCCAATAAAGTCATGACTGTAAATAAAGAAGGAAAAAAAACAGCCCCAAATGTTAATTATAGTAGGAAGCACTGCAGCGCATAAGAATGAAAGCCCATAATAACAACAATAATCACAGAACCCATAATAACAGTAACAATGTCCCCTTTGAGATTTGATTCAGCTCTTTGTGTCCGTATTCACAGTATCGACGCACAGGAGGAACCAGTGGCACGAGCTCCTTGGATACCGGTGGCGTGGGCGTAGCAACCAATTTAATAATTTCACGGAGATAATCAGCACGGTCGCCATCGAGGGGTTAGGGTTGGGCGGAGGGGAGAGGGAGGGGGGGGGGGGGGTCAGAAATATCTTCAGTGTCACAAACCCCCTGGTGTTAACTAAAAACTAAACATCATCCTCCTGCACATCAAATGAATAAGCATCGCCTCCATTCCCCGACCGACTCCGAGAAGACTCCGCGTCAAGAGACCGTTCACGCTGTATTAATAGTTAATGTATATCTATAGCAGTGGGGAGTGTTGTCACACAAGATCTGCAGGGACTAATGAGGGTGTAGAAGGACATTCTAGAGAGAGTCTTTAACGTACAAATATATGCTGTTGTGTTGATTTGTTTAAGCTTCGCTGAAATCTGGAGGAACATCGTTACACCACAGAACGCCATGGAGGATAAAGTGATGAGATGGACATACAAGGAAGTTTAAAAAGACAAAAGGGCTTTGTTCCCTCACCCTCCATCTCTGTCCCAGTCGTACACCTCCACCTTGATGCTCCTGCAGGGAAAGAGAAGAGGGAAGAGAGGAACGGGGGGGAGAATCCCATTAAAAAATAATTAGCACCAGTGATTCACGGTCTGTTTCTGCTGAACAAGCTGGTGGCCGGTCCGTGGAAGGCTGCGGGGGCATGAGGGGGACGGAGAGGGGAACTATCACATTTTCCCGGCGTAAATAAGAAGAGAAAAAGTCCTCCAGATCTGCACTAGAACTACAACCAATGGGTCTGATGACGCTGTTCACCAAGGTGTTCATGGGAAATATAATTAAGTTGAACATGTCACGAACTGAATGTTAGCAAATTCAACCGGTTTCGGTGGATAAAGCCACATTTCTTTCATAGGTCAAGTATTTGTAAATCCAACTCGCTCTTTCTCTCAGCCCAGCGTGTTATTCTGCCGTACCTGTCGTAGTCGCCGTTGCACAGCGCCCTCACAGGGATTTTAAAAGCCTGCCACACCGGATCCAGTGTGTTCTTCACCACCTCTGTTTTATGGCAGATGGTGTACCTGAGAGGGAAACATATGAAGCTGTCAACACAGGACGAAATAGTCTAACCAAAATCCCATTTCCCCAAAAATTGAGTAGTTTCTTTCCACCGTATTGTTTAAGTTTCTTATCAATAAAAGGACAATAAAGGGTATTTGAATAATTATCAGAATAGCTCCTCTTCATCTCAGACGGCTGGTTTATTATAAATAAACAGGACCGGATAGTTATTATTATGCTTTTTTCCTACTGCATCAGAAGATGAGCTTAACAGAGCAGATGTGTATTTCACAGCCCACAAAGACCACTTTAAAGAAAAACCACAGCCCTCTCTCTGAGACACATTCATATACTAACAGCTCCCAGTTCTTTTCTCTGCGACACCTCGTCCGGCTCTTTACCGCCTGCGGCTCAACGTTTAGGCTTCATCAGTAAACACCCGGCTGCACAAAAAGCTGAAGTCGACTTGAATAAAAGTGCTGGACCTCCTCGCGCGTCTTCACTCGGCTCCGTCTCCTGCGTCCTCCCCTCTGTCAACCGCGTCCCATTACCTCCGCCCAACCCTCCCTCTGCTGCTCTGTCCCGTTAGCGTCTGCCAGGCGGATGTCTCGGCGTCCGGCATGGCTGGTTATGTAACAGCGCATAGGTAGTTTGGACCGTATATCCTCTGGATGGGAGCTTTTTGGAGCATGATGAATCACTCTCAGAGTCCATGTGCATTTCAGGCATGTTGACTTGCTCTATGTGTGTGTGTGTGTGTGTGAAAGTGAGATAGCTGCTGTTGTTGTTGATGCAGCACATATCACGGGCTGAATGCTCGGCGACTCACGATCCGTCTTCGTTGCTGCGGTAAAAGACGAGAAAGGGATCCGACTTCCCAAAGAAGTCCTTTTTGTCCAGCTTGTTGCCACAAAACTGCAGCATCACCGACTCCTGGGGAGGAAGGTCACCAGAGTGGTAAAGGTCACAATGCGACCCTTTAGCTATTAACGTATCGTTACACACTGCTGAAAACACATTTTGCGAAATAATACCAATTTAAATGGTTGATTTGAACCTTCTGTTTTTTTTGGTATCACTTAAATCTACGACTAGCATACTATTTCAGTATTACAGTACAATCATCAAGGAAAATTACAGAAGAGAGGCTATTTGGATGCATTTGGATTGTCTCAAACCGGCGCATTCTGGGAGCCGACATTCAGTCGTTATCTTTCCCAGGCCGGAAAAAAGAGATTACATTACATAACGGGTCCTTTAGCTGACGCTTTTATCCAAAGCGACTTACATTACACTTTAAACCCATGGCTTTTTTTACATTTTGCCCGGGGAGCAATTGGGGGTTAGGTGTCTTGCTCAGGGACACTTCGACTTGAGACATGGGGCAGCCGGGACTCAAACCACCAACCTTGCAGTTCCCAACGCACCCGCTCTACCCCCTGCGCCACGTCGACCCCAGATTAGAAGATTATATTTAATATCTTCATGCTTAATTTTACCCTCGGACATTCGCAAATTAGTACCATGATATCATCTTCAATCTATAATTAACGATGTGCAGGGCTTGTAAGATATTTATTACAATTAATTTCTCTGTGTCCGAGTTTTTGATTAAGCAATTTTCCTTTGTTTCTTAGGATGACGAAGACCAAAAAAGCGAGACTCGATCAACTACTCTGATTGCTGCAATGCATTCTGGGATGTTGTGTGCTGCCAGGAGAGAAAGGGGCTTTCACTCTGCGTCTCTTGTCATATTTCGGTGCTCGATGGAAGCTCTGATTAGAGGGAAGTGCACCACAATGACACCGGTCGATGCTTTCACCTGAGATCAAAGATCTGCCACCACACTTTCCTACAAACGTCTTGTAGTGACGCAATGCGTCTGCAGGCTGAGTGACGCCGAACTAAAGACCTTCTCCTGATGGGATCGAACTAGCGGAGACGCCAGATTGGGCCAAGGGAGCATCTTCAAAATAATCTGAATAATCTGTGCGCAGACACCGAAGGTCAACACGACACGGGTACACGACGATGGAGAACCGGTCCTCTGAATCTGGCATGAAGAAAAGTAACTACAAATTAGTGAAAGTGAGCTCATCTAGTTAGAATTCAGCACAGGTCTGTTCTGTGTGCTTCAGGTTTCTTGTGGCTTGCAGCAGTACAGTGAGATTATTGTTGGTGCGATCGTAAAGCAATGAAGTATTAGTGTTTAAATGCATTTAGATTTATGATTAAGTCTTGATAAACCCAACGCAAACAGGTGACTGCAGCCCTCTCTCTTTGTCCTGCTGTACAGTTTGCGAAGCCATCTGGGGCAAATTAATTGAGTTACAAAATAACACGTAGGTTATATTGTTCGGATTCAGGTGATTCCACTGGTTTGTGATGTTGTAGAATTCTTTCCATCTTTCCAACTGTGTGAGATACCTTGCGTGTCACTTCGGAGGGGACTGTATATAAAAACCACACCAGGTCTAATTGGAGGAAAGTCTGATGCCTGTTTTACTTTGACTGGATCGCCATGGGAACCCAGCGGACTCTTACCCTGCAGTTGCTCAGTTCCTCTGCTCTCACTATGATGGCGCCGCATTTCTTCCCCGGGATCCCGCTGGAAGAAAAGACATCAAAACAGAATATTCCCTTTACATCCCAGTAGCCAGAAGCTTCAAACAATTGGCTTTGTGACAGGTTACGAGTTCCAGGGAAATGTTCAAACAAATAATTCAATATGGTCTATAGAAACAATTTTGTTCTATTTTGAATCAATCAACTGATTTAAAGCAGACTATGCCGTTTGTGTATTGTACCTGAGCTGCATTTTGTTGTACTGACGGATATTCGCTTTATATTCCATCAATCCACACTTTTAAATAATGTCTCTCCATGTGGCATTTATCCACCAATCATAATGGTTTCAGGCAAAGAGAAGCTTTATGAGAATGTCACATAATTCTAAATGTCAATTAAATGTTCAAACTGAGGAAACTCAGTATAAGACTCTATCAGCTGAGGCCCCTGCAGACATGCACTCAAATTCCTCCTCTTCTCCCCCTCTCTCACATTTATTGTCCAAATAAATAGGAAACATCTCCATAACGTGACCACTTCCGGTGACATTTTAAGCTGCGATATTTGTTTACGTCCCGGGCTGGCGAGGCGTAACATTCGGCCAATAAAGCCGAGGGAGTCTGACCACTAAAAATAGACCCAACGAATGCCACAGTCCGCGGGCTCAAGAGCGAGGACGTAGGAGAGATCGTTTCATCTGGCCAAGGACCGTCCAGGACGAAAACACACGAGCAGGGAAACTGATGGTAAATTGAAGCGAGGCTTTGATACACCCCCCCCCCATCTCCCCCTCCACCTCCAATCACCTGAGACGGAACGCCGTCCCTTTGATGCCCGGGGAAGCATTCAGTGAAATGAATTCACTGTGAGGGCGCAGAGAGGATGCTCGGCAAAAGAGGAGAGGGGACGGAGAGAGGGAAGAAGAAAGAGATGGAGGAGAGAGAGAGAGAGAGAGAGAGAGACACAGGGGCACGTGGTATATGCTGGTAGTCGATACCTCACATACTAAAGCAGATATACCGTATATGAAGTTTCCCCCAGAATGATAAGGGAGCAACTTTGTTAATGATTGTTAAATAAATATTTTCCTACATGAACATCTGGACAGATGCTACTCTGGTTACTGAGCGTGCGACCTGAAAAAAGTGAAACGAGTAGTGAATGACTTCTGCGCGACTCAGGCTCACTTCGATCGGACGCGAGATGTGACATAATCTTACAATGACAGGGTTGTTTGTGTGCGCGGGTGTGTGTGTGTGTAGAGCATACTGGCATCTCTGGCGTCTTTGTTTCTCTCTATTTGTGCGATCTGCCTTCGCTCGACTGAGCAGATGTGCGATGCTTCTGACTTTAGATGTGTGTCGCTCAGAGGCAGCGGAGTGAGTACAAATGAACGCGCACACAGACACACACAAAGTTGTGCTAAGTTACAAACAGGCTTCGTGGAATAATGAAGGGAATCTAAAAATAGGCTGACATGTGAAACAAAGGAGGGATAAAACAACCTGATTACGTAAACACATTCTTACATCATGTTTCTTTGTATCTTACTTCAGCTACTCATTGATTCTGCTGACACACACACACACACACACACACACACACACACACACACACACACACACACACACACACACAGACACACACACACACACACACACACACATTTCTGTGATGACGGTTCCTCTGCTTGTGACAAACAAACTGACATGTGAAGAAGATACCAGAGAGCGATTGGGAAGAAGCCTTCCTGTGCATTAGAGGACGCTTCCCTGGAAGCCCCGCCCACATTTCAAGGGCCACAGAAATGTGCTCAGACGAAATATTCCTTTATGCTCCGGCTCAGGCTTCCGGGCCGGGAGCTCGTCGCTGACATCTCCCCTTGGGGTGAACTGTCCCTCTGTCTGACTACTCGCTGTTTACCGTCCCGGCGTGTTTACGGCCTGTCGTTAGGGCCCCGCTGCTGTTCAACGAGTCGTCTCATTTGGCGGAGGGACGCTCGCTGCTCGCCGCGCGCCGCTTCACTTCAAAGACAAGCGATCCTAAAATAACGCGCTGAATTTTCAGTTCACGCCAATCAACGGACCAGAATTCAACCACCCAACCTGAGCCCAAATGGCTCTTTAAAACCAATGGACCCAACGGCAGCGGCCCCCGCCGTGAAAGTGTCGATAACGCGCCTGTTTGTTTGTCGGTGCGTGTTGTGCGCATGACTTTACTCACATCAAAGGTTTTTCCAGGCGGCCCCCCAGGGAGCCGACTATCTCGCCCAGCGTGCAGAAGGCCTGACCCAGGAAGTCCTGCACAGAAACACACACAAAGGTTTGATTCAAACATGCACAATGCTGACACACACACGGCTTAAAGGGAGTTTGAAAGGTTTTGGGTTAAATCAAATACTAAAATAATAATATAAAATAATTCAAGATCTTTTTTTAACTGCAATAATTGTTTTCAGAATAAAGGTTTGATTACAAATTCCGTTAAAGTTAGGTTTTTATTTAGTTTAAAATATTATTATAATATTATTGTTTTATTTGGTTCTGCCGAGTCAACTAATCCCTTCAGAAAATACTAAATAAGCAACTATTTTGAAATTGTATTCCAGTAAACATTCTCCGGGTCCAGGTTGCCATCTTTTCCTTGTCATATATGATAGTAAACTCAATATTCTTGTTCGTCATGTCAATCACAATGGACTTATTTTACATTTTTCCTCACATTTCATTCAATAAATAATGCATTGAAAATAATCGCCAGCTTTCACCTAAATGTAGTAGTATATTTCCTCCATGTATGTGTCAGAGGCGGACGGGACCCCTCAGACGAGAGCTTTGATGTGCAGCTCCTCGCCGTCCAAAGCATTCCAACGACTTCCTCGGCTGAATTTAATGTTTGCCTCATAAAAAATTCAGATTTTTTAGCCTCATCCCTGTTCTTTCCATTTATGCCCAACATATCGACGGCATGTGGCGGATCCCTGGTCCACTCCGGGGTGACTACGAGGGAGGGAGGAGGAGCCTGTGGCCATCAGGGAGAGCAGAGTGACAGGGGTGGGACACGCGTCTGTTTACAGGCAGGGAGGGATTGTTCACGCACTGCTTCGGAGGCCTCCCCTACCAGATTGTGTGTGTGTGTGCGTGCATGTAGAAGTCCTCGACAGATGAGCCGCGTTCAGTCCGGCGGGCAAAAAGCTGCTCTAAAGATCTTTGCCGGTGCTGAGCAAATCCCCCCCCCCCTGAGCTGAGGTCTTGAGACAAAAGAAAACGCTCTTTCTGTTGCAGATGTGCCGTAGCTAAACGCCGCCTACCGCCGTGCCTCAGATATCCGGGGCCGTAGGCCGCGGCGGCTCCGATTAACAGGCCCAGTGGTGGCAGGGGAGGGAGAAAAGGTTCGGGGAGGGGGGAGGTTCCTCCCTGTAAGAGAGATCACAGCTGAATCCCTCAAGTCCTACAGACCTTAACGTCCCCTCTGCTTGCCAGGCATCTAATACACACGGTATATATGTAGATATATAAGTCCAGTTTTAATACATACACTGTATATCAAGAGACTGCTAACCAGCCAACAGTAATAGTCAACACAACTCAATTTGAACAAAAACAAAAATAACAAATGTTACAGCTAAAAATGGAAAGAAAATGAAAATATGCACTTTACCCTAAAGAGAATTACAATCTGAGAAATCCCCTCAAACACTCGTCTTTAAGTCCAATCACAGGTTCATCAATCATAATAGTTGTGATGCTTTGTAAAGATCGTCCGTAAACTTTCATTTGCAACAACCACAACAATCCAAACTCAATTCAAAGTCCCCTCGTCTGTCTGTGGGGGGAACCAGTGTGACGCACGCACCCAGAGAGCCGCTGCACTAAAGTCCCTCTATGCTGATGACTCCCCCTCTGGACTTATCTGACCCCCCCCCGGAAACAGGCGAAGACAAAACGTTCACATTCCCATTCAGAAGAAAGAAAACGATTAAATGAAAGCCTGAAAAAGGAAACATTTTGAGGCTTCATCTCAGACCCCGAAGATTTGTCTCCAGATCTCCGCAAGGGGTCGTGAACCTCAGATTGGGAATCCCAGTTGTAAATACGAATTTGAGTAATGTCTTGAACTCAAGTCTGCCCCATAACCAATTGAAATGGAAATGTCAAACAATGACTAAAAAAACAACATTTAAAAGGTTATTTTAGTTGCTTTTCCAGCAACGGTATATTTAATAAAAGAAATGAAATAGCCGTGAAGGAATTACTGCCTGTAAACAAAGAAGCTATTTCCCTGCCTGGATTCACTCGCTAATCATCAAGTTGAAAATAATGAATAAAGACTTTGAAGCAAGATTAGTCGAGGTTTGTCAGAAGGAACACGTGAGAACAAACGGGACTCAAATGAAGGCTCGCGCGGGCCGCTGTGACAAGCGCCTTGACGTCCTCCTCATCGAGCCGACGGGACAAACAGCCCTTAATTAGATTCCTCCCCCCCAGCCATATCTGCACAAGGTATGCAAACCATATGTCACGGGGAAAACATCTGCTGCGACGGGCAGAGGGGCCCCATGCCTTAGACGCCACGAGAGACATCCTCTCTTCTCTTCTTCTTCACTTTGTGTGCTCCAAAGCGGCCGTGCGTGGACGAGGGACCGCGCGTGGACGAGGGAGGCGACGCCTCATGCCAGATCTCCGTCCCACATATCCACGCTGAGGAGGCACCCAAGCGTCCTCGGCCTTCGCGCTGCGAGTGAGACGCCGCTCTCTCGGTAGAAGGCCCGGGGGGTACGGTGGGGAGGGGGGGCGCTGCCTGCAGTTGGCAGAGGGCTGGGAAGGCGGAGGTTGAGGAGGTTTTGAGTCTCGGAGGAAAGACCCTGCTGAGGAAGGCCGGCTCAATGGCGTTTGGAATCGGAGCCTTAGCTGCCAAAGCTACACGGAGCTCTCAGAACGCGCAGGTATGCCACGAATAAAGCTTAAAATAAAGCTTCTCATACTTTAATAATAACAATTAAGGAGCGCGTAGGCAATAAATCAGTCTTGACAGATTTTTGGTTCAGAACATTGCGGCTACAAAGCACAGCAGCAAAAGGTCTGACTGAATGTTATATAACATACACATAAATAATAAGTTAATATATCGTATATTTGATCTAAATATTACACTCAGAACTGTAACATAATTTCCGAGGATAATTAACTTTATGTTTTTATTTTATATTTTCACTAAATAGATAAAGTATCTATTTTAACCAGGTGACCATCATCTCTGAAGAGAATCAGTCAGAGCAATAGAAGAAATTCTGGTCAAAAACAAACAAATTCTCATCTAGACTGGGCCTTAAAATGTGCACACAAAGCAGACTCAAACCTGAGGCTCCGTGTACTGAGGACTAGA
Source organism: Gasterosteus aculeatus (assembly GCF_964276395.1). NCBI lineage: Eukaryota > Metazoa > Chordata > Actinopteri > Perciformes > Gasterosteidae > Gasterosteus > Gasterosteus aculeatus. The sequence continues at coordinate 14,807,292 of NC_135698.1, forward strand.
CAGGGAATACAAATAAAAAATATATAAATGGAGAAATTCACCTACGGCAAGAAAAACATACCAATGTCTTGTTGTTGAGATGTGTTTAGTTCATTAGACCGTGAAGCTTTTGCTACTGTAGCACAACTGTAACATGATAGAAGATGCTTTCTGACATCAGAGACGGTTGTGCCGACTGGAATTTAACGGAAAATATCCTGGGAGCTTGTTCGTTTTTTATTCCTCCTTTAGCCTCCTTTTAAAATGAATCCATGAACGCATTTCCTGCCATGTGTACCAAAAGGAATCTAAATCCAAATCAATTGAAAAAAAGCCAGTTTTGAAAACCTCCACCCCTTTAGTTACCATAACGATTTAGCATCTGTAACCCTCTGAGCGTCCTTGGTAGGACCCAGAAACATCTCTCCCGCGGTGGAGCCAGAACGCCTCCCGTACGTCTGGCATTCTGATTCACACAAGGCTGCTATTGTACCGGCAGGGTAAACATGTGGCTGCATGACGTCTCCGTGAATGGGTGAACAGCTGAGGTGGAGGAGACACTCACGTGCTTGGAGAGGTTGTCGCTCTTGCAGTCTAAGTCGTACCTGCGGAGAGGAGAAGAGGGGTGGGGGGGAGGGGGGGTTCAAAAGACTGCAAAAGAAAAACACACACAAATCAGCAGCGGAGGACCAAAAGCTTCTCAACCTCATCGCCACTAACGCGAGGCTCTCGTCTGCTGATCAGTGGTCGGGTTTACAGTGTGCTTGTGATTAAGGAAGCAAAAGCCCACACATTTCGAGCATAAGGGTGGAGGAATATTAGTGGCCGTGGTCTCCTGACTTTAAAAGCTTTGTCGTGCAAGTTTTTCTTTTTAAAGAAATGAATGTTTTAGTAGTGGTTGAATAAAAGATAAGAAAGGGAAATAAAACGGATAAAATAATAATTGGAGAGATGTATCACTGAAAATAGGTTCCAAATATGTCGCAGACGAAGACTGAAAGTGGGGACGATAGGAGAAAAGGGACACACACCACTGAGCGCTTCTGACAATTTGGCTTCCGAGTCATGTCTTCTTTCAGACATTGTCCTGAATACACCTCGAGGTGTTCCATTTCAAAAGTCAGCGTTAGACAAAGTCCCATTCCAACTGGGGAATTTCCTAGAGGATCTTCTAGTCACATTTAATACCTCATGGGGGACTAATCTTCACTTGTGTAATGATTCCATTAGCTGGTTGTCTATTACATTACGTAATGCCTTCATGTTAGCACTGATTGTCATTTGTCCTCAGCAGTGTGAGTAGTTTACATGTGTTGAAGCCTCATGTCACTTTGGGTTTCGCCACCGTGGTTTTTGCCGGTTGCCCTCTCGTCTAAATGTGGTGACACAAGTTCACCTCACAGATGTTGCTGCCAAACCGATATGTAGAAGAGAAATACAGAAAGGTTTAAAGCATCTCACTGCTCCGTATTTAAATTGCATTTGGCAGAAGCAAAGAGGAGCCGTTTTATTGCTTAAGAATGAGATGAATGATACATCTCATTACGCCATTTAAAGACTAATCATTCTAACAGCTTTCACAGCAAATTGCTCACAAAAGGACATTATTAGAAATGGCGAGAGCGATCCAAAGCTCGGCACACTGCCCTGATATGCAGCCACGTGGGACTTTGACCCCGAACACACAGTGCGGTCCAATGGGATTCTGGCATTTACAGGACATGGAAGTCAAGACTCTGGCTGATTTCCCTGGGCAAAAATTTGTTGTGAGAAAAAGATCTCAGAGGACCTGAACAAGCGAAAAACTGATTGATTTTTTTACATTGTACTATGCTGTATGGAATCCCAAACAGCAAATTCCCTCCATCATATACCCATCACCCATCTGCAGCCGTCTGTGGTCCAGTTCTGACTAAACCTGGAATAGACGATTCAACAAAAGGCTGAATTAATAGAATACTCAATTTATGGCCGCGCTCCTGTCCCATTGTCCAACTCCCAATGGAAAGTACTTTTAAGAAAAGGATGAAAACCGATGCAGCAGAGATATCATCTTTTTCATTTCACACATTCTTCTTGCCTGACAAAACGAGGTTTCAGCCTTACCCACAATGCAACTCAGCCATCAACAGTTCAGTTATTTCTCACACACGGGATGTGGACGATTGTGTTTCCTTTAAAGCCTACGACATTCTCTTCACCAAGCTAGATACTAGATATTTCAGATGAACGGCTCCCGGCTGACGGCATCACTGGGCTCGTGAGAGGATGCAGGAGCATCCGTTGCAAAGTAACATCCTGCAAACCATGTGATCCGCTAACATCCACCTTTTTATTTACTCTCCGTCACCTCCACCTATCTGGGCGTCTCAGGTGTGCCACCACATCCGTGTGTGTGTGTGTGTGTGTGTGTGTGTGTGTGTGTGTGTGTGTGTGTGCAGCGGAGCGTGTACAAGGGAGAGCTGCAGCGTTTCTTCCTACTGACAGCATGCCATGTAGGATAAGGGGCCCGCAGACAAAACCGGGAGACGCTCTTTGAGAGGAGGGGGGGGGCTAATGCCGTTCCATAAGAGCAACAAAAACAAGCTGCTGTTACGCAACACAGCGGAATGCACAGGTGTGCTTCACATTCTATTCGCCCTCCGTCATGATTCACGTGATCTTATTTAATAACCAGAGAGTCAATTATAGAGCCGATTGGTCTGATCCATTCAGATAAGGACCCCCCCACACACACAAAAAATGGGAGAAACCTCAGTAGGAGCAAAGGAGGTACCGCCCCTCCCTCACCCCCCCCCCCCCTCAAAGTGTGTCGACATTACCGACTGATCAATATGAACAAGTAAATGATACAGAGTGCCCACGTAATAGTGATGATTTGGCCTCACATGTCCCCCCCCCAGCCCTCCCACGCCCCCACACCACCTCACACACACCTACTAACAGACACGGGTGAGTGTGTGCAGGAGTGCTCGTCCCGCGGCGCCTCGTGAGTGCACATTTGCTGTGTGACTGAGTTTGTGTTGATGTGGATGACATCACTCTGCATCGGCACTGGGCCAGACAGGATCTCTTCTGCGGAGAAGGACGGGGGGAAGGGAGGGGGGGGGTAGTTTGAACTAAGCAATGATGACTAATGACGGTACACAAACAAACGAGGGAAAGGGGAGGGATGGAGGGGGGGGGGGGGGGGCAACACTTGAGCTCCGCCTCCTCACAGCCCCGTGAAACCCCTGATGGAGCGCGTCACACAGGCCGATATAGATGCTACAAAGAGGTTCTATTAGCGCATCGCGTGCCATGATGCGTGCCGACAGGTTTCCCTGAATGTCGCGCTCCGCCATAAAAAATACGTGATGAAAAGGGAATAACATCTTTCAGGTCACGCAGCCGTTTCTCTGGAAGATCCACGTTTTGTTGCATTGGACAGAACCTGCTGAAGCCCAATGAACAATAGCGAATAACGATCAGATTTACAACACTTTGAAGGAGGAATTAACAGGTTTTTTTACGCTATGTTAGAAAGTAGGTCAGAAAATCAGGTGTGGATTTCATTATTTCAGAATCAGTTTATGTGGGATTTAATCCCGGTTCTAATGTTGTAGCATATAGAACTGAGTGTCAGTTCTATAGAGCAGCCTATAGATTCCTATTTATAGCTGATTGTGAGATGCTTCTACATTGTCCTCCTCGTGGCATGAGAGGGGCCTCTTCTATTTTATGGAATCCTTTGAGTGAAGTGATTACACTTTAATCTGAACGTGCAGTCTTCTGGCCACATTCAGTGCCGTGCTATCAAATAACCAGCAGCTCTCGTTTTCTTCCCTCGAAAAAGGAACATAAGCATTTTTCTTAATCAATTCGGCGGTTCTCATGAAATTCAAATTGTTTCGACGATTTTTGATGAGGAGGAAATATCCTGGAGCGAGTGGAGCAACCCAATTCCTGTGAGCAGAATTCTTTTATTCCTTTTCGGAGGGTGTTCGACGTCACAGGTCTAATCCAATTGGCCACACGTGATTAGAGAACCCCCCCCACCTCCCTCCACGTGGCTTCGGTGAGCCTCTCCAGCTTCAATTGGAAAAAAGAAGAGGAGCACTTGGCTGTGTCTTGGCTTTGGGGGATTCTGGGTAAAGAGAGCATGGGATGGGAGCTGCGTGGAGCGCCGAGTGGGGGAGGAGGAGGAGGTGGAGGGCTGCAGGGAGGAGAGACATGCAGACCTCTCGACAGAGGCTGAGGAAAGCAAGGTTAACCACTGGTTCTGTGATGAGCACACTGCACGTGTGTGGCAGCACAACACGAAGGTGTGTGTGTGTGTGTGTGTGTTTCGGAGATTTTTTTCTTTTCGTGAAGTCAGACAAGAGCCGGGGACAAGCAATGTCCTCACTGCGAGGGACTGTAGGGCCATCAGCCCAGCAGGAAGTACCGGGGCCTGATGCTGACCCACTCACAACGAGCCCAACAGGGAGCGCGCGCATACACACACACACTCACACACACACACACTCACACACAGCATCATACTCCGTCTCCTCTGCCGACTGCTTGTTAGCTTTAAACATCTTGCACGATACTATGGAATATACATTCAGATGCTAAAACACACCCAATGAACACACACACACACACACACACACATTAACACATTATCCCAAAGAATCACACCAATAATTCCTATTTGCCTTGCCGAGCACACAATAATTTGAGCGGGCTTCACTTGCACACCGTGAATTGGACCCCCCACCCGCCACATGTCAAAACCCTCTAGACACTTGAACACACATGTTTACATCCCTGCAGGTATACACACCGACTCCATCTCACAGAGGCTGCATACACAACTTAAATACAGTGCCCCCCCCCCCAACATACATACACACACACACACACACACACACCTACACAAGCAACAGCTAGCCTCTCTCCGTGACCTTCAGCGTGACCCCCTGCAGCTCGTGAGCAGCGTGTGGCTCCGCTGACAGGCCCGACAAGTAAACAAACAGAAGGGCCGTTCCATATTTCATGAGCTATCACTGGAGGGGTGGGGGGGCGGCATCAGTGAAAATGGGTGAGGCTGGAACACAATAGAGGAAAGATAGATATTATCATAATTACTTGGACGGCTCCACTTTTAAGGCCACGTGAGGAGACAAATGACGTTTTCAAAGCACAGGTGTTTCTCATGTGGACAAGAGGACCTGAATATATTATAACAGCTTAAATTAAGACATTTCCCTCCATTTCAACAAACGTTGCCACCTGATGAACCAATTTGTTATTCAATTAAAAGCACGACTCTCTCACGTCCTGAGCCAAAAGATAAAGAACCGGCCACCAGCTGGACTACAGAAGCTCGACCAGTCAAGTCACAATTTGCGCCCACGTGCCAAACGTCCTCGCTTTGTCTTATGCTATTTGATGTTTGTGTAAAAACGTCACTAAGAGCGTATTCTTTGTTGATTTATGGTAAAATAAATGGGTTTATGTGTTATACCAGCAGTTTCATGATGAACCAATGGTATTTTTACACTCATCGAGTGGGAGGCCGGTGCTCCGTTTATTCACTCAACATGTTTGTGACACCCCCGTGTGAGATAAAAGCCCTGCTTCCAAAATGGATTCATATATAAAGTATTATCATCAAAATGAACTTACAAGACAAAAAGTTCAAGTATACTCATTATGCATTTGAAGTTTATTCACGGTGGTTGCATTATAATAATCAATACATTAATCCATTCATGTCGCGGTTGGTAAAAGTGGAGCTAATTAGTCTATATAATACTAAATAATACATAGTTTTTGTGTAGTATATTGTGTCAAAGTGTCAAAGTAATTCCCAGCATAAAGTTGAATATTGGAAACAACAGTAAAGCTAAAATACCTCAGAATTTCCTCAGCCCCCCCCCCCCCTTGAGAGCGTCTGTGGTCCACCAACCGTAGTCTCCCAGAACCCTGTAGAAACACTGCCCACTCCTCCAGGCAGTCAATTAAAATTGTATGATCAACTGTGTCAAAAGGCGCACTTAGGTCTGAAAGGATTAAGGCCGAGCGATCTCCCGCGTGCTGAAAGGAGGTTGTTTGTCACTTTGCACCTTTTCCCGCGCCGCACAGAATCCTGAACGCCATTCAAAACCGCGAGCGACTCGTGCGAAAGTATAACTTCACCGGACAGGGCCTCGATCACAGGCAGCGGATTTCATGCGATCGGATCCTTGAAGATTTTTCAGTGGATGCCGAGTGGAGAAAGTGCAGATGGAGCATGATCCTCACAAAACGCAGAGTGCATAATTCACCGTGTGGATTGAATTGTTTTGTCTCCGAGCGTCGCGTGAACTCAAAAGGAGATGCCACTGGAAAGGCTGGCATGAAAAGCTGTCTTCAATTCAAGAAGGGAGAAGACTTCTACATCTCCGCACCATGAATATTTCAGTCCGAGCTCAACTTTGCTCCACACGCAAATACACAAAGACAGACACACACACACGGACACCAACACACGCGAGTCAATTGTCAAACTCACAGGTCGAAGCGTAGATTCTGCCTCTCCTCGAAGAAATAGTCCAGGATGAATTTGCGCACAAAGTCGGGGTTGAGGGTGTTGTCTATGACCTCTGTTCGTCCAAACTGGAAGACAAAATCAGACAGGTGATGACAACAAGAAGAACAGAGGAAAAAGTACCCGTCCTGTAATTAATGCGGCATATTGAGACATTTGAGTCTTAAGTGCTTAAGTTCCTCTGAGGCCGATCCTTTGGTGAGTCTCTAAGTGCTGAGCGTAAGCGCAGTCAAATGTGTCCACTTTATACAAGATGCAGCGTTTGGACTGAGACAACAGCATCACCTTTCCCCCTGCGCCACCCGCAAAACAGACTTTAAAGTAAAGCCGCATTGCAAAAAACAAATGTCCTCTCCTTTTCTCTGCCACTATGTGCAATCTGCATGTAAATTGTGCTTTTCAAACCACTATCTGAGGGGAAAAAGGGGGCTGCTGTTCTGAAAGAGCCCCGACGGCAATTAGGCCAATCATGCCAAACGGAGAGAGAGAGAGAGAGAGAGAGAGAGAGAGAGAGAGAGAGAGAGAGAGAGAGAGAGACAGCGTTGACGTGACAAACGTCCTTTGGACGACTCTGGTTTGTCCTCCCGGGTTTACGCGCCGCACCCGGATTCTGTCCCACAAACATTCCAACGTGAACAGAGCGACTCATTTGCACGCTCGCCGAACAAAAGATGGCCGGGCAGGACTGTGCACTCACCTCTCTCCATTCCCTGTTGGCTATTCCTTGAGTGTACAGCACACAAACTGTTGAATGACAAAGAGAGGGGAGGAGGGGCAGAGGGGGCGACAACAAGAGATGGTTAGACCGATCGAAGAGTATTTAACAGCCGGGATGCTGTCCTTTCCCCGGACTCCAACATCACAGTAAAACTCCCTAATTAAATGTCACTAGAACTTTGCCTTGCAGCATGATGATATTTAAGAGGGGGGGGGGGCGGGGGGGGGGGGGCATTGGGTGGTGTCAGCGAGCGGCTGTGTGGGTGGAGGAGACTTCTCCCTGTTGACGTTCCAGCGTCACTCTCCGTCCGAGGAGTGTTTTTGGATCGCAGGCCGCTGGTGGGAGACACAGCGAGGCGATCAGCTGGCACTAAAATGACATTTCATTTGCATTCGAGCAGCGTTCTCGGAATCCGCACACATGGGTCACATGGCAGCGACTCAGCGCTCCAAGCACCCAGAGGAGCGCACACTTGGAAATGGGATTTCACTGGTAGAGGGCGTCGGAACGGTGCAAGTGCTGCAGATTAAAATTGCAATAAAACACCATTTCTTGGCGATTTCGTGACGATTTTTCTGCGTCATCACTATTTATATCAATAAAACCAAGTTTGATGATTAATAAGTCCATTAAAGCACAGTGTAAAAATACTGCGTTCTAAATTTTACTCAAATGAAGCGACATCTAGATATACTAACCAAAAGCATACTCATTACACAGAATGGCCCATTTCAAATAACATACATATATGATATGATTCAATTACTGGTGCATTAATGCGTTCATCACTTCATTTTGTAACAAGAATCTGAATGTCCAAAGTAGCATAACTAGTACTGATGATGGATTCTAGTGTCTAAATTCTAATAGTCTCTAACAGTGGGGGCCATTCAATCCAGTTGGATACATTTAAATAAAGTTGGAACTGGAGACGGAATTTTTTTTTAAACCCTGATATCTAAACTGTTGAGTGTATAGTGTGCAATGTATACCATCATGCATTGCATTCTACCTTTCACAATAAAAGCCCCACACGTATACAGAACGCAGCATCAGGGAAACTTAAACTTTTGGCAACGCGAGGAAAAAATCTACAGACGTCCATAGCTAGCGAGGAGGTGGTAGTGAATGATGTGGAGGACTACGGACGTGGCCCGAGTGTCCCTTAACAAGCTGCTGATGCCTGTCAAACATTGAGGGCCGCCGTCTGATTAGGGTTAGGAGCCTCGCTGGACGTGTCACAAAGTGTCGCCCACTTCTGCACAAGATTAAGACCCAACTGTCTCGTGCTCTTACAAAGACAATACCGAGATGGCCGCTCTTTATTCTTCTCCTTCCACAACTCGTCGCGGTGTTCCGTTGTGTTACATGGTCGTTACATTTCACCGGTATCGACAAAAACCCTGTCAGAAAACGGACGCCGGGAGGAGGAAGGGAAGAAGAAACCCAGCAACCGCCTGGCGACAAGGAGACGACAGGAAGTTGCACGGAGGATAACGCCTCCAAAGACAACATCATGTCATTCTAAGACCTTCTGATGCGTGGTCAGCTGACCTTCGCTTGTTGCATCTAGAGAGAAATATGATGCAATGTTTCTCTGCAGCTTACAGCGGAGGGAACCACTTTGGATTTCAATTAAATTGTCCACATAAGTGGGGTTGAGTGGATGGAGACGTGGAGATCGAACATGCACATCTATATTGTAGTCGGATAAGCTTTACAATGCAAAGAGTGAAGGATAATAAACGTAAGAGGTTAAAAATCAAGATGAACTGTACGAGATTAAGTTCACTGGAGCCGAAAAGTGAAACTGTTCAAATGTAGCATAAAAACACGTGAAGCAATCAGAGACTCTAAAAAAATCATCTGATTACGAAGGCAACACCTTCCACTGAGGCGACATGGATTATCATTAATTACAGCATTAATTTGTAAATTTATGCCTGAGTTAGTGTATGAGCTACCACCTACCGATGAAATTACTTGACTGATTTAATCATGCATTCATTTTGTGGCTTTGAGTGGAAATCTGATGAATTACAGTTTTGTTTAGTTTCTCCCGAAAAATGACATTTCCATATTTTAGAGTGAATCTCCTGCTGAGCCCGGCTAAGTTCTATTATTAAAAGCATTTCCTTTTTTTCTGCCTCACAGGCGTGTCAAAAAAAAAGAAAGAAAAAAAAAAGTCCCTGTTTTTGCGTGCAAACCCAAAACAAAAAAGGGTCCTAATTACGCCGCGTCTGGTGCTGAAACTGTTGCCGCTTTTTGGCAGACTGTCATGCCCGGCTGGATGTTGGATACGTTGGATGTGTTGCATTGTGGGTGGTGTGCAGCGAGCCGGGGCTCAGCTGGATGAATGTACAGTCGTCCTTTCATCTCGCAGCCAAACATCGGGTGACACGCGGTGTCTGCGTTATCGCACAGAGAGGGGATAGCGACACATCAATCACATGCTCGCCATCTGTACCGGCCCCCTTTCTAGTCTTCAATTCATCGGGGCCGATGATGATGATGTTGATGTGAAGGGCGGGGGGGGGCGGCTACAATAGCACCGACATCACCGCTTTCTGTTTTCCAATGCAGGAGATACCGGAGGTGCAATGTTCCCGTCTTCTAAATGCCCTTTTCCAATCTGCTAAAACACACTGATCAAAGCACATTCCTGCAGCAGCTAAAACACAAACACACACACACACTAAACACACAAAACCCTGGATTGTTGCCCAGCTTTATGAGCTAATATGAATATGGTGCGTGAGCCTGCCTGAGGGCACTGAATGTGTGCACTTTGTGTGTATCTGTGTGTGTGTGTGTGTGTGTGTGTGTATGTGTGTGTGTTGGGGGGGGGGGCTCTGCTGAGGCGCTCTAATGCTGTGTGACTGGGGCCAGTGCTGTCAGCAGAGCAGAGACATGGACGCAGCACAAGTGCCTCCTTGCATGAATGTTGGGGGCGGGCGGGGATGCTCATCCTCCTCTCTCTGACACTTAAAGGTCCAACCCGCCGTTCCAGGGCGAGCGCATCAGTTATGGGTTCACGCACAGCGCTCGGCTCCACTGTGCGGCACCCAGGTGGCAGAGTGGCGTATATTTTGGGAATGGAGCGAGGTGATGCTGGGGAAAATAAATAAATAAATATGCACGGTTTCCAAAACGCCAGAAGAAAAGTGGGATTAAAAAAAAAATAAAAAAAACGGTACATGAATTTTCAACTTTCTCTTTTCCTCGTAAGTCAGAGAATTTTCCCGCCTTTGTGTTTTTTATTTATAGAGGGCTTTTAACAGACGGGACTGTCACAGTCTGTTGCAGAAAACAAAGCCGACACGACAGAAGAAAACAGCGAGGAACTACTTTGCAATCTTCAGGGCTGCGTGTGCACATGTGCCCGTGAAGCTGAGTCAGTGTGAGAGGATCGATCTATTCTCAGCATTCAGAGAGGCCGGGTGTTTACCTTTCACAATAAAAGCCTGAGGCGTAAAGGAAGCATATCTCTAAAATGAACCTGCATACAGGTTAGTCTATGCAACCATTGACTGCTCCGGGTCAATAGCCTCATGTTTTACAGGGATGGATATAGCGTTTTGGGGAGGGGGGGTGAGGGTGGGGTGAAATTTCCCAACTGAGTACATTGAAAAACAAGGGTGAACGGGATTATGGTCCAAAAACAAAGCTCAAGCTAGAGACAATAGTTATAAATATATCTATTAAGCTGCCAGTGCACAGCGTTCACACGGACACGATGCCTTCCACTACCTCATCCTTGATGATGCTACAACAACAACATCCAACAAACAACGACATCCAACAAATGAGCAGGAGAGCTGGTGGTGGTGGCGCCAGCGGCTCTAACAGCTAATGAGGCTATATGAAGTTGCATTATGATGCGTTCAGGCTCTGTTTAGTAGAAAAAATAAAATACCGAATTACCAAGATTTTTTATATGTAATTCTGTAAACTTACTCAAGTTCAAGTTGAGTAAATACAGGAGTGAGTTAGTGTGTGTGTTTCCTTTAATCAGTAAGAGGGAAGTGGTTTGTGCGTTGGGATGATCTGGTTCCCCTCACTCACACTGGGTGGGAGAGAACGCTGACGAATACGACCCCTGACATATGCAAATGTCCACTGATCCACACAAGCAAAGTACACCGTGTGTGTGTGTGTGTGTGTGTTTGTGCATGCGAGCCACTTGTCTACATGTGGTGGATGTTTGTCGGTGCGTGTTTCTGTTTGCAGCCGTAAATGTGTCCGTGTGTGTGTGCGTGTGTGTGTCAAGCTTACTTGGATCAGACTTGGAGAACGTGTCTCTGTCCAGGAGGTTTCTGAAAAAAAAAAAAAAAAACAAAGAGCCACATTGACATCAAAGATAAATGCATACAGCAGTTATTTATTATACTGTCGACTAATTAGCCCCGGCTACTGTCCCACGATGACAGCCCTCCTCTGACTTGATGAACTAAAGCTATTCAATCTCGTCCTGGAGGCGGAAACATTAATCAGACTGTAACATCCAGCTTAAAGTTGAGCACATTTAGATTTAAACAATACAGAGAATAAAGCAAAGCACTGGACCTATTTCCCACTATTTTGCACTCCACGGGTGCCAAAAACAACAGCGGAGGCTGGCATGAAATTTACATGACACTCTGAAGTCTCTGCTTATTGAGGGGGGGGGGGGGTAAATGTACCGGAGAGCATCGACGAGCGGTTCTCCGCGGTTAAACAGCTCCGGGAGAATGAAATATGCAGGCGAGGAGGACAAGTCAGGGAAGGAAGACTCGGGGGAGGGAAACCCGGCCGCTTGCGTCAGTGGGGTTTTTTCCCCACTCGTTTAGCCCACAGAGTCCTGCTGTAAGGGGTGGGTAACGAGGAGGACAGTGGGGGGTGGTGGGGGGACTGATACGTTGGACACAATAGTAGGAAACTACTTAAATAGTAGTACTTAAATAGAGTTAAATAGTATTTCTAAAGCATAAGAGGATAAGAGCAGAAAGAAAACATGTCCTCACTGATGAAACGGAAGCAGACACGTCCTCCCTTTTTAGTCCCCGTACAAGAAAAACAAGCCTACTACACTACACGTGCACATGAATTATGTATTTTCCTCAGGACATTTCTTCGCACGATGCCCTAAAACAGAGTCGTTTTAGTGACGTTAATGTTCGTTCGAAGGAACATTTCCTGCAAGTGTGAAGACAAATGCAGAAACATCTGCAATAAGCCCTCCAAACTTTGCACTCTGCATTCCAAAGCAGTTAGAAACAACAGAACGAGAATGACTCAAAGGAACATTTTCTCTTTCCGATCTGAGACCAGATCCATCGTACACCCGCCGTAGCATCCTTACGCTCACGTCCCTCACGTGCACGGCCAAGACCACGTCCAGTAAACACGTGCGTGGTACCGGCCATTGGAACAAGGTGTTGGTTCTTTGGGCGCCACGTTGACCTCAGGTGGACGTCACAAACAAACCAGTGTCCCGGGCTTTTGATTGGCTCTGCTGACGGAGAGCGACAGAGACGGCTCCTGCTATCGTGCTAGCTGCGGGGCGGGCGCTCTGACGAGCGGCGGGTGTGTCGAAGCCGCTGAAGGGTGGTGATGTATCTAGATCGGGGCCTCGCATTGTGCTGATCCCTCCGGCCCTCGGATGGTCAGCCGCCTCGCCCAGCCGCCTCGCCGTCAGGGAACAAGACCTTAAATAAAGGATAATAAGCGATGGAATCGGGGGGGGGGGGGGCGGATCCACCCGCCAAGTGGGACAAATGTCTCAGAGGGTCACGAGCCGAGGCTCGAGAGGGAGGAGGGGAGAGAAGAAGGAAAAGGAGACAGCGTACAAAAGACGGGACTCGTTTGTCTGTGTGCGAGCGTAGGCGGTGACCTCCCTCTGATTCACGCGCACCCTCGGGGCCCCCACCTGGCCCCAATGGAGACGGGCGACTCTTTAAAAAGCCCTTTCCACCGCGGGCGGCCCGGGAAGGCCCGGGCGGTCCGGGCAGAGTGCCTCGTCGTTCATCAAACATTCAGGAGAGCGGTCCCTCCTCGACACCAGAACCACATTTAAGATCCCAGTGGTTACATCACGGGCCCCTAAACATGCCAGCTGGCGCTTTAAATACCTGTATGTGGGGGGAATGGGGGGGCTCAGAGGTAATTCTTCAAAAATACAAGGGACATTACTGCAGCCAGACTTATTCAAATGTAAATTTTTAATGTTGTTTGTTAGTAATGAATATTTTATTGCAAATATCTTTGAAGAATGATCAAATCCTATTTTGCTTTGTTAAACCTATAACTTCAAAAGCCCCTCCAGCCCTGAAATTGCCCCACCACACACTAACCATTTTTTGACCATTCAACAGCCTCCATCAGCCCGATGCATCGTACCAGGTGGATGCAGTGCCTGCATTTGGGAGAAACCAGCGAGAAAAACCCTCCTCGCCTCCTCGGCGAGGGCGGCCCCTCCCATCGCCTGAGCAGAGTCCCCCCGGTTTGACCCCCGCCCCACCGGGCAGGTTTGTTTACCATTGGAGAGGAGACAGCTCTCGTTCTCAGATCTATCAAAGAGCTCCCCCCCCCCCTCGGTAATGAACAGCGGGGGCTCGTCCTGCCGGGAGGATGGCGCCAGATCAATGAGGTCAATCGAGTCTGAAGAAAACTCTGAGCTGTGTAAGATCAATCCGCCTTTGTGGCGCCTGAGACCCTCTTCTAAGTCTCAACGATTTTCTCAGGTTGTGTGTGTGTCCACGTGTGTGTGTGGGACGCGCATCCGACGCCGGACCGGAGGAATCCGACGTCGATGAGAGCGAGCCGGAGCAGCACTCTGGGACGATGACCTTTGGGAGGACTGTCTTCTATTTTCTCACTTTTACATTTAATTGATCTGCCTCCTCGTCCCTACCGGCACGGTGCTCTAAAGCAATGAATTTGTCTAAAACCCCTGCATTCCACTTCTAACTTGAGTAAAAAAAGCTCTTGGTGCATAAATATAGTTAAATAAATAATCGGGTGGAAACGTGTGAGAGTAGCTGCAAAGATAAAGATTAAAATGAAACAACAAACAAACTATAACAGATATCATACAAATGATTTTCCTTTAGTCCTAATAATAAACTCTCCTCCAATCACCCCCCCCCTCAGTTATTACCTGCCCACACCTCCCCCTCAGATGAGAGACATCGTCAGCTCCCCCTCCACTACAGCTGCTAGGTTTTGGGGGAATGTAACCAGGAAGTACAGTGTGCAAATAGCTGGACCAATTATTTGGATAATTGCCATCATTAAAAGTATCTGTTAGCAGCTTCTGTTCCCGCTGAACTCCTGCGATGCGCGAAAGCGTTGCAACAATCGGCCGTGATAGTGATAAAAATAGTTTTCCTCGACGAGCCGCTGCTCGTCACTGCGAGTGGGAGAAATCAGCGGCCTTTCCGTCGCCGCCATCGCCGGCAGAATCCGAGGAGCAGCTTATGGTCAGTGTCGGAGGAGCGAAAGAGGGAAAGGCCAAATGACGGCAAGCATCAGACGCTCGGGAGGCCTCGGGCCGCGTGGCGGCGTTCAGCGATCCAGTGACTTCCGACTCGTGACGAACATTTCTCACATTTTCACGGTCAAATGTTTCATTGAGAACGTAATCGCGTTGATCTCCGCTGAAAAGAATCCGTAGCTGCTGCTCGTCTCCCTCGCGCGCCCCCTCGCCCTCTTCCTCGTGGGGAAGCACGACCTCGGGCCGGGATGCATCGACCGGCCTCACGGCGGGTCGCCGCTTGCCTTCAATGTGCCGCGTCGATTCATTGACAAGACACCCCCCCCCTTTCTCTCTCTCTCTCTCTCTCTCTCTCTCTCTCTCTCTCCCCCGCGTGCCCCAAAAGGTCACTGCGGTGTCCCCGCCCCCTCAGCTAAGTAGGGCCTGCTCGCTGTATCCACGAACGCCATCTGCTTGTGTGTGTGTGAGTGTGTTCGAGGCCTCGCCATCACAAGTGATAGACCCTCATCAGTCAAACTGCTGTCGCAGCAGACGGCGGGTGCGGCGGGGGGTGCGTGGGATGCGGGGGGGGGGGGGGGGGGGGGGCGATTTGCTTCCCAGAGACGCACAACATTGGACTTGGGAGTTAATCGATCTGTCAGTTCTTCTGCTCGACTACGCCACGAGACGGGCGCGATTCGTCGTTATCGAGTGAAGGACGGCATCCGTCATGCGGAGACACCCGACCGCACTGCCCGTTTTGTGTTTTTGTGGCGCTCGTTCTTTCAGCA
Source organism: Gasterosteus aculeatus (assembly GCF_964276395.1). Taxonomy (NCBI): domain Eukaryota; kingdom Metazoa; phylum Chordata; class Actinopteri; order Perciformes; family Gasterosteidae; genus Gasterosteus; species Gasterosteus aculeatus. Next base: position 14,822,792 of record NC_135698.1, read on the forward strand.
CGGGGGGGGGGCGGCGGTCCACCGATCCCTCCGCGGTTTGTTTGTGCCGGTCACACAACAACAAGCTAATGCTATTTAAATAGCAGACGTGGCCAATTAGAGACGTCGATGGATTTCTTTGGTGTTCTTTTAGGAAGTCAATGAATACTGATGGAAGCGGAGCATTTTTTTTTGAAAAAAGGGAGAACAAGACACAATTAACGGCTCAAGACTCAAAACGCCTCTGCAACCGTGAGAGAAATGTCGCTACGGTTTGTCCCTGAGAGCCCCGTCCATCCCCTTTTTCTATAATTCATCCTGTTCGTGGACACATGCGAGGAATCTCACACATTATGTTCCAGTAAGAACAGCTGGGATGATTCATAACTCTTAACACCAGAGCTTCTCTGTCACAGAGGGGCCGTTCTCTTCGAGTTGAGATTATTTCAAAAGAACAATTACATATATATTCTTTGGCGAACGGTGGCTTCGTCATTTTGGAACATCTACACCGGCTCTGATCTCGGAAATGGCTCAGGTCATTACCGGGAGGACTTCTTCCGTGGAGTCATTATGGGGCTTTTATCTTAGACCGACATGAAACAACAACAACAGCAGCTGGCTGATTCTAGGTCAGCCCCGAGATAATTCAGTTCAAAGACTTTGTTCTTTGCCTCGGTATTTGTCTCGTAACAGAATTACACAAGTTAGTTTGCCAGTAAAAGAATATACATTTAAAATTGAAGAAGCACAACTTAGTCCTAAGACTTTGGAGATTGTAAACGCTGTTTGTAGAATACATATTGATGCCATACTGTGATGTTTTCAGTGTATTAGGCCAAAGATTTGCTCGTTACAACTTTTCATAAATGAGAATTTGTAGCTTTTTCTTTCAAATGTAAAAGCTAAAGCACATTTACAAAGTGCAAGTAGAGGTGCTCAAATGCATTGTTGTTGTACAGGATGAGCAATAATAATTCGCTCGGAGTAGAGCCGCTGCTCCTTTGCGTCGAAAGGAGCCAGTTGAGGTGGTTTGGGCATCTGGTGAGGATGCCCCCTGGACGCCTCCGTAGGGAGGTGTTCCAGGCACGGCCAGCTGGGAAGAGGCCCCGGGGAAGACCCAGGACCAGGTGGAGAGATTATATCTCTACACTGGCCTGGGAACGCCTTGGGATCACCCAGTCAGAGCTGGTAGACGTGGCCCGGGAAACGGAAGTTTGGGGTCCCCTGCTGGAGCTGTTGCCCCCGCGACCCGACCCCGGAGAAGCGGCTGAAGATGGATGGATGGGATGAGCAATACCAACGTTTTTGAATTGATACTTTTGTAACAATTATTACGTAACGTGGCTGCACTTTGATGAAACAATAATGAATGTGAAATTTTTTATATTTATTTATAAAAATATACATATTTTCACCACTTGCAGCTGTGCTTTTTGTTACATCTTTGCATCAACATTTGATTTATATTTTCAAGGTTTTGTCCATGAAGAGAACCCAAGGTGGCAAGTTTACTCACTGACAGATTTACAGATAACATCAAAATAAGAGCAGCAGATGACGCATGAATGTTTCAATCGTTTAGAAGCGTTGCATAGTTATTTTAATAGGAAATTGATTTCTTATTGTTTGCCCAGTGAATGGCACTCATCAAATACCTTTGGTTGGGTTTGTCTAAAGCTCAATACAGAGGCGTTAGCTTGTGCTTTAGGGAAACCGTGGTGGGAATTTGTGCTTACTCAAGAAAATAATCTCCCCTGTTCCGTTCCGTCCTGTTCTGGCTTGGTGGTGGATTAACACCAAGGCGTCTCCAAATGAAAACAGCAAATTCTCAAAGGGCGATCAGAGACGATCTGTGTTTTTGAGTGAAAAGTGAAAATGGATATATATATTTAAGCTGCTATTGATTGATTTTCTGCGTTTATACTCAAGTGTCTCGGCTCTCCAGCTGTAGCATCCAGAACCCCCCCCCATCCCTCCCCACCCCCCTACATCTACAGTGCGACCCTCTACTATCAGCTGTACAGTAAGAGAGAGGAAAGGACCTTGCTTGGTAAAACACAGTCCATGCGCCCTTCATCAGTCTGCACGCACAACGAGAATCAAAATAAGCGAGTTTTGTTTCGAGGCGAAATCTTTACCGGGCGCCAGAAGAAATACATATAATCTTCCCGCAGATGTGCACGAAGCGTCGATCCGGAACACAGCTGCAGGAAGGACATGTCAACCGTGAGCCCTTTTAGCTCCACATCTGAATGAATCATAACCCAACTTCCAGGACCAAAGAGAGAACTGCGCCCTACAGGAATGAGGCTCAAATCTAATTCCAACAGCAGTGAAAAGGACGCTGGTGCGTCTTCCTCGTCCCTCACTGCGAGGTGTCAAATGTGCAAACTATCTCACATTTTCACACGTAAAGGACACACGTGCCAGCGGTCTGCACTCACCTGCAGGAGACCGTAAGTTCAACTTTGGTGGCCGGTATCGCCGCGGTGAAAGGGTCCGCGTCCCCGATGCACGCCATGTTCATCCACACGCTGCGGCTCGGTCACAAATGGCCCCGGATCCGGCGCTTTGGCGGCGGCATGAGGGGAGCCGGCACGGGGGAGGAAAATGGGGGTGAATGGGGAGAGAGAAACAGAAAACAAACACACACAGGTAGCACTGGCAATGAGAAGACAGTGAGCCTTGGTTTGTTTTGCTGGGAGAGGGAGAGAGAGGGGGAGACGCGGAGGAGCTGCAGCGCGCCGGAGTCGCGTCTCTGTGCGCCTCGCTGCTCCGGAGGAGAGAGGACGGTGTGAGGGGGGAGGACCCACACACGCGCACACACCCCCAACCTCCAAGTGGGAGTGTATAGTATTTACGCACTTCTATTTGTTACAGCTGCACGGACACACATCCCTCCTTCTCTAGAGAAACCAGTTGAGGCCAAACGATCAGGTGCAGGTTAGTTTGGACTATTTGGTGGAATGTTGGGCTGTGGTTTTGTGAGTTAAAGTCAAGTTTAAAACACATAAATTTCATGTCTGGATGACTAACACAGAGGTCACAGAGGTGACCTTAACTGTAGGTATACATTGTCTATAGAACTCAGAAGGAAGATGATGACGAACATGCCGTTGTTCTGCAAATTCTTTTAAATATTTTTCCAATCATTAGAAAAATATACCAATACCTCATTGTTTGTATATATTTGACAATATAAATACCAATACTTACTCAGCGCTATACAAGAAAACAAGCTGGAGGAGAGCAGAGGGCCACGATGGAGACGTCCAGGCTTTGCTTATGTTTCAGTTGTGATTGCCGTTCCCAACTGGGTTCTTGTACCAAACAAACCAGGCTTGGTTCCTTTTGTGTGTTGTTTCAGTGATCTGTGTGCTTGTTGCAATTCAAGGATCTCTCCGCCCCGCAGGAGGGGGATAATTACCGCTCCAAAAAAGGATCCCCTTTGTTATTTAATTACTTGTTTGCACTAATGTTATGAGCTCCTCTAATCATGTGGGTGAGGTTTAATAAACCAAAAGTTAATTTACCTCACAACAGTTCTTTGTGATACAAAAAGAAAAGAAAAAAGTTGGCTTTAAATATTAAATGTTATCTTTCCCAGGAGAGCCAACTGAGTTATATTTATTGGGGGGAGAAAATCAAATTACCTGTGTTTGGATTTTATGCAATTTAATACTACTAACAGTGGGGTTTACACATCCTTAAAGAAGAGTTCAGAAACAATTTTCAAAAAAATAACAAAATGACCCAATGACCCAAACGTTACAGCGGATAAATTGGGTCCCACGGGGGATTGTTTCTTCTGTGCTCATTTCGAGTGAGAAAAAGGGTAAAAAGGTGTGTCACTGGAGCTGATGAGAGTCAGAGCTAGATGTCAAAAGACCACCTGAGGAGCAAAACAAACCCAATTAACCAGCCCAGCATGGAAATCGGAGCCAAAAATGGAACCGTGTGCGTCGGCTCAAATTAATCTGAAGAAATTGACGGATAGTTCATTCTACGGGTCGAACACCTGTTTTAGGAGCTGATTTGTTCCTCTGTTGGGTGATAATGTTTTCACTGAATCAAAAGGTAACTTCTTAACCTCCTTTTCCATAGAGCTCCCAATCTTTTTGTCTCAAAAAGCCCTTGAAGCAGTTGCAAATGTCGCTAAAGGATTTTCAGGTCTTCTGTTATTATTTGAATATTATTGAGTCAAAGACAAGTCTGGTATTCCCACCACGTGGCTGCTGCCTTTGTCAGAGCTAAATGCTATTTCATCATGCTAACATGACAATGACGCTACATGCTAATGTTTAGCACGTCTGATGTTCACCCCCTTGGTTTAGCAAATGTGTCAATATTTGCTCACATAAAGTAAAGCTGAGGACTTACTTTTGAACAATTTTGCAATTGAATCAATATGAGTGTTGAAAAAACAATTATATCTTCCCATATTTACTTGTCTCAACTTACAAACTGCTGAGCCAGCAGCTATCAGTGCTAACAGTCCAAACAATGACCTCAATCGGTAACCAATCTCGTCATTTAACCAAGATATAGCACAAACATCAGTTTCAGAGGAAAATAATAACATAATTCTGCTTCTATAACAACTAACATTAAAAATGCCCTTATTTTCCTTGATGGTATTTTTGGGGGGAAAGATGAACAAGAAATGTGTGATTTCTTTGAATTCATCCAGTTTGTGATCAGCGCCTCCATAAAGCCGCTTTAATCAAAGATACATTTGAATTATTTGGATGCATTTTAGCCGCGAAACGTTTTGATTGAGGCGGTGTGTCAAAATTCTTAGAATATTAAAAAGATGAGTTCTTTAATATCTGAATATGAAGATTGAGTTGAGCAAGCAGTCAGCCTTTAATCAAAATGCTTGCATGACTTGATCTGGGGTTTAATCCCCACTGTAAAGTAGTTTTGGGCTTTTGCGCTGCGGGTGTTATATCCGTGCCTCAGTGACACAAATAGATTTCAGATTATCAGAGTGTGAAGCTGCTGTGAAGGCTTCTAATGAATCCCTCATCTCTCTTTCTCTTAATTATCCAGAAAAGTACAGTCTGCAGAGCTTCTTCACGACGCGTTAACGTCCTCGGCCCCGCCGCTGGATCCATTGTTACAAGCACATGTGGTGCCTTGTTTAAACTCCAAAGATCCAGAAGTTTCCAAAGTTATTAAAATAATCAAGCATTTTTTTTCAACCGTCCAAAAGATGTTTGACTTATTGTAACAGCAGACACGTAAAAGCAGCAAAATACGCACATTTATAAAAGTTCAAATGTTAAAATACTGGAAAGTGACTGAAATAATGAATTTGTTAATCAAATAGCTGCTACACTGACATTTTCTGCTACGTTTGTTCCCAATCAAAGGGAAAGTAATCAAGTCATTTAACAAAAGGTCACAACTTTCACGACAAAGACAATGATAACGACTTTCAGGTCCAAAACAAAGATAAGTTCATTCCTGTGCTGATTAAAGGGCACGGAGGCTCTAACGAAGCCCCAGCGTGTCACCAGGTGTGATTCAACACAGTCCCGTATTAAAAAGGGTCTTTCAAGTGTAGTTCCTGCTGACTCGGTTCAGAAAGGGAGGGGGGCGCGGATCTGCTCGGCGGAGAGCTGCAGCAAGGCCCCGAGTCACAGAGAAGTGCACATCTCTGCATCTTGAGAAACAGCTGCTTGGGCTGTTTTTAAATGAGGATTAATGGACTTGGATGAGAGAGAGAGAGAGAGAAAGAAGCATGTGACGGCTTGTCCAAACGAGCCGATCCATAGACTTCTCTGTAGTTGCCGTGAAAACTTCTGCCGGGTCGTCTGGGTCAATTTCAACCGACGCAACCACCCACACGCTCACACACCAGGAGGCCGGTGATTGGTCCTGCCTGTCAGATTTGTGAAGTAGACCCTGATGCACCTCCCCCTCCCCGAGTCCCCCATTAAGCGGCTGCACCAAGTCTCAGCGGGGGGGGGGGGGTTCCTGGCTGGTTTTGCAGCAGCTTCACATCTGAGACTTGGGAGGTTTCTGTTCCGTTCGATGGTTTTGGAAGAATGCTGCGGGGTTATCGGAGGTCAGAGTGAAGAGGCTTCAGATATCAGGGAGATAGATGGGTATATAAGATGTATTACTCACATCTGTAAGGGAGGATCTTCTGAAGTGGCTGAAAAATGATACGCATTCGATGACCAGGTATTAAATCAGGAAGGCCTGTGTTCAGCTCTCTGTATCGAACATTGTGTTCAAATCGTCATCATTTTTACCTCCATCGTTATTTTTTCCTTTCTAGTAAATCCCTGTAAGCTGCTTTTTGTGTACGAAAGGGGCTACACAAAGAAATATGATTATTTTATGATGATTTATTCACATTCTGGGTCTTGTAAAAGAGACAAAAAAAGAAACTCATGAAGAGCAGCTGTTATTATATATTTATTAGATTTACAATAATAGTAACATCAGGGCCAGGCAGCACTTGATGTTTTTTTTTGATTGAATTGTTTTGCGTTGATATGTTGGAACTTTAGTGCACGGAAAGATACTTAAAATCTTAAAAATAAAAAAAATGTAATTGAAAATCTTATTGAATTAAAAAGTATCCTCAGACAACTGGGCTTAAACAGGATAATTATTGCTGGTAAAAAGAGGTTAACCAGCCCACAGAGATTGGTTTCTGGTGTTTGAGGCTGGACACCTAACTGGGCCAAGCCCCCTCGGACCCTGTGGGGGGTCAGTGCTTGTGATTCTACGAGTCAGTGGGGGGACTACAGCACCAACACACTCATCAGCCGAATGACTGAAACGTCAGCGAGACAATTCTTGCACAGATCCGAGGATTAACGGTCAGTCTTGGAGGGGCCGCTACTGCCATCTGGTGGTCCCCCTTCTAAGTGGGAAAGCAAACACAGGTTTCCGGGGGGGGGGGGGGGGGGTAAGGAAAGGTGTAATAATAGAGTTATAGCGGTTAATCCAGTGCATCAATAAGCACTCATAGTGTGCTATAAACCATTTGTATACGGCTGATAAAAGCTTAAAAGGGGGCCTCGGAGTAATGTTTTGCCAAAAAAAAGGTTGAGAAACAAAGAAAATACTGAATCTGATTTTAGGGTAGATAAAATAAGTGACTTACAGATAAAGTCACAGCATCAATAATTAATTGAGAGACAGCACCAATAATTGAGTGACAGAAGAAAGAAGAAACACAAGTTGTTTGGTTTTTGCCAGACAGCGTTTATTCTCACCGAGGCGTCTGACATTAGAATCGCTACAGAGTCCGCCGTCAGGGGACCCTAGAACCCCAGAGGTTACGCCCGGGACGACAAACGGAACCAAGAAAGAAAGAGTGAGAAATCTAAACACAATCTGCCACATCATTGGAGCAGAAGCTCCGTGCCCACCCCCCCCTCCCAAATCACCCCTCTGTGGTCCCACAAAACTAACATTCATTTAGTTTAAATACATTGTTTACACACATTAGATCTGTACTTGAATAAGGACTGCTGGCTCAGCGAACATTCAGAGGGGATGGTGACGTCAGCGGAGAGACCCCCCTCCCCCCCCCCACCTCAACCCCCATCCTTGAGGATCGGTCCGCGACGAGGAGCCCTCTTGTAGCGTTAAGACGACGAAGTGAAGATCCAGAAGATTCCAGAGAAATTACGCTTTCACACACATGGACGACGAGTGCACGTCAATGACTAAAAGTGCTCGAGAGTGAAAGGATTACAGGGAAAGGATTAGTTGAGGCGTGCTCGCTTTCTGACAGTTACATGACAACATCGATACAGCTGCAGCCAGTTAGTTTAACATATAGACTGAAGGTGAGAGGGTGGGGGGTGGGGGGGTAGTGTGTCTCAAGTGAACTTGTTTGTTTAATGAGAGACACTCGAGGGAAAAAAACACTTTGCCTTTAGGGGTTATTTTGCTTCTATAATCTAATTATATGATTTGCCTCTATTATAAAGTCTTTATTTGACTACGTCGTCCATTTGCGGCCGTAGATTTGTACTAAATTCACCAAAAGTAATAATGTCTTAATGTCAGTAATTAATCTTATTTCACGTTGATTGAAAATTACTACTGAAAAAACCTTAGACTCAAACATATAATCATGAAACAAGCATTTTTAACAGGGTTTTTGTTTGGTTATCATCATTTTGGAAATGTAAGCAGATTAGCATGTATTTAATTTCATGCCTCATTTGCATATTGAATGCAGAAAAACAATCCCAAGAAACTGGAGCTGTGGGTTGGGCGGACCAGCCACCGACCCTCCGAGCGTCTGAGCGAAGTGGTGAGACGGGACTGGCTCATAAAGGTCACATTGCAGGTGCAGGGGGGGGGGTTACGGGTCAAAGTGCAGGGCTGCAGCATCTAAAGAGGCTTCAGGGGAACTCAGTTGCTGGTCACCTCGTCCCCGGCGTCGGCTGCCTCTGGAGCACTGTCCAGCCCGCCGCGCGCACGCCAGATCTTCACGGTCCGGTCACTGGAAGGCGAGAGAGAAAATGAGAGGACATTGTTTCAGTCGAGCTTTGGCTGTCGTCTTGCTCGACAAACATTTGAACTTTTGGCTTGTGCGTGCACTCGGTTGCCGCGGGTTACTCACTCAGAGGCGGTGAAGAGGTGGCTGCTGTTGGTGGCGATCCCGTTGATGGGGCTCTCATGACCCTTCAGCTCCCCCAGAGTCCCCAGCGTGTCCGTGTGCCACAACTTGAGCACCCCTCCCCTGCAGCCACTCAGCAGGGCCGGCGAGCCGGGCACGACGCCCAGCGCGCAGACCCAGTCACGGTGGGCGTTGGGGACTTGCTGTCAGAGAGACGGGTTGAGAGGTGTTAACCCTTACGACAGGTCTGCGAGAGCCCCGGCTCTCTTAATGCACGTCCGTGGCTGCAGAGCATCAAATCAAACACCAAACCTCGGCCCAGTACCTGCAGCAGGTCTTTGCGGTCCAGGTCCCACTTCTTGATGCCGTTGTCTCGGGAGCCGCTGAATAATATGTCCCCCTGGACCACCAGGGACTCGATGCCGTCGTAGTGGGGAGGTTCAAAGTTGTGCGTTGGGCCGATGCTCCCCAGAGCTCCCTCGGTCACGTCGAACAGCTGCAACAGGCAGAACACTCTTAGTATCTTTCTACACTCAAGAACATATGCATCTTTATTTCTTTATTCATCCACTTCACAGCGATGGTGTTCTAAAGAAACATTCGGAGTGTGTGCTGGGTGTAGATCCAGGGGGAAACACACCTTGATGTAGTGGTCTTTGGACCCAGAGATCACCAGGTCCTGGCTGCTCGCAGACTGATCCACAGTCAGGCACATCACAGGGCCAAGGTGGCCCGTTAGCTTCCCCGTCGATGCAAATCTGACAAAGACGGGAACATAATGTCTTCATAGCGAAAGGGTAAACAAAAGGTTGGGAGTAAAGTTTGGAACATTCAATCTTCTCGCCTTATTTAAATTTATTATTAGTCATCTTGACCGCTGATTATCAAATGTTCTTTGAGGAAGAGGAACAATTCATTAAAATGTGTGCGTGCTGTCTGCAAAAGACCGGGGACAGCTTCGGATTGGACACCAGTCAGGTTTTCAATTCGGCCGTGACTTATTTCACAATGTCGGTTATGCAGAAATGGTAATAACATCGGCACTCTGCATTTTAGCATTAATCTCACAACACATCGCAGGCTGACAGGAATGATGATGGAGGATTACGTGCTGGGCCTCCTCTCTGCAGAAGTAAAACATCTCTTTTGAAGGCACAAAATAAGCATCAGGAGATCCCCAAACTCCTTTAGAGACCTTTTCCGGCATCATAATTTACAAAACAATTGAGAAGATGTCTCCCTAATAGTCTAAAACCCCCCTGGCCACAGTAGTTAGGAGGACGACCTTTTATTGGGTCCCTCTGCTTACCTCCTCAGGTCCCACACCCTCACGGAGTTGCCGGCGGCGGCGTACAGAACCGTCCCGTTGGGGTTGAGGGCGATCTGGTTGATCTGGTTCTCTCCCGCCGGGATGGTGACCGTCCGGCTGGTGTTGGAGGAACAGACGTCCCCGACGTTGACCTGACCGGAGGACCTGCAGACAGGTGTGTCAATCGGCTCACTCAGGGATTTTACACGTGACATTAATCAGGTATTACAGATCACATGACATAACTTCTTCTGAAATCATTTCAGTTCAGTCAGGCAGAGCTCCTTCTGTCACTTGATGCACGGAGCTACTAGAGAACCTGCCAAAAGCAGCGTCACACTCACGTCAACATCCGGATGCACTTGGCCGAGTCCCGGATGTCCCAGACTTTGATGTAAGAGGTGGAGACGGTGAAGACCAGACTGGAGCTGTAGCGCACAGACACCACGTTGTTGGGGTGACCGGCCAGGGACATTATCTCCTGACCCGTCACCAGGTTCCACACTTTGCAGGTCCGGTCTGCAAGGAGACACACAGTCATCTCAACGACTAGCAAAGAGTGGAGATACAAAGGATGGACACAAGGAAAACTTTGTGCAGAAGAGGTCAGAAGCCAACGACGGCTTTTATAGAACTTTGCTGACTTTGAGAGTTGCCCTTGAACTGAGGATAGACAATCATGATAAAAGAAAGAAAAATAGCATAATAAGGGGCAATTTGAAGACTACACTAGAATACAGAAATTCATACTGGAGCAAAAGAATGTAACTCAGGATGGAGACTGATGGGAAATGCAGCTAAGTAAAAAAACATCTTGTCGACAACAAAAACAAAATAGAAGTCAGAAAGAGAAGCCACTTTATCAGAGGATGACAACTTCCATCCAGTGGATTGCTGATACATTTGCCATTTATCATCATAAAAACTCCCTCACCAGGAGAGTTAAGCCGTACGAACAATATCGCTTCATCCCGTCAGCTCATTTATCCGCACACGGCGCACATGACAATCTAAATTTATCCCCGTCAGCCTTGATTGGTCCTTGTGTTAAAGCATAACAGCATGTCAGACGCTTAATAAATTTGCCGTGAGAAGCAGACGAGAGAGCAATGCTGATGAGACGGACAGGGTCAAGGGAGGATGCAGGGCCGGAATGTGGCTGTTCGACCTTTGGATCCGGTGAACAGGAGGTCATCGGTGCAGTCGACGCAGAGCACGGCTTTGCTGTGTCCCTCCGCCACATGGACGCACTGCAGTGTGGAGGAGCGACTGCCTTTAGTGGGAGGCACTGGACTGATGATGCCCCTGTGAACAGACACACACACACACAACTCCATCAGACACCGCACTAGTATCTGAGCGAAGCACCAATCACACATCAACTCGCATATAAAGAAGACTTCAAGGACTGCCTATTTTCATCTACGTAACATATCAAAAATCAGGAACTTCTTGTCTCAAAGTGATGCAGAAAAATTAGTTCATGCGTTTGTCACTTCCAGACTGGACTACTGTAATTCTTTGTTATCAGGCTGCTCTTATAAATCTCTTAAGCCTCTCCAGTTGATTCAGAATGCTGCAGCACGTGTATTAACAAGAACTAAGAAAAGGGATCATATCACTCCTGTATTAACTTCTCTGCACTGGCTCCCTGTTAAATCAAGAATAGATTTTAAGGTACTTCTCCTCACCTACAAGGCACTTGCTGGTGAGGCACCGTTGTATCTTCAAGAGCTTGTAACACCGTATTGCCCTACAAGGCAACTGCGCTCCATAGATGCTGGGTTACTTGTTGTTCCTAGGGTTTTAAAAAGTAGGCTGGGGGCCAGAGCCTTCAGTTATCAAGCTCCTCTTTTGTGGAACCAGGTTCCACTTTCAGTCCGGGGGGCAGATTCGGTCAGCTCTTTTAAAGTAAAACTTAAAACGTTCCTCTTTGATTCTGCCTATAGTTAGGGCTGGCTCAGGTTAGTCCGGACCAGCCCTTAGTTGAGCTGCTATAGGCTTAGAATGCCGGGGGAATTCTTAGGACACACCGAGCTCCTCTCTCACGCTCTCGTTCTACCATAATTCAAGTTTTATTAATGCACATGACTAATTCAGCTTCTTTCCGGGAGATTTTTGTGTGCTTTCTCCCCTATCAGGTCTCCGTAGATCGTGGTTCCTTCGGGACCCTGGTCCTGACACCTACCGTGGCCATGCTGACGCCTGCTGCTGCCATCATCATCATTATTTTAGATATTAATCATATTACTTTACTCATAAACCGACATTACCCTCTCCTAAAGTCTCTGTGCTCTCCCTCCCCACAGGATTCTGTGGATGGTGGTTCTATCTGATGGTGGTTCTATGTGATGGTGGTTCTATCTGATGGTGGTTGCCCCTGCAGTGGTCCTGCTGTGCGCCTGGCTTACTACTCACAATTACTTGAATCATTTCTGTCATAGGAATTGCATGATTATACATTGTTCATTCTGTACACATGGCATCCATTGTAGTCTGTCCATCCCGGGAGTGGGATCCCTCCTCTGACGTTCTCCCTAAGGTTTCTTCCCTTTTTTCCCTCTTGTAAGGTTTTTTTTTTCATTTTTTGGGGAGTTTTTCCTGTGCCGATGGAGGGTTTCGGGGCAGAGGATGTTGTATGTGTACAGACTGTAAAGCCCTCTGAGGCAAATTTGTAATTTGCGATTTTGGGCTATACAAAATAAAATGACTTGACTTGACACACACACACACACACACACACACAAAACCAGAGTGGCCGATGAGCACGATGCTGCGGATGGAAAATAGGGAGAGGAGACAGAGAAAAGGGACCCAGTGACGTCACCAGTTACTGTGCCGCAGAGAGGAAGCCGGTTGTTGTGGGTTCAGGCTGGACGACACTGTTTGGGGTTAATCGTAATCACCCTCTGGAGAGAGAAGAGTGTCCATGAAGTGTTCAGGTCCGGTTAGTGTAGCGGTTGAACTGCCCCCAAGGGAAAAGAAATCCACCCCAGCAGTGATCCCTCAGTGAGCATAACAGAAAGTCGTACTTTGATAGATGGGAGAGCGGAGGGGAGGCCGAGCGGACGAGGTGGTCTGAGGACAGGTGGAGGCATCCGTTCTCCCTGGAGGGGAAGAGAGGACCCGATATCCCGGAGAGGTTGCAGAGTCAAACACCGATCGCTTCGTGTGCTTAACCACGTCCCTTTAATCATTTAGTATCGGATACGGCGCAGGGGCACCACAAGAACGGTGAGCCTTTCTAAAACATCTGGATCTTTTTCTGGATCCGTTTTGATGATTTGAAACCCGGTCCCGGTGTTTTTATAAAGGGTTGATGCCTTGACGACAAGAAGAAAAAAATGAAAACACTTCTCGTTTTGCCTTTGACCTGAAGAAGAGCTCATTTAGGAACCTACTTTTCACAACAACGTTATCAAAATCAGAGGAATGCAACATGGAGCTCGTTGTTGTATCTTTACGCACCAACATCTCACATCAGGGTGTAAATGTGGGCCTCACGCTTAATTAAAGCGCGGCACCAAGCTGTTCAGGCCGCCTGGCGGGAGGACGGCGCCGGGGCAGAAGCATATGCTGCATTCAGGTCCTCTGGGAGAGGAAAGTGTTCCCGCCCTCAGACCAGATCGAGCCAGACCTTACTGAGGTTTACCAAACGGCATTTATATATGAAGACGTCGTCCAGTCGAGCTGCTGGGACTCACAAGGGAAATATAAAGGTTGTCTTTTCCATTTGAAAAGTACCTAATCGCCTCGTTTCAGGGAAACATAAAAAATTGAAATGAATAAAATACCTGCATAGTGATAGGTTTTATCGAAGCATCCTGAATCCAAATAAAGCTCATGCGAGGCTGTAATGCACCACGGATGGATGAGAATAAATGCTGAGGCCTAAAAGAGTTCCTTCATTTAAAGTGTGCTGGTGGTTTAAACATTTCACGTTTTATTTGTTGTATGCAAGTGAATAAATCATAAAGGTATTTACATGACACATTTTCAGCCTTTGCACGCAAAGCTTAAAGTAGTGGGTGAAGTGAACAAGCAGTTGACGTGCACAGAGTTAAACGTGCACAGGAGTCATGCCAATAGTATAATTACCACTAAGCTTGCAGACCAGACCATTGATTGCCTTCCAGTATTGGATCATTTTATATTTTTCAATAATTCGACACGAAAGAGATTAAACTGGGATTTCCTCAATAAACTAAAATTCAGCACAGGTCAAAGGTCATCCCACCAGGCGCAGAGAATCCAGGAGCTTCCTCAAAGCAGGAGGAGTATTAGTGAGCATTAGTTATTTGGCTTTCCCCGACCTCTTACTGTTTAATCTCCTTGACCTTTGCCCTGTCGGCCGCCGCCTTGTCGTAGGTCTTCCTGCGAGCGAGTGGGGAAGGCTCCGGAGTTCGCTTTTCCAGCCCAGATGAAGTTCTGGAGCCAGAACTGATTGTTTCAGGTTGATTACGGTTATCCACAGACAACACAGGGACAGCACACAAAAAACAAAACAAAAAAACAACGGGAAGGATGTGAAAACAAAGTAGAAATGATGGAGTCAATGAAGAGATGAGCATGGAGCACACAGAAACACATGTTACCTGATAATTAAAGTCCCAAAACAGGGGGGGTTCTCCGCCGAGATCATGTTTACTGTGTGGACTAAAGTCTATATTTCGATTACTTTCTCTTGGCTAAGTGTAGCCAGTTGAAGCAGTCCATTAGTATTTCTGCACAACACTGAGTTAGAGAATAAATAAGCCATCCAGATGTTATTATCGCCTCCTCTCCACATGCTTCTACCTCGAAGGACTCATTGGCTGAAGGGGGGTAGGGTCATTTGATGCAAGGATGCTAAGAAATAATGTGAAATGGAATGAACTAAAGCAGAGGACGTAGCAGCAACATCAAACGTGCAGGAAGGAAAGAGGGAAGGAAGGACGTGTTAGCCACAGAGTGCCGGGCCTGGACTTACATGCTGCCCATTTTAGAGGAAAAGCCGGGGGAGAGAGCTGCGTAGTCCCTGACCGATGAGCCCGACGAGTCCACGTCACCTCCCCCGTCCGCCGCCGCCTCGGCCAACGGCAGCAGCAGCGGGCCCGGGAAGTCTGCAGTGGGCGCGTCGGGGGCGGAGTCACTGTTGGCGTACAGCAGCTCCATCTGAGTGGTGGTCCTCCGACGAGCCTAAGGGCGAGGATGAAATAGAGATGGATGATGGAACCAGGGGGACGGAGGGGGAGTGGTGCAGGCAGAGAACGAGGCGTGAGAGGTGGAGCAGCACCTTATTTCTTGATTTGGTCTCTCCACAGAGCTTCACGAGGTCCGATGTCAAGGTGCTGACGGGAACACAAAAGATGTTATTTGGTGTTAGTCAGAAGACAGAGTAGAGGAACTAGAAGGTAACAAACATTTGAAATATGTCACAAACACACCGTAGTACATGAATAAAAAGTGTTTGCACAGCTAAATGGGCAGTTGCATCATGTGTGTAAATATAATATAACATTAAGGGAAATAGTTCAGTTATGCTGTAAGTAATTATTTACGCTAATAATATATATGATTGAAATGAAGGTAATTATTTGAGGTAAATGGTTTATCTTCTAGATTATAACCTGCTCTTTAAATCTAAGGTATAGGGCAGCTTAATTCTTCATACGGCCTTATGTTCATATTGATTTAGTTTGAGAATTTGCTTCATAGTTCTAGAATAAAAATCTGTATATGTGCAAGATAACAAACATCAAACAAAATAAACGTGTAGCCGATGACACCACATAACAGCAGCAGAAAAACCAAACATAAAAACATAAAATATAAGTGGTAAGACGCATATGCAACTCACGTTCCCTCGGCAGACGGGCTCTGAGCAGACTCATCACTGCTGCTATCATCTCCATTCTCTGTCAAATGATATCAATAAATAATATTAAAGTTTGGAGAACTTCGCTGGGCCGGCGAGACCGAGACATCTGCTTATCACTTTCTAAAACGCTTCTCCTCCATCTCAATAATTCATCAATTTGCTCTTTTCCTCTAAAGGGAGAGGAGATTTTTACTTGAAATAAAAAAAAGCTGCTCAAAACGGGTGAAGAAAGGATGAACAAGGGGAGCGGATGAGGGCGGAGTCAGCGCGGAGCCATGCTGACACTTTCATCCTCACGCAGCATAGTCGCGGTCACATGGATGAAAATGAGGGGTCAGAGGTCAGAGTGAGGCCAGGTGTGGCGAGTTAGCGAGAGATGATGCGTAGTAAGAGGAATCATTAGTCTGTTGCTCCAGATGTGGGGGAGGGAGGGGTCAGGTGACCTACAGCATCCGCGCTGGGCCTGTGGAAGGGTCTCGGGTTAGCAGGGTGCTAAAGCATGGAGGCTGCAGCACACGAGGAGCTAGGAGGAGGAAGAGAGGATCCAGACGAGGGGGGAGTGGAGGGTTGTGTGTGTTGGGGGCGGGGGCGCACCGCATGCACCTGTTCCATGTTATGTTGCGTTAGTTGTTTCTTTTTAAAAGTGCAAAAAAAGGGGGAAGGAACCATGCGTTCATAAAGCCAGTTTCTTTATGAAACGGGGAGTGATGGTTTCACTTACCGGCCGGGACGTTACCTAGCTCTGCAAGGACGGGAGAGGACAAGAAAACAAAAAGAGGAAAACGTGGGGGAACAGAAAAAAAAGCAATACACAAATCAAAAACAGACTAAAAAAAATAAAGTGCCGCTTCTGTAAACCGAGCGTCCGGCTGAACACAGGCTGGGAAATAGATATGTACTAGATTTACAATAACGACCAGCTTCTGTTCAGCAGAAGGCAACAGGCAAGAGCAATAAATCCCATCATGCAACAGGACAAGAACCCGCAGGACGCCTTGAAAGGCCCAATGATCTGTAACGAACATGTTAAGTGGCAAATTAACCGAATCCATTTGTGGAAGGGAAACATATTCCATGAATTAAATCTGAAGCCCAGTTGTACTTGACATAAACCTAAAGAACACTTCCAGGAGGCGGGCCGGGTTGAAGCTCATCTTCACTTCCAACTCAACCCGGACTGACGAACTAACGGCGCGGAGGTCACCTTGCAGCGCGTTCCCCAGCAGCGCGTCCAGCTCCGGGTTGAACTCGGCCTTCTCCTTCAGCATGTGAAAGAGCAGCTGGTTCTGCGTGGCGCTTGTGATCTCAGTCTGCTTCAGCCGACCCTCCATCACCTTCACCTGGGACTCCTTCTGGGCGGCCTGGAGGCCCTGAGGAGGTCAAAACAAGGACATAATGCACGACAACACCGATCATGCACGACAACACCGACTCCAGTAAATTACATCATCATGATGTGGATTGAATGTCTAAATGCAGTGGCATGATCTTCATCAGGTACCTTGTTGATGGCCATTGACATGAAGTGATCCAACAGGAAACGCGCCTCCGTCAGCGTGCAGGAACTAACCACGGCGGAAATATCCACCGTGTCGCCTTCCTCCTGTAACAGAGAAAAGAAAAACATCAGCGAGTTCATATCCAGCGTGCGAGTGAATCTCCTTTCCGTTCTCCACCTTGGTCTCCTCCATCTGCATGATGTTGGCCTGACAGTCGGCGATGCCGTCGTTGATGTAGTCGATGTTGGCCGTCAAAGCATCCACTTCCTCGTTGAGCGGAAGTGCCGCCTTCTCCGCCTCGGGGCCATCCCTGAGCAGACGGTCCCTCTTCCTAATGACCTTCTCTTTGCGCTTGGTCAGCTCTTCCCGTTGCTAAGGAACAAAAAACACGCAGACCTCAGGCCTCACCCTTTTTCTGCCCCTGGCGGCAGATCCGAGGTCAGAAGCCGATGACACTGGTTGTAACACAAGTTGCTGGCGCAGCCTTACCTTGAGGAGGCGGTTCATGTCGGCCTCCATGTTGGAGATGGTCATCCTCTGCATGATGACGTCAGTGATCCGGCGTTCTAGAGACTGCCATTTGTTGCGTGCGATTCTGGTGGAGTAAATCCCCACTGTGCGCCTGTAGGACGACCTGCAGGCAGGCACGCACACCACATGCATAAACACGTTATGTATTCCTATCCATCATGGAGAATGTGCAAAGAGGATCGTACACACACACACACACACACACACACACACACACACACACACACACACACACAGAGACCCACCGCGTGCCATTGGGAGCAGCGTTACCGGAGGAGTACAGGCGTCCGGATGGAGGTCTGTAGCTGGAGTCCTGCACCGCCTCTTTCCTGATGACCTTACCGGAGGTGGGCCTGGCCTGCCTCCTCAGAGCAGTCACCTGACGCACGACGCACGCGGGGAAAAACAAATCAACAAGTGTGACGGGGGGGGCGGGGACGCCACATGTGTTGTTCCGACGCTGCTCACCTCCTCGGTCTTCCTCCTCAGAATGAGCTCCTGCTGCCGTTTCTGAGCCTCCAGCAGCTTCAGCTGGTGCTGTAACGCAGCGGGGAGTCAACCACAGTCAGGTGACGGCGACTGAAACTCCCCGATCGGATTAAAGTGCAGTTAAAAAACCCAAAAAGAACCTCTTGCTTGCGCTGGTCCTTCTTCAGCGACGCTATCTCTCGGTTTCGCCGAGACTCGTTCATCCTGTTCTTCTCCTGCTGCTCCTTCATCTGCTTCATGAGGCGGACCTGGAACACCACATCAGACCATGTGGGGCACTGATACCACCCACCCACCCACACCCACACACAGCTCAACTTCTAGAATCCTCCCTGACGACGGTGAGCGTCCCATGCCGTGACCCACCTTGGTCTTCTTCATCTCCGCCACGTCCACCTGAAGCTTCCTCAGCTGCTTCTCGTACTGCGACTGGTTCTTCAGGAGGCGGGCGTGCTCCTTCTGCGCCGACTGCAGCTTCTGGAGCTCCTTGTTCATCACGCTCAGCTTCTTCTCGTATTCGGCCTTGATCTTGCGCGACTTGTCGTCCGTGCCGGTTTCGACTGTATCTGAAAAGTGTGCACGGAAAACTGATATTTGCCTTTTTTTCTGTAATGGTTTAAAACTTTGATCTGCTGTCGTCAAAGAGTCTCTTTTGTGTGCTTTTTGTTCTTGTTTCTAATAAGGAGAGCTGAACACTCCTCGTCCTTTTAGAATCTGCATGCAGCGCCGCTTTGATCCATCTGGCTGTCATCTTTGAAGGATCCTCTGAAGTACCTCGTTTTTTTTTTTCGAAAGCAAAGATTAAATGGTTAGATCAAACATAAAAGCTGAGATATAAATTCTCCCAGATGGAAGTAGGACACGCGAGAACTTAAATGTACTCTGTTTTAAGTCTGAAATAAACTCATCAAAAAGCCCGGAGGCGCCCGGTGGAGGCGGTTCTGTGTCCTCAGATCCCGAGAGGGTAAATGGTGGAGCTCTTACTCATGTTCTGCAGCACGCGGTCCCTCTCCAGCTGCGTGTCCCTAATCTTGCACTGCAGCATCATCAGCTTCTGCTCGTACTGCTGCTTGAGCGTGTGCAGCCGCCGCTGGCTGTTCTCCAGCTCGTCAATCAGCTTCTGCTTGATGGCGATCTCGCAGGTGATGTTGGCCAGGTCAGCCTGGAAGTTCTCTGTGTGAAAAGACGCAAATTCATCTTTGAAATCATTTCAACACGTGGTCAATATTTGTTTTAAATGAAAACCAGGCAAAGGGTTTCCCGTTGCAATATTACGGCTAAGAAGTGTTTTTATACTTTCGGCATTGTGCATGTTTCATTTTACTGAATAACTATTTTATGTACTCCCGTTCTATTATATAATCATGTTTGCTGCTTACTGGTGGAGCAGCTCCCCCTTGTGGTGAAACAGACCCCCCCCCCCACCCCCCACCTCACTTACCTTTTTCATCCGTCTCCGAGTCGGAATCATCAGAGCTCTCCTCCACGTCCATCTCCTCTTCTTCCTCCTCCTCTTCCTCCTCTCCTTCCTCATGGTCGCTGCCTTCCTGGACCTCCTGCGGGATGACACGCTGTCGCTTTAACATGCTGAGGCACTACTCAATGCATTTTCTTTTTATGGCGTAAAAAGGTGAAACAACAATCATACAGTGTCTGCCTCCTCGGGGACTCGCTCGGTGGATTCCTTCTCAGCGCCCTTCTCCTGCTCGTTGTCGGGAACCTCCTCCTTGCCGGCACTGAAAGATTCAGACGTGTCAGAGAGTCTGAGGCTCACACACCAGAACTAAACGGCTAAATATCTGCAGGGTTTAGTCGGCAGGGAGAACATTTTGTAATCAGGTCTTTTTGACAAACAAACTGTTTATGGACGTAAGCTGGTGCCTCAAACAGACACAATGCTTCTCTGCTTTCGTGAGATTGTTTGTGGAAAAGACAAAGTACGGAGGCTTCCCAAGTCCGAACAAAACCAGGAAAAGCAAAATGAAGCAGGGAGGGAATTAGGGAGGGATTAATAAAGTGTGTGTTGGATTCATATTTATCCAAACACCTAGCAGGGGCAGCAATGATGTGCCCAAACTCCCCTGGTTAAGATGACCAAAATGTAAAAGAACAGCTTCATATGTGACCTGCATGCTCAAACTTACAACTATTTTTTGGAGAGTCTAAAACCTTTAACACCAATAATCTAAATAGAAGGATCTTAAGAAATAAAAGGATCAGAGTGTCATCGTCATCTCCCTGGAGGCCTGATCTGAACTGTAGTGAGCTTCAATCTTTCCAAAAAGGAAAAAGAAAGCAGGGATGCAGCGTGATGGTTTAAAGAATGAGCGGAGGGGTTTACAGGAAAGATTAAACTGGAAAGAGTGATAAGAGGTCAATATATAGATATATATCTATATATATAGATATATATAGATATACACGCTCACTCCAAGTGGGGGGAAACGCCTGCGCAAAATAAGGAAAACGTAAAATAAAACTGCTGACTCGGGGTAAGCAGAGGATGGGGAGGTTGGAAGCTCAGACAAACCTGGCGTCATCAACCTCTTCCACCTCCTCCTCCCTTTCCTCCCGCTCTCTCTCCTCCAACAGATGCTGGAGTCTTCGGGGGTCGAGTGAAGGGGTCAAACGAGAGAAGGAAGCGAGAGATGAACGGAGAGAAGGAAGAATGGAGGGAACAATGATCCCAGGAAGCTTTCATCCACCTCTACAGCGCCCAACAACAACACAACTGAGATGGTAACACACGCTTATCAGCACTAGGACACATCATCACAAACACTAAACTGTGTTAAATAGGTTTTTCACAATAAAAATCCCAACAGTCACGGAGACGTTTTCATCTGCAGCAACACATCCAATCCATTTGATTTGTTTGTCCAAAGTATCGGTACCTTTTCTTTTTCTTTTTTTCTCGCTTCTTCAGTTTCTCCAGGTCCTTCTTGGCAAGCTCGATGATGTCAGAGGTCTCTTTCTCGGGGGCCAGCAGCGAGGGGGCCCCGTACAGGGACTGCCGGTTGGAGGCGCGAGACAGATTCTTCCTCAGGTTCTCGTTCACGGCTTCGCTCTCCAGCAGTTTGGCTCTGTGTGACATTTAAACAGCAAAGTCCAAAATGAAGCCATGTCTCTCTCTAACTTTATTGTTGTGATTAAATAATGAATAAAATTTATCACAATCATCCCCGAAAAGTAAACTTTTGGGGCACACACACCAACCCCTCCCCCCAGTATGGTTTATAATGAAGTATTACTGTATAAAGTGTACATAGAATTGAATTGGGGGAGAGCTAGCATCAGCATAATCTACTTACCGGAGATCTTCAATCTCTTTGATGTAACCGTGAATCATGTTTCCGATTTCTTCAGAAGCCCCTTCACCTGGAAAGAGAATAAAGACCTTCATTTTTGGGGATTTTATGACGCGTTTCCATCGAGCGGTATGGTACGATACGGGTCGGGTCGGGTCTGTTAACTATGATTTGGCGAGCGTTTCCACCGCCAACAACCAATCAACGTTCTGCAGTGAGTCTAGCTCCACCCTTTAGTACCAAACAACTGTGCCAGGTACCCCAACGGAAGGGTACCCAAAAAGTGGTACGGTACGGTTCGGATTTTTGGTACCATTCTCAACTTTTGGCAGTGGAGACACAAATAAAAGGGTACCGACCCGACCCGTACCGTACCGCTTGGTGGAAAGCGGTACTCGCTGCAGCCTCACAGATGAGCGGCATCAAGATGGAGCTTTGAGGATTAAAAATGATGTAAGAAAGGCAAGGGTGACCCACCCGCCCTGGTGATGGTCTGGTTGGCCTGGTCGCTGAGCAGCTGGGTGAGCCGCGCCCTCTGAGCGTCGATGGTCTCCTGCATTGCCTTCACCCTAACCCTCAGGTTGCCGTTCTCTGTCTGCAGCATGGAGTTCTCGTGGAACATGTCGCTGAAGCTCTCCGCGCCGTCTTCGCCCGTCAGGCGTTTACCCTGCAGGGAGGCGGGCTCAGCTGTTTTTTCTGACACATTTTTTTCCATATATATATATATATATTTATTCTCTTTAACTGCTCTTACCGTCTTGTACTCCATCAGCTCCATCTGCAGGCGAGCGATCTCCGTCCTGAGGACGCTGATCTGCTGGCTGGCCTTGTCCTGGTTCACCATCACCTTGTTCTTGATGTTCCTCGCCCGGTTGGCATATTTGAGCGAGTTAAGCGTCTCCATGAAGTCCCGGTCGGACGGGCTGATGCAGGCGATCATCACTGTTTGGCTGATGAGGCACGTTGCTGCATGTTAGTACCGTCACATTGCAATGTGCACTTTGAAACAAGACGCATGCATGAAAATGAAGCAAAGCAGAGCTTTTTCGAGACGCTACTTGAGGAAAAACGTGAGCAGAGGTGACCACCCACCTGTTCCCTCCTAACGAGTCCTGCAGTAGGCGGGTCAGTTTGGAGTCCCTGTAAGGCACGTGAGAGGAGCGCTTGCTGCGGTCACCCAGAGCGCTGATTACATTCCCCAGAGCGAGCTGCAGCAAAGAGGAGAAACGTGGTTCAATGGGATGGAAGTTTACTCCTGATGGTTTCTATCAATAACCAAATGGGTTTTATAGTCTTCTGTGCCCTTATTAGTAACTTTAGTTATTAGTAACTACAAGTTAAACTATACTTGATGTCTAGATTGTGCAGCCATGAACGCTGGTCATTTATGGGACTCAGCCACTAGGTGGCAGTCTAGCTCCACCTCCCTGAGTGACCTCGCTGAGCAGGGAGGTGTGGGGGGGAGCTTACCAGGCCACAGTTGATCGAGATGCCCTCTTTGGCCCGGTCGCCCGTCGCCCCGGTCCTCTTCAGCCTCTCTGATCCGGCGAGGTCCACGAAGTGAAACTTGGCCGTCAGCGTCTCGTACTCGTCCACCTCAGAGTTTCCGTTGGACACCCTGTTGTTGCTCTCGCTTTCTTGCTGAGCAGACGAAAACACAGGAAAAAAAAGTTAAATGCACGGCAAAATTTCTGCAACATTAACAGCAGAGAGGCGGCGAGACCGTACGCACATTGTCGGAGGCACAGACGCGCACTTGGCACAGGTGGATGGTGAAGATGGCGTGCGATCGGGAGCTCTGGACGTTCATCTGAGTGCTGGCCGTGGTGCGGGACAGAGCACCGAGCTTCAGGCACTGCATCATCTGAACGGGCACAGAGCGAGAACAAGTTCATATTAACTCGTAAAATCCTTTCGATACAGCTGTGGGAGAAGAAAAACAACACGCACGCACGCACGCACGCACGCACGCACGCACACGCACACGCACACACCTCGGCCTCGCAGGACACGGCCCGCGTGGTCACTCCCACGGTGTAGATTCCCCCAGCGGCGTCCTCGTGGATCTTGATGTGCGATTTCTGCTTCATGTCTCGCGTGGAGTCAAACAGGTCCAGAACATCCTCATTGTAGAGCTGCAGGAAGAAGACAAACCGCCCGTACGTCATAATTAAACAATGATAATGGTAGTGAAGATGCCATGTAAACCCCTCCGGTGTCACTGCACTTAATCATTTCCCCTTTCTGTTCGGACCTCCAGGAACTGGGCGTTGATCTTGAACTCGGGCGCCGGGCGGCCCTGCTCCTGCGCCGCCCGGCGCCGCTCCTCGATGCCCCTGAAGAGGTGGTGCACGGCGCGCGGGATGATGCCCAGCTCCTCATCAGTGATGTTCATGTCAAAGCCCGTCCCCATGGTGTAGGTCTTCCCGGAGCCCGTCTTTAGAGACAAAAATAAACAAGAGACACGTTTTTAATGACGCCTACAATGTGCCGTAAAGGAAGAAGATTCTTTCCCACAATGCCTTGTCACATCCCCTAAAGATGACATTGCATGGATCTGGGGTTTGATTTAATTGTATTTTTATCTCTAAACCTAGATTAGTCCCAGTAAAGCCACGGCGGCGATTGGGTCGTATCGAGGCCAAACCGAGCCACAGGAAGCCGTTACTGGGGAGATACAGATTAATGTGGACACGCATTAAAAATGCATCGCTGTCTAGAAAAGAAAAAAAAAGTGTGCGTGTGTGTGCGCGCGCTTCACTTCCTTTAGAATTGAGTGCCATGCAGCAGAAGCGGTCGCCAAGGCAACTGTAGCAGTGAGGAGGAGGAGGGGCGGGGGGCTTTGAGGCCTGAACGTGCACGTTATTCCCGTGTGGGGTGGGGAAGAGAAGAGGGAGTAACTCAGGAGTGGATTCTTTTCAGGTCACATGAACCGGCAGCTTATTTTCTAAAATCTTTAGAGTACAGTGTACAAGTACACTGGTTGGTGCCAGTGTACTGTATTAATAGTGAGAGAGGGGTACCACTCTGCTCTCTCTGAGCCCTCCCTTTCCTTGCTGGAGTTCTTTCATTTTTCATTTTCCCACTGGGGTCGAGGTCTCCTTTCACCCAAACGTCAACACTCTCCACACAGACGAGGACAAAAGACTCGCCTGTCCATACGCAAAGACGGTGGCGTTGTAGCCCTCAAAGCAGCCCTCGATCAGCTTCTCCGTGCAGCTGGCGTACACGGCCTCCTGCTGGGAGTCCATGTCGAACATGTAGTCGTACGTAAAGGACTTGTCTTTGCCCAGGATCACCTGGGGCTCCCCGGGCATCACGTACGTGCAGATGTGACATCCCTCGATCTTCTCCCTGGCCAGCTGTGGACGAATCCTGCAGAAATGCAGAAAACAAATAAATCAATAGTGTCTCAGGGGATCAAACCTGTAAGCAACCACCTGCTCCGTGCAGCGTTGGACGAGGGCCGGATCTCGGCTGGCAATCAACGTGCCGCTTTAGTGGAATTTACACCTGCATTGGTGTCATTTAACAACCACCCGCTGGAAGCACCGGAAACACCCCCCACCCCACCCCGTTTAGATCAAAAGTGGTATTTAGACGTGAGTGTGCTTTTCCACCGTCCTAAATCTCAGGAACATACTGAACTTGTTTCTGTGATTGCGAAACGAAATTTTCATCCGCTCCAGATGTGCGGTTTTCTGTAAAAGATGAGTGCCCAAAACATCCTAATCTGACCAAACACTGCCAGCTGGGTTAATACGTACTGCTATAGTGAGTCTGTCAGTCTGCCTGTGGCCCCCCCCCCACATTTTTTGAACAGATTTAGACGTAAAACACTGATGGATACATCATGGTATAGCAATAAGGAATAAAGTCTATATTAGAAACTAATTGGAAAATAATATATCTTAGGTATGTATTGGTTATATTCATAAGATTGCGATAAAGAAAAGTCGAGGTCAGGAATCCATTCATTCTGGTGCACTTTGGGGAGAAGCTTTTTGAATCGGTTCATCAGATCGTCTCAGCCCCCCAGGCGCTCCTCGCAGCGGGGGCAGAACACGGGAACTCATTTTCTAAAAAAGGTCCGAAGAGACCCAAACATCGCTTCGACGTACTGATGCACTGTACTTGCGTTTGATGTACTGACTAACAAATATCTCCCGAGGATCGAGATGCAGAGCTGCTCTACTTCCAACCCCAGGCTTCACTAAACAAGAAAGAAATGTTGTGGCTCTATGAAATATAGCAATACTTCTTTAGAAATGAGGCTTGTGAGAGGACTCTCTCGGGGTAAAAAGAGCACCTGACAGCGGCTCTGTCCTGTGTGGTGAAGGCCCTCATTGTGCCTGCGGCGAGGGGGGAGAGGGGGGCGGGGACAATGTGGCGAGGGGAGCACAGTGCAGCCATTGTGTCCCGTCTGAGCGACCCCGGATCACGGAGCTGCCGCCAACGCCGCGGGATTATGGCGAGGGAGGAGGGAACCGGGCTGCAGGTCGTGAACGAAGATTCTGACTCCTCCGCGTCCGGTTCAGATCTCTGTTCCTGCTCCTCAAACAGCGGACCCCGGTGACGGGCGTCAGAGGGCTGATCGCTCTTTGGCACTTTGTCTCAGTGATGGAAAAGGAATCAAAATGATGTCATTATGGCAGCAGGTGCAAATATGCAAAGACGTGTCTCAAAATGCGGTTTTCTTTTAATTGTTTATTTATTTGAAACAATAAAAAAAATATCAAGAAACCTCCATCAACACATTCAAGTGTTTAAAGACCTAAAAATCTACTTTTCCCAAGTATTGGGAGCATAATGATGCTTTTGTCGATCTAAATTCTCTTTTTTAAATTGTTTTTAAGCTGGTGAATTTATATTCCTGGTAACAAAAATACTATAACTACTCTATTGTTATTTATTTATTTAATAATCTGATTATGGGCACAACTCTGCCAACACACTTTAAAAGGGGTAAAACATTACTAATTAACATTGAAAAACTGCATTGCTGGATGGATAATGGGCCAAGGGACAGCCCTCTGTGGGCCCAACTGGAGTTATCCTCTTCCAAGTTCTCCCTTCAATCCCTCATCACGGCACGACTGCCACTTGAAATCCACGGGATCTCAGAAAATCCAATAGTAACTAACTCTCTCAAAATTTGGGTACAATTCTGTAAACATTTTGGGCTCATTCTCACCATCGGTGTCAGACCCCATCTTTTGCGTCTGGCGCAACAGAGGCTTGTGTAAGATCAGGGACTTTTACGACAATGGAGACTTTACGGATTTTACAGGACTGTCATCTAGGTTTGACTTGCCTAAATCTAACCTCTTCCGTTTTCTACAGATAAGACACTATTAAATCGGAATACCCTCACTTCCCTAAGCACCCCCCTGAATATGATCGACTCCTAGCTTGCTCTAGGTTCCTTGCAAAAATGCTGCATCTCTATCTATGGTTTTATTCACTCCCTTAATCAGACCTCTCACTTAAGACAGACCTGGGAAAGAGAAATCAGCAATCCAATATCTGACTATCGTTGGGCCCCCACTCTGGCCCTATCCCACTCCTCCTCTATTTGTGCGAGACATGGGCCACTACAATGCAAAGTTTTGTTTTGTGGACACTATACTATAAGAATGACCGCTGCAAAAGGTGCAAACTGTCACCCGCCAACCACACCCATATGTTTTGGTCATGCCCAAAAGTTCTGGGATCAAATTGCCAAAACACTTGGGACCGTACTAGGCACACAACTAGACCCCGTGCCCTTCATAGCTGTATTCGGCACCCAGCCGCCTGGAGTGGTTGATCTGCAGTCAACAGGAAGACGCATCCTGGCCCTCACGACACTCCTAGCTAGACGCCTCATACTACTCAGGTGGCAACACGCTCTCCCGCATTCACGTAACGGTTGGTTGATTGAGATCTTAAACGACGTAAAAGATCAGATTCTCACTTAGAGATTCCAGTGACTCCTTTGAAGAGACTTCAACACCCCCCCTTTTTACTTTTGGTTTTGTTGTTTTTGGGGGATGGGTAGGTGTGTGTGTACACATGTATATATATATTTCTTTAATTTATATGGTGCTGTTTGCCGTTTCACTTTTTTACATTTGTTGTGTTGGTATTGCGGCTGGTTTGAGGATCTTCTGCCTACGTCGTATCCAGCCTACAACTCATCTCTCCTCAGAGCTGTGTGTGTGTTTGTTAGTTACCTACCTCCAAGTGATACCCAACTGAATGTAATATCCTGTTAATCCTCACCCTACTGAGGTAGCAGTGTTCTCCTTTTCATCGGAATACGTTGTAATATCAATAAAACGATTTAAATAAAAGGGATAAAACATGAGCTTTAAAGCTTCCTCCACTGATCATGTGACACGCATCCTCAGAATGTGAAACAAAGACAAATCGGATCTTCAATGCGAGCTCATGCGCTTTTGTTGAAATGTCTCAGAATCAAATAGCTCTCATGAAGAATCCACCAGATTCAGCCAACTAATGTTCCTGTGGATTGGAAGAACCTTATCCTGCGGGGGGGGGGGGGCTTTATTACAGACAATTCAGCTCACTAATTGGGCGTGTAATCCTGTCGACTACTCACACATGGGAATCTGACGCATTTCCCAAATCTCTCTGGTCTTCTGCATGAGGAGTTATTATTGCACCGGCAGGAAGTAGTGGATCTCAATGGGGGGGGGGGGGGGGTGGTGTGTGACAGCAGACGGATGGTCAGAGCGAGAGTTCAGGTAAGTTTCTCAATCACGTAACAGGAAGTACAGTTTTCTTTTTCAGTTCACGTCAGGAGGACGATCCACAACTGGTCAGGTGAGTCGATAATTGCATCGCAATTATAATTGTCCTTGCTGTCATTAGTCTTAATCTTCCTGTTAATCAGTATCCTCCCTCGAGGCCTGAGGGCGAGTCCTTTTAAGTATTTGAAAATACTTAAACTCAGGTTAAGGCGACGTAGGACACAAGCGAGACTCACCGTATAGAAACAGGTTTGTCACGTTTGGTTTATCGTGATCATAACAACTCCTTATCCTGGTAAATCAGAAATGCGGACTTTTTAATTTTATATCCCAATCTTTTATAGCATTTCATTCCATCTGCGCAATAATTCTACACATTCCTGCAGAACTTGCACACTACTTCTACCATACAAAGACATTGCAGGGTTTTATGTGACTCAAAGTCTCTGCACACGGCATTCAGAGCACGGCTGGTTTCTATGTGACTTAATCTACATTCCTGGTTTTTCGGCTCGGTCTCTACTGCGGTTCGGCCTCGACCTCAAACACACGGAATCTCTGGAAGCTTTTGTGTTTTAATTTGCCTCGCAGTGCAATGAGAAGGCTCCCTGCTGGGAGTGGTCGGTGTCATGCTCCTGCAGCACCAGACGGAGAGCATCCACTTTGAACTGAGCGCCAGGCCACGGACGCGCTGCACGAGAAAAAGAAGAAAAAACCCACCAGCGCACGCCACTTATGCATGCCGGCCACCGACGACGGCTTCAACTTCATCCGCTGTGACTCGACGTTTCATCAGAACGCACCGGCAGGTCTTTGTTTCCGTGCGGCACGGAGACGAGTCTCTGCGTGGCATGATGGGGTTGCCATAGTAACCGGTAATGGAAGAGGATAATTAAAAGCCCTAATCCGATCCCGGCGGGGCATGAAGCTGGTCTGGACGACTAAAAGACGGCGGCGGGGGAGGGGCGTGGCAGGGGGTTAGCTTTCTGCCACAAGACTGAAGCACAAGCACCAAAGATAAATATCTAGATTTATATCATCATGTAATTATTCTTTACCCTCAGGGATCATTTTACCTCTTTTCAAGTATAACTGTTGCCAGGCTGCTTGTGCACTCCGTTAGTTGCACAAAGCTCAGTGGAGGTTAAAAATAGAACATTTAAAGGATTTGAAATATTTAGTTAGTTAGCCTCGGGTCAAGTGCAAAGAACTCAACTTCAACCAAGGGGATTAAATAGAATTTAAGTAAAATGAGAAATGCTAAAAGGACGGCATTTCTTTGTGGAATCTGACAGTGTGTTGATTTTCAATGAAGTCGATGTGACAATTCTCCTGATGTTGAATAACAGACAGTTCTTCATTTGGATCTTATACAGACTTCACTAACTGTTGAAACTGGGCATTTAGTGATCAAGTTGTTAAAAAACAAGTTTTTTCATCACTGTACGATATCAGAAAGAAAACATTTGTTTTATTGTTATTTCACAAGCAAAGCGTGACTGCTATCAGCTTTAACCTCGCCTTTGGAAAATGTACTTCAAGGTCAACAACAAGGTCCCTGAGGCACGCCGATAACAGCTCTCACCGCTCCCTGCGGGTCAAAGGTCAGGGAGCAGGACAGCCCATCACTATCGGTGGTTTTTAAAGCCTTTCTCCGACTTATATATATATATATATATATATATATATATTATATATATAAAAACTACAGTCAACATCTGTGTACTATCTCAGTGGTCCCCAACCACCGGGCCGTTTGGTACCGGGCCGCACCACAGAAAGCTTATATATTTTTTTTTATTTTGAAAATTGACCGGATTTTCTCTTAATTATGTGCGCTCGTCCCTCTGACATATTCCCCACGCGTCACCAGGCGTTTTTCTTGTCCTTTTACCGTGCACGGCAGTTTTGCCGACCAGCGAACACAGAGCATGACTACTACCCCCCCCCCCCCCGTCGGACCTTCTCGACCGGTCCGCGAAATATTGTCTGACCTGAAAACGGTCCGTGAGGTAAAAAAGGTTGGGGACCACTGTACTATCTAATAACAAGCAATGTTGCAGTGGAATTAAATATTAGCAGAATATGACCCATTTCCTCTGGCTATCTAATAGTTTGCATAACAATATGGACATTTACAGTAAGTGCTTACATAATTTACATAAAGTCCTTCTGGACCGGCTTCTGGGGAATATTAGTGGAGCAAAATGGTTTCCAGCAGCGACAATGTTCACCTGCGACGGAAAAATGTTGAGAAGTGTATTTTATTTTTTTTATAAATTTTTAAACTGCACTGGCATTAATCTGCAAGCCTTCACCATAGCGTGCTAAAGTAACGACTCAGGATGTAGAAGAAGAGATGACTGTGTAGGCTGCAGAGTCAGAAGCGGACTGCAGTGTCATTCAACAGTGCTGTGTTGACACAAGAGTCCCCTCACTGTGTCAACGTCAGGCCAGGACACAAAAACTGTGTGTGTGTGTGTGTGTGTGTGTGTGTGTGTGTGCGTGTGTGCGTGTGCGCGCGTTTTCCAAAGCACACGTCTGCCGCCATCCGCTGCCGTCGAAGCAGCCAGATAGCAGATAATAGTTTAGGCAAACACATCAGAGGAGGTCGGTGGGGCGCCGAGCAGTTAACCATTTGCGGCTCTGTCAGATGTGCAACCTTTTACTTCCCCGTCATGAGGGAGGGGGGGGGCTCACACACTGCAGCCCAGCTCGTATCACCAACACCTTCTGGATATGCAGATTCACACAGCTGTTAGGTGGTGGCAGGAGGTGGGAAAGCACGTTATTTACATGCACCGCCCGCGTTTAAGGTGAGGAAGCTGTGTGACGACCTCAATAGACTGCCCCACTGCGAGCAGCCCCCCCCCCCCCCCCCGTTAGCTGCAGCCTCCTCACATAAATAAGAGGTGGCAGCTCACTATGCAAACAGCGCTATTTGTGACTGTCTGAGGCCTATTTGAGACGATCTGCTGGCAGTTTGATGATGGAAGTTCAGTTACATCCACATCCACATTTAGAAGCCCTCGTCTGCTTTCAGCTGAGCCCCTTAACTGGACCGATCAGTGGACTGGGGGGCGGGGGGATAAAGACAAAAGGCAGCAGGGCAGAGAACATCATATTTACCCGGATGATGCTATATAATTACATCATCTCATTTATTTTTGCAGGAGCATAGAGGAGGGAGGAAAGCCGTTCCTAGTTGGGATGGCGTGTCCACATGTGGTGCGCGCGTCGCTCTGTGTGCGACTCCTTAAGAGGCCGTGGTGTGGATAACCGAGGTCCTCCCGCCGCGCTGCGGCGGGCCGGGAGTCTATTTCCAGGAGCCGCGCTGAGTCTTAGTGTGTCTATGCTTAGCGTCCTCTCACAGAGGAAGAGCTGCTGTCTACAGCGGCTGGGTTTACAGACTAAAATCACTTAAAACATCATTTCCATATCTAATCATTGGAGATGTGCAGCAGAGAATCAAGCAAAAAAATCTGTGCCACCAGCTTTTCACATGTAGAAATGTTACAATGGTCTTTGGGTCCTTGTAAAGTGAATATTTACGTTTCTGTACATTTCCAGGACATTTTATGGACTGAACAAGGACTTAGGTCCCTGCTGAAGGCTATGAGCACATCACCATGGCTTGATTACAGGATGATATTGAATATGGGGAGGAATGGGGGGGTCCTTAAGCAAAGAAATCTGCTTGTTCCGTTACTAGAAGGTTACCAAAAAGCACCGCTGCTGCTAGTCAAGAGCTCGTACTATAATTCTTCAAGGAACTGGGATGTCATTTGTGTCAAATAAGAAAGCAAAGCAGCAGATCCTCACATGAGACAATAAAGCCAGGTGATTTTACACTCATAAGGAGTCAAAACTGAGGAAACTTGTTTCCTCCCAATGTTTTCACCATTACTCTGCAGCCGTGAGGCCCCTCGCCTGTTTGCACTGTAACCCCCCCCCCCCCACAGCTATTGTCTCCTGTCATCCCCCCTCCACTCTAGGTCACTAAGTAGCAGAGGATATCTCCTCTAATCGTGCAGCTCATTCTAACGAGCTTCTCCTACCAGGGTAACCCCCCCGGCTGGTGAGCCACGACCAGGGGGCTTAAGCCACTAACACCGGTGTCATTACAGAGGTTTAGGGGACCAATTTCATTATTGTCCCCTGACACCATTCAGCTGAGCATCATTAATCAACTTCTCATATGGGGGGGGCGCGAGAGAATTTTCCAATACACTACATGTTATTGCTCGGCAGCTGGAAGTAACCGGGGAACGCAGAGTTGTTACAGCAGATATAAACACAGGCCGGGCCCCTCCCTTGTGCAGGGCCCCTCCCTCCGGCTTTGATGCACACCTTTCAGTCGATAAATGTACTACTGCAGTGAGACGCACGGCAGGCAGGTCCAACAAGTATTCACTCTTCACCAGAGCCCCTCCCCGCAATGTACGTATTTAAAAAAGACTTAACTGGGACGTCCTGCACTGTGCAAACACACGTTCCCCCCACCCCCACTTCAAACACACGTCCAACACCACTTCCAAAATACGCCCACCCCCCACAACAAACACACGTCCAACACCACTTCCAAAATACGTCCACCCCCAATTACAAACATACTTCCCCCCCCCCCCACTTCAAAGACGCGTCCACCCCCACTGCAAACATACATGCACGGTTAACGTTGAAAACGTTTTGAGCTCCTTTGTGGGATTCTGAAAGAACAGAACAGCCTCTGTGGAGATAATCGGTTCAACACCCGAGCTTAACTAACCAACCTCCGAGTGGACCCTCTGCCCCCCCCCCCCCCGCCTGCTCCGTTAACGACCCTGCTTGAAGTGACTACGAAATCTGGGATCAAGAATTATGGATTAAGGTTCACTCAAAGACGAGCTGGACATTCTTTCCCTTGCATTTACATATGAGCTATTTAGTTGACACACGCACCTGGGAGTGAGCATATAGCCAAATATGTTGAGTTTATAAAGCAGCGGAACAAATGAAACCGTCACGCCTTATTTGAACTGGTTGTGCGTGTGTTCGGGGAGACTTGTCAACAGTCGCCATGACAAACTATCCTGGCAGTTGGCAGCAGTTAAAAACACGGCACAGCAAACCCACTAGAGAGCAGGATGTCAAGAGGAGGAGACAAAGCCGTGTGAGCCCCACTGAACTGACTTTTACATTAGTTGTGGAGCCATAAAGCCCTTTAATGAGAAAGAAGAACAGGGCTTTTGGGGGGGAATCAGCCCTGTAATTTTAAACACAAAAACATCCACCTCTTACTGGATGGATGCTGTTTTACTGCAATTTGCACATCCGAAAGACACTTTTTAAATACATATACTTATATTCGTCTTAGACAAGCACATATTTTGTATGTGGATCATGTTGCTTTTGACACATGATAAACTGGCTCTAAAGTCAGTTTTGAGGAAATGTCATTGTTTTGATTCTATATTGCCCAGCTGGCTTAACTCAGCTCAAAATTATCATAAACCAATAACAACTAAATCTTTGATGTTACTTTACACATTAATAGTGAGTGTTATCCACCATTAGTTCCCTATACACAATATAGCAGTAGAGCTTCCATCAGCTTGGATGGAAGCTCAAATCGGTCTCTAAATCTTCTCTCAGACACAGTTGAAGAGACTGTGGTGCAAGTTTTGCTGCCAACGGCAACCAGAGGCTCGGAATTGTTTGCCAATTTCTCGAGACGGTTGCCATTGGCAACCTGGAGGCCCCACACTGTCGAGCCCTGCTAAGATTCAGTCCAGCGCAACGACACTTGACCCACTCGCTATGAGATAGCAATACAAACAGTGATGGACTGTATAGAAAGTATATCTATATATGGAGATTTAAACTAGGACTCAAGACATTTTAAAACGTGGAAATCAGGACGCTCCACAAACATGACGAATCCCTTCAGCGCCCAGGAGCACAGGGGGGCGAGCAGAACACGACACAAATCATCAAATCCTGGATAACAAACGGATACAGAGGAGAGAGACGGGACGAATGCAACAACACGGCACTATTTGTCATAACGGTCTCTGAGTGGCCTTGGGAGAGACAGAAAGGAGGAGGGAGGGGGGGGGGGGAGACTGGTTTCCCATTATGTCACTGTGTCACCTCACCAGCTGGGATGGGAGCGGCCTACTTCAGCACAATAGCACATCAAGTGTGGGTACTAGACAAGAAGACCGATAGAACCGACGGGTCCGAATCGATGGTGCCGGAGCAAAGACTTGTTACTGAACGAGTCCTTTCAGGGAAGCTGCGCGTCAGATAAAGCTCCTCTCCGGTCGATTAGCTGTCTGCAGGACGCTTTGAGCTGAGGAGAGCTGTCTCTCAGATGATATCATCCCTGCTGGTGCGTGCCACAATGAGCCAGAGACGGACTCGTGTGCGCGTGCGTGCGTGTGCATCCCGCCGGGGCCCATCCCTGCAGAGGTGATGACCCGCTAAACAGCCCGAAAATGTGTCACGAAAAGCCGGTGGAACTGGGTCACGAAGAAGCGAGTGCGCGTGTACGTGAGCAGATGTTGCCGTGGACGTGCAGGTGTTTTGCTACGAGGCCCGCGGCGCCGACTGACAGGTGGCGCGATAAAAAAAAAAAACACGACCCCGCTGCGCACCTGGCCGTTTAATTGGTAGAAATGAAGGGAAACGTTGGTGACTTACCTCAGCGCCACGCGCACGGAGCTCTCATCCTGCCCAGAAGTCATGGCTCCTTGTTGTTACAAGATAGTCGACGACAAAAGGGAACAAAAAAGAAAGAAAGCGAGAGGCGGAAAGAACAGTGCGCAGTCTGCGGGTCCGCCGGCCGAGCGAGTGGACCGAACGACGCAACGGCTCACCTCCGCTCCAGCGCCGCCATTTACAAACAAACGCCAACTATTAGCTTAACGGGTTCCGAGAACCGTGATGGGGCAGCGGGGGGGGCGGCGTGGCGCGTCTATGTGCGCCGCATCTCTGCGCAGTTCGCCTCCGGTTCGAGCCCGCATGCGGGCAGACTCTTGCTGCATCTAGGTGAGCCACTGCCGTGCGCGCATATGCTACACGCACCCACACACTCTCTCTCTCTCTCTCGCGCGCGCACGGATGCACTCATGGACCACTGTGCTTCGCAACAAGTTCAACGGACCCGGGGAGGGAGCCGCAATGCGTCGGCAAGCCACGCCCTCTCCGGGCGGAAAAACTGTTGCGAGATGACGTCATTACACGGGTGTCGTATAGGTTTGGGTGAAACGTCAGGAAAATTTTGTAAAAAAGAATAAGTGATTTATGGAATACTTCAAAAATCCCCTGAAACATAATAAATTATCTGATTCATTTAAACAAATTAAATGTGTTTTGTTCATCAATTAACTAGTCTTTTTAATTTTTTTTAAACATGATGCACACATCCTGAAAAAATTCAATGATTTTATTTTATACAAACACTAAGCGAGACCATCATACATCATCGGATTAGCAAACAGTGAGCATTCTTTTCTTTATTGCTTCTAATTCAGTACTCGTTTACCATAGTATCTGTTTATTTCTTACTTAAGTACTTGATGAAAAACTCCTAGTGTTGCAGATGTACCTGCAGGAAAATGTGCTTTGTAATCTGCAGGGTTAGTGGAGTCACAAGTAACTGACTCCCTTAAAAGAACTTTTAGTGCCACCCTGTGGATGCGAACCATCAAGAAACTACGTGAGGCCCGAGGAGGATGGTGAAGATGAAGCCATGGTCCCATGGCTTCATCTTCACCATCCTCCTCGGACTTCCACGACCAATCACAGGTCACTTCACAGATCATAGATCTTCATTGTGTTGTAACACTGTCAGGCACCATGTGTGTATTTATTTATTTCCCAAAGAGCACATTGATAAACAGAAATATAATCAGATGTGGAATGTAACTTTACAGATATTGAGAATTTCTGAAATACAAAATGGAAATCAGCATCAACTTAATGGATTTATTGATTTTGCTTCTCAAATAAATTACTGCTTTCCACCTGTTCTAAGAAGTTAATACAATCAGCAATACTTTCAGCCCTTTTTGGTAACAGCTCAGTAGTAATCAAGTGATCACACTGCTATCATAACAAATGACATAAGAAGGATAAATATTGGCCTTTTTGTTTGTTCCCATATTACAACAAAATATTTCCCCATCAGAATCAGTTCCCCAGATGTCAGTATGTCAAAAGCACGACTAGTTCTTAGTGGCATTAAAAAAAAGAAACAAATAAAACATCAGAGAAATAGCAAGTTCATGCCTGCACTTTTAACAAAAATGTACCAAAGAGCTTTGAATAAGGATCTGTCAGTCTTTGAAATTAAAGTGTGCATTAATCAAAGAGTCTGTGTCATGGTGACTTGGTCCCATTACCTGAGCTGCATAAACAGAGATTAACATTAAGAAAAGGCATATTAATTTTCATTAGCGCATGTTCATTTCATTAGCGTATATTTCTGTAACACGTTCTAACAAGTAAAAACTTTTTTTTTTTTAAAAGATGTGTTGACGTTAACTCAGAAAAGGGACACATTTTAGTCTTTTAAAGTGCAATCTCTCCCACTGTGTAAACAATAGCAACAATATCAGACATGTTAAAAGATTAAACCCATGGTATCCAACAGGAATGTCTTTTGGAAGAGTTGTACGCGACGTACAGATGAGGCAGACATCAAAGTGTTCCTCACAAAGTCAGCGAGGCCACAGTACAAACACATTCCTGCTGGTTGATACACGTTGAAGTCAGAAAGTCGCTCACGAAGAGACTGCTGCCCGGCCTGGAAGTGGTGCAAAGAGCTCTATACTGGAAATATAAAATCTAAAAATGCCACTTAAAGCCATTAAAATCCAAAGAAAACCTCTAATCTGTCTCCGTGGCAGCGTCGTCGTCGTCATCCGAGGGGGGGGGGTTGCTCCCGTTCAACCGGCTGTACTGGACGTGGCGAGTGGACGAGGAGGCCCCACAGGAGCAGAGCTGACCGGTGAACAGGCTCTCCACGTCCTCGAGTTGCAGGCCCTGGGTCTCTGGGAGGCAGCCGTAGACGAAGAGGAGCCCCAACGCCACCAGGCCCGCGTACATGAGGAAGGCCCCTGCAGCGGCGGTTATGTTTGCGTGTGGAAAAACATAGAGAGGAGGAGTTCATATATAATCTTATACATTATGCAGATCCTGTGAAGAGAAGTCATTTCAAGAGAGATTTAAAGACTTCCAAGTTCTTTTTTTCATTGATAAAACTATTGCCAACAAGCTTTTTCAGCATACGTGACCTTGTCTCACCGTAGTATGTCAGGTACTGAGCGATGTGGAGGAAGGTCAGCGACACCAGCACGTTGCAGGTCCAATTGACCCCGGCTGAACAGGCGTTGCCGGTGCTGCGGGCCCACAGCGGGTAGATCTCAGAGTTCACCGTCCAGGGCATGGTGCCCATCCCTAACACACACACACACACACACACACACACACACACACACACACACACACACACACACACACACACACACACACACACACACACACACACACACACACACACACACACACACACACACACACACACACACACACACACACACACACACACAGTTGTTTTGCCGACTGGAGCGTGATCTTTCTGTGCTTGTCAAGAGCAGTAAAAGTGGTGCATTTTTTCTAGACACACGGTCAGTAGCTCAGAACAAATCACAGATACTCAATATGCCAGAGATGAGCAAAGTGGTTTCAGACCAGGCGCAAAGAAGCCGAGGTAGAGGAGGAGGCCCGTGAGGACCACCCAGGAGTAGGACGTGGGGCAGTAGTTGTAGGCCCAGGTGGGGCTGCCCGTCGCCTCCGTCTGGTTGGAACACCTGCATTAAAGAAACAACAACTTCTCTCTACAGGTTTGACTTCTCAATTTATAATATGATCTCGATCAAGGCAGACAAACTCTCGTCTGCTGATGTGTAAGCTGCTCTGTGTGCCCACGTCACATAACTGCTGCACACAGCGGCTTATTCTACCACGTGCTTTGCCGATTACAGGTGCATTTATTTTACTCTCGGTATATTCTTAAAGGAAAAAGGGCCCCACCTCCCCCAGGCGGCGTGATCCGTAGAGGCCTGACCCGCGGGAACGCAGGAGGAGTCAAACACGGCGCTGCCGTTTTCTCGATAACAAAATCCACAATCTGGATCCAACATGCAGAGCTCACAGGACCTGGAGGACAGAACCCAACGTGGAGACTCAGATAGGACAGAGAGAGACAGACAAGCACAAAGACTCTGCCAGAGGAGACAAAGCCTGACTGCAGAGGAAAGGAAAGTGGATATTTGGACACATTGTGAATACAAAGTAAACCTCTAGGTGTCAAGTTTTGCTCTATGTGAATATCATATTATAAGGATGGCTTCAAAAGCCTTTTGGGTATTTTAACATTTGTGTAACAGAAACAGAGATCATGAAAAGATGGGGAGAAAATTGGATCAGAATTGAAGAATACTTGAGTGATTTCCAACATTCCCTCGAATGTTTTTCAACCGCTCCCTGAAAGAGGGGCCCAGACTTGACGGACTCGGCCGAGAGCGAGTGAATATTTGGTGGTGAGTCATGCTCATATTTGAAATGTGAATCACGACTCTGGCTTCTGTCAGTGGGGAGCGTACAAGGAATCTCTCCCTCTACGATTCCACCTGTTGATGTTTAAAATACTGATAAATATTCAGCAATCGAATCGGAAGGGGTTTGAGACGGGCAATATTTGGCCTCAATAAGAAAAGAAGTGATGATTGAAATGGGTGCGGCCCGTTCGCTCACCCGTAGAGCCGGCAGGTGGAGTTTTGAGCGTCGACCGGGTGGAGGGTGGCGGGCGGAGAATACCGGGCGGAAAGCCAAAACCCGACCGCCAGGACAGACAGACTCAGACCGGTGCCTGCGTTGAAGCGGAAGAATAAATCATGAGAAAAAAAATAGATCCTGGAAGACACCTCCCACTGATCAATCAAGCCACTCATATCTGTGGAGGTATACAAATGAGGACACAGACCCAACAGACTGCCCAGGGTCAGCTTCCTGCGGCCCACTCGCTCCACCAGCCACACACCGACCAGCGTGAACACAAAGTTGGTGGCAGAAGTCGCCGCGGACAACCAGATTGCCTGCTTCACATCCTGCACCCCGGCCATCTGCAGAATGGTCGCACTGTAGTACCTGGAAACGAGGGGGGGGGGGTGAGAAACACTAACAGTTGAGCCCTCTCAAGGGAGGTGGGAGGGGGGGGGGTACGAGAGGAGGGGGTTGAACCTACATGACGGTGTTGATCCCAGCCAGCTGCTGGAACATCTGGAGGCCGCAGCCGACGACGAGGGCCCTTCGAGTCGGACCGTGGCCAAAGATCCGCAAAATAACATGGCCTCCTAAAGAAGAGAATTATTTGAGGAACAATAAACTTCGGACCATCAACGTCACTTTGTTGTCACATTTTTCTACATTTTTTTATAATAAAAATCTTATATTATTACATTATATTATATTTATAATATAATATCTCACCTCCGCCCGCCTCCTTCCCCTCCTCCTCGATGCTGGTTCGGATAGTGTCGTACTCCTCGTCAATGCTCCGGCCTCCTCGGATCCGGCTGAGAGCTCGGCGGGCCTGTTGGCTCCGACCCTTTTGGAGGAGCCAACGGGGGCTCTCGGGCAGGAAGAGGAAGCCGACGAACTGCAGCACTGCCGGGATAACAGACAAGCCCAGCATGAACCTGCAGAAGGACCAGAAGGTTGGTAGTGGTGAAAATAAAATACAAAAGAAGATGGTTTTGAAGACTCTCAGGGGTTCAAGACGGCGACGTAGGGAGTAGTGGAGCTGCTTCATCATCGCATTAACCTCCATCGAGCTCCATGTTCAGAGCTCGTCAACGGCACCAATGCTGTCGGCAAACACCATTGAATTTGTTTTTTCCTGAAGGTTTTGCGTTCCGCAATAGTTCATAGTTTTAAAAGTTTAAATACTATTTACAGCCCAGAAGGCAAAGTTATATTTTGACACAGAGAGTCACTGCCACCTAGTGGGCAAAGTACACAACTGCCATATTAATGAAGAATGGTTTTACTTTATTCTATTTACCGCTTTTGTTCCATTATTCTGTTTTTTTTAACGTGTCAATTATGTGTCATCCTTTTTGTTAAATCCTTGTTTGTTAAAAATGTTATTGTATTTTAGGTTGGAGTTTTTAATTTATTGTTTTTATGAATCATGTATTTTATTGTTTTGGGTTTGTGTAAATTGTCTATTGTAATATTACATCACTATATTCAACTCTATTGTTTCTAAATAAATCCACACTGTTCCACTATTACAATTTTTGGTATTGTATAGTTTTTTTTCCGTGGTTTCCAGCTGTGCCGATTTATTTTCAGTCGTCTACCTGAGAGGAGCCGCGGTCACAAAGGCCGAGGTAAACACGACTAAAGCGGAGGCCTGTGGCTAGAAGATTCTCTCAGAAGAAGCGGCGCGCACCTCCAGCCGCCGCGGCTCACGTAGCTGAAGGCGCCGTCGACCACGCTCGCGACGAACTGCCCGCCGGTGATGAAGAGCGAGTTGATGGTGACCAGCTGACCTCTCCTGTGAGGGGGGGACACTTCGGCGATGTAGACAGGAACCGTCATGGAGGCAATGCCTGATGGGAAAACACAAGAAAGGGTTTTTGTTGCGGACAAAACGTAGGTCTGAATACTTGTGAATGTTTCACGTTTCATAAAGTTCCACACAATGTGTTTCTAACCCCCTCCGTTCAGCTGGATGGAAAATACTTTATGGTGAACTCACCTATGCCCAAACCGACCGTGACCCTTCCCACGAGCAGCACCACCTTGTCCGGGGCCAGGCTCATGATGACGCCTCCGATGCTGAAGACCAAGCTGGCCAACAGGATGCAGGCCCTGCGCCCCAGCCACCCGTTCAAGTAGCCTCCACCCAGGGCCGAGAGGGCCGCGGCCCCCACGGTGCTGGAGACCAGCAGCTCCTGCCACAGGGCGCTCAGGTTCATCTCCTTCTTCAGGAGCAGCATGGCCCCGGACACCACCCCGGTGTCATATCCGAAGAGAAATCCCCCCAGGGCAGAGAAGAACGCCAGCACGTAGAGAAAGACCGGCGGGGAGGCGTCTCGGTCCAGAGCATCCCCCGAGGGAGGCCTGATGACACTCCGCTCTCCCTCATCCACTGCTTCCTGTGTCCGGCTGTCCATGGAGATCATGGAACTCACACCGTCTTCATCGTGGCTGCTGGACTTTGGGGAGACCAGGAGTTAAGTTGACGATAAAAACAAAACAAAACATACTCAAAACATGGCAGAGTTGAGCAAAATGTGAGCCCAAACACCTTGAGTTTTCTTTTCAACGGCTGACATCCTGCTAATCACCAAAAGACATGTTTTAAGTCCAGCTCGAGAGAAGAAACATGCAACAGCTATCATGTAACAGGTATCAGCTAAGCTACATGCTAACTAAAACACGTGGCCACAAAGCTCATTTGAGCCTCTGTTCCAATAGTACAGGCGATTTTAATTCCAATCGGGATAGAAGTTTGGCTCAAGTTAAACAGCGCACTTGAATGGCTTCAAACAATACCACTCATAGTGAGCCGCCATGTTTAATGTTTACGTCACGTGACTCCCGGATAAGTCACGTGGACTACTCTGGGGTAAAGCACTGAAAAAGACTGTTGTCACATGACTTGCCATGAAAACCTGCCCCAATTATTAACAACTAACCTCGATCGTCTTCATTTAAAATCACGAATTGTGATTCGGAAAACATGTGTTTGGAGTAATCACTTTACTTGTTTAAAATAGGAAGAAACTGGGATCGGCTCAAGAGCGCAGCACCGAACTCCGTCCAACAATCTAACATTTGTATAAATCCTAATTTATCGGTAAATATTTTGTAAGTTAAAACAGATGTAAAAACCGTGTATTGTTATTTTAAGTAATTCGGCCTCGCGGGGGTGACACATGTTTCATTGTGTGTTTCATGTTTCACAGCCATATGTTTCACATGTTTCACAGCCATATTATTTTAAGTGTTGTATTTTTATTTAGGTAAATTACCTAGCAGACACACACAAACCAACTCAAACCAAAGTGGAGAGTCGCAGCAATCAGTCGATGATGAGGAAATATCAGGTCAAGAACTACACTTCCACGTAGTCGGTAGATGAAATACCAAACGACCAAATCACACATAAAAAGTTAACCAAACAGATGTTGAACGTGCAAAATAAACTCGACCAAACGTCTGTGGTGTCTACCTGTGTGAAGTTTTGTCCGGAGCACCGCAGCAGGAGGTTTTTAGTGTCCTGTTCAACAACCGGGAGGTGTCGGCCGATCACATGATTGAGTTACAGGAAAAGAAGAACACGCCCATTACACGAAATACAATTAATAAACACTAAAAATAGATTTTCACCCCTCGCGTATGTTCACAACAGCTGCTATGTATTCATTTATGGAGACTGAAGCATTTGGGTTTCATTTAAAAAGTTAGTTTCATAATTCTTTTTTTTTTATCACAGAGTCGTTTGTATTAATACAAACGACTGTGATACATGTTTTTAATTGTGTTGTTGGCGAGAGGTTTTATTTCTTTATTTTTACTCGTAGATTTGTTTAATCATAGTTTCGTGTGAAGTCATTTAGGCCGAATGTGGATAAAAATCCCAATTCACTGTACGCAGTTTTGATATAAGCCACACGGGCTGCGTACATTTGCCGATTCACAAACAAACGTTCAAACGTGGATTTCTTTAACGCAGCACGAATCCCTGCGCGGTAAATGTGACACCGCCCACCGAGTGGGAGGGCCCCTTTAAAACTGTGCCTGTCAATCACAGCCAATGCAAGTTGAGTGTTTTAACGAGCAAACAAAACGAGGCGGGGATTTACCCAGAGTCACTTCTCCACCAACACCACCACCCCCTTTCTCAGTTTCCTCTCTCACATTCGGGGAGTTTGATTTTTTCCTTCTCCTTTCTTTATCGAGGGGGGGTGGGGGGTGTCTTAGGAGGAACTATGACCGCAGGCACAATACAAAGCCCACAAAGAGGAACACTTCGGGGGGAAAGTAGTTCTAGGACGGGGTGAAGCGGAACTCCGTCACGTCGTCACTCTCGTCCGCTCGGGACAGCGACCCGGGAGCCCGACCGGAGCTGATAAAAGAACAATGACGTGACCGACATCGCTGGTATTTGGCGACGTGACGTAAGGACAGTGACTATGGTTACCGGAGAGGAGCTGGAGGAGAGGTTGAAGAAGCTCCTGGTGAGGCTGAAGATCCCGCAGGAGGACCGACAGCTCTGCACGCTGATCCAGATCCTCCAGGATCTGCTTTTCCTCGCGCACACCGACAACGGTAGGGCAACAAAAA
Organism: Gasterosteus aculeatus; assembly: GCF_964276395.1. Lineage (NCBI taxonomy): Eukaryota > Metazoa > Chordata > Actinopteri > Perciformes > Gasterosteidae > Gasterosteus > Gasterosteus aculeatus. The sequence goes on from NC_135698.1 coordinate 14,866,532, forward strand.
AAAACCTAAAAAATATATTTAACTTTAGGTAAAGTTAAGTAGTAGTAACAACACAGTGGGAAAACACTCCAAGAGATGAGCTATTAAATATGTCACATTATATGATTTGAGTTTTTTTAATTGTTTCTTTCACATAGGCAGTGGTGGAAGAAGTACACGTCCTTTACTGCATTTAGGCAATATTTGAAAAGGAATGCTACTTGAAGTAATGAATTAACATGACGTTAACGAGTATCACTCGTGTTTTTGCAGGTGGAGGTTGCGCTTATCTGAGCTGCTTCATATGTAGCAGTGTCAAGTTCAAGTTGTACATACGCTTTTATTGTGAAATATTGTTCAGTAAGGTAACTGGGACGTGAATGGGGACGAAAGTACAGCAGTAGTTCCCTAAAAGTGGTGGAGTAGGAACAAAAAGCCACAGAAATACTCCGTGAAGCACAAGTACCTCAACAAAGTACTTCCACCACAGCTTCAGAGTTTGGTCCTAAGTTTTGCTTGTCAGTTTAGGGTTCTTCTAAACAGATTGTGAGACTTCTTTGTCCACTAACTGCATCCTCCAAAGGCCTCACTTAGGACCCGTGCTGCTGGTGAATAGCTTACAGGTGAAGGTGTGACGCACACTGCAGGGGGCCGATGCCCTGTTGAGTTTATTTAATCCAACAGAGCATCATCTGGTTTTTAATATGAAGTTGGTACCACTTTTATGCGTACTTTTCCAAGTTGCTGCAGTAGAAATTTACTTTTATTTAGCTATATATATATATATAGTAAAAGAAAAAAATACAGTAAAAATAACTCAAAATATTCCCGTTTCAGCCCCTCAATTGGCTGTTTTTATTCTGTCTGGTGTCAAAATAAATGGAATGTCTTGTGGTTTTAGACAACAAGTGTTTTCACATTGTGTTCCTCTTCATCTCCACTGACTGTGATCAATACCAGATGATCACACTGAGTTCAGTTCAGTCTAAAAATGGAAATTAGTTCACTCAAAGCGGATTCTTCACAGTTTTCTCTTTGAATATCTGTCGCAGCTGCCGAGCTGTTTGAGGACAAAGACGTCCACGGCCCCCTCGCGGTGGTGCTGTCGTCCTACATCGGCAGCAGAGGAGTCCAGCAGGTACCCCGAGACCCCCGGGACATCCCATTCGTCTGCTTGTGTTTCTCCTTGCCGTTTTTTCCCTGCATCAGCAGTTTTGTTATTGGGCCATCTTGTAGGAAACAGACTTCAAGCAGCGGCGTCCGCTGCTCACCTTAGCCGCTGGCGTTGCTCCGGCCCAATCCGGCATGTTTACAGCGTTGCGTGACGGCGGCTTATCACAAGTGTGATAGCAGCGCGACACAAACCCGAAAGTCAACACTGCGAGTCAGTCGGCCGTGACGAATTGCTGCCTGATGAATGAAACAGAATCAGGTTTTCAGAAATTCCAAGCGCCGGGGGGAGAGGTTATTTTAATGTGTAAATCCCTTTCGGAGATCATAAAAGGGACACGTGATCTCTGTCCGTCATAGACGACCGCTGAAAATGTCCCTGGAAATAATCTTTTGAAAACAGCAGGAACCTGGTTTCTCCTTTTTTTTTCGAGCCGTAGGCACATGTGTGACACATCAGGCCCGATAGTGTGAATCATTTAAAGCCTGTTGGTGTTGAGAAGTTTGACTTTGGAGATGGAGAAAACACCCGATTGCTATGGGCTAATCCACCATGCAGTCAAAGTAGTTTTCGTTCAGGTCCTCAGGTGCAGAAAGTGAAAGCACTCTTCCCCCCTGAGCTGAAGTCCCCCTATTTGGTCCTTCATGCGTCCTCGTTTCTGTGCTGTTGATCTTTTGATGGTCTTCTCTGTTCCAGGTGGGCTGGTCGTTGCTTTGTCGGCTGATTGAAATATGCCCCCACACGCTGGACCAGCTGACCAGGCCCCTGCAGGCAGCCAAGGACTGGGAGGTACTGGGAGTGCACCAGTAAGTGAAGCCGGCCGATGGCCCAAAGTTTGTGCGCCTTAACTTCAGATGGCGACATGCTGAACATTAGCATGCTAGCATTGTGAGCATCCTGTTGTTAGCATTTAGCTCAAAGGCCGTGCTACCACAAAACGAGAACAACATCCCGATCACATTTCATATTGACGGGCACATTAATCATAAGCATAGTGTTGTTAGTTGAGTTTCATGGATTTAAATAAGACTTGATTTCTCAAAGGTGTCTCTTTTTGAGGTAACATGCCGGTAAAAGTAGTCAGGAATGTTTTCACACATATTTGTTACTCTCACAGTTCATGCATCAGGCCAGTTGGGAAATGATCACCCCCAGAGAAAACTTTAATTAAACTTTAGTTTTAGCCGCCTCACCTCTACATCTACATCAGTTTTCTTTGAAGTGAATAGATTTTGACTTTCAGAAGTTTGATAATCAAAAGTTCATTTGATGGGCTTAGTTGGCTTAGTCGCTGTCTTGTCTTGATTTAAGAGTCAGGTAAGGGTGGAAGCAGGATGTGCCGAGCAGGCAGACACGAGTCTGACAGGATGGGGAGTCAGTTTCTGTCCTGGCTGAGGAATGCAAGGTCTGCGGGTCAACTAGTAGATTTTCCAGCCAAAGGGGGGTTTAGAAACACACCAACACTATTCAACATACACACTCTGTTCACTGATGTTTACGTTAAGTCAGGAGTTTGGACATTGGATGTGACCGGATCTTTAGATGCAGGAGGTGGAAGGTCCTCCTCTACGCCAGTTTAGGGCCAATAGAAATCTTTCCTTCTCTGTCTTTCGAGGTTTATAAAACATGATGTTCTTGCTGATGTTAGTTAGTTGTTCTTCTGGACTGTGTGCTGCCTGAACTGCTCCTGCCTTTGCAAATGCAGCGCTGATACTTGACCTGTGATCTGACAAATAAATCTCCCAGAACGAGAGAAGTTGTTCGGCTGAATTTTTGATAACCCCGACCAGGCTCCAATTCTTGAACACGTATTCTTACAAGTTCCAGATTGAAATCATACAATATCACTTTCAGGTTTCAGATCCTGTTTATTGTTGTGTACTCAAGTCCTGGCATCACGTATTAGCCCCCCCCCCCCAAGTGGGCTTTTCAGTTCCCTTTTGTAGAACTCAATATTTGTATTCCACCAAGCTGTGTGTTCTTACTGCTCATAAGAAAAAATCAAATAAAAAATAGATGCAAAAAGCTTCCACGCAGCATTTAGTTTAAAACATTCGGTGTTTAGGCTTGAGCGTGCAGACCGTGAAATGATTTTAAAGGCCCTCCGGATCGTCTCTGTGTGTTTCCCAGGCAGATCTTGAAGGCGCTGCGTCATCACTGCGCAGACTGCCGAGTCACCGTGGTGGGACTCCGAGCTCTGGCCCTGCTGCTCCGGTCAGGTACAACTCGTAAAGCTCGGCTCAAAGGTCGTCGGCGCACTCGCGCTGGAAGGGATGTTTAAAGATTGATGTCAGCAGATCAGTATGAAAGGAAACTAAATGATTCACAAAAAAGCCCCTTTTAGGTGGAAGGAATCTAAAAAGTAAAACGAGTCGGTTAATCATCAGAAGAACTGCAGTCAATGTGTTATTTTCCTTGCAGCCTGGAGCAACATTTAATTTCCTTTTCCTAAAGGTTATGCGTATTTGTTATAATGTTTTACAATGCTTTGTGGGGTGTGGAGCTCCTGGAAAAGCCAGAGGATAAACTCAGACAGGCCTCGACTCACCTGTGACACTCTCACCGAGGCCTTTTTATTTTTAGGGAAAGAAATTCACATGATGCCGAAAAATGTGTCTGCAAATGCCAAAAGATAATCACTACTTAAAATGACAAATTATGAAGCTAAATGTTTGCTGATAGTTTTACATTTCATCCATTTTTCACAAACTCCTCATTCCCATTAAGGCTTCAGACTTATTTTGTACTTCTCTTCATCACAACCGCATAGACCTGATTCCTCTGCTGTTGCTGGAGGAGGAGGAGGAGGATGTGTTCAGCCTGGTGCTGGAGGCCATGAAGACTTTTCCTGCCACGGAGGAGGTGCAGCTCCAGGGCTGTGGAGCCCTGCAGGTCCTGTTGGAGAGAGGTGAGAACACACAGGCACCACAACCCTGTGTGTGTGTGTGTGTGTGTGTGTGTGGAGGGTAACCGCTACAACTTGATGACACATCTTTGATCCGTGTGTGTCTTTTTACAGTGATATGTCGGTCTGGAGGCTACAGCATAAAAAACTACTAAAGAGATAACAACAATAAAGACAATTAAAGCAAACAGAAAAACAATTTGACCATTTATGCGTATTTTAATTATCAAAGAAGCACAAATATCAAGAAGAAGTGACCAAATCCTTTTTCTGTGGACCTTCTGCTACCTAAAAGATTTAAGAAGAAAGCAAAGCGCGCTAGCCAATCAGAGGCGTTGCGGTGCGAGTCCCCGCAGAATGTGGTTGCAGAAATGTTTGTGTGCTTTTTTTTCTTGCGTTCCCAGTCAGTGATGACCACCTGGTGGAGTTCGTGGAGAACCAGGATCACGTCGCGGTGCTGGTGGCCCTGCAGAGGTTCCCCGACAACCCCGAGCTGCTGCTGCAGGCCATGAGGGTGATGCTGCCGCTGGCCCGTCCTGGTAATACCTCAGACCCCCCCCCGACCCCCCCCTCCCACGATACATGAACAGATTATCCTCTCTTTCTTTTTTTTTTTCTACACAAGGACGCCGGTTCTCATTTTACCCGTTGTGACACATGCGTTCACACTCACCCACACCTCGCCGCGTGGTGATGGTGCTTCTTACGGAGGAGCTGTTTTGAGAAGATCGTGCTGATTTTTCCCATCAGGCAGCAACGTGGAGATGTTGATGTCGGGAGGAGCTCGGTTCTACAGCGTGGTCATCACCGCCATGGACACCTTCCCTGAGGGGGAGGAGCTACAGGAGACGGCCTGCTGTCTGCTCCGGAGGTTTACGTCAGGTCAGCTCCGAGGATCAACTTCTTACAGAATGTAGACGTATTAATATTTAACCTTCAGCGACATACTTTTTTGGGTGTAATTGCGGAGTGCGCTTGTTTTTGTGTCTCCTTTCCAGAGAGCTACTACAACATCCTGGTGATGAACGGCGTGCAGAGGGTCGCGCTGAGAGCCTGCCGGACATTCCCGGACAATGCCAGGCTGCAGGCCGCCGCCCTCTCCTGTTTGGCCGACCTGAGTGAGGAAACACGCGCGTTTATTTAAACAGCTTTCACACCGTTGGGTGTGATTTAAGCTCATAGGAGCTCATCCACGCGTAAATAGATTAGCCTCTAACCGGAAAGACTTGATTTCTATCCTGAATGTGTGACCCGGTTAAACTTAGAAAACACCAGGTCGTCATTGGCTTTGACAGAAGTGAAACTGAAATGATCTACTAGCGACACCAGTTGACTAGCGCGGTCCAGTTAATGAATCAGTAGAGTCACAATATGCCCGAGGAGAAAGAAAGTCTCTGTCTGTTGTCGGTGGGTTTAAGAAGAACGAGTTGTCTGCTCGTTCAAAAAGCTGTGGCGAGTCATTACCTTTTTTCATCCAAAGCAACTTATAAGTGCATTCAAGCACGAGTCCACAAACCCGAAACAACCATAGTAGAAACACCATTTATGTGCCGATTTGAAGCTGCTGAAGTGGTACCAATTCAAGGTATCGTCCGGAGAGATGTGTTCTTAGTTTGCAGACTTTGTGCCTCCGTCCTTTCAGCGGCGACCATCGTGCAGAGCAAAGTGGTGGCCCAGCAGGGTCTTGAGGAGGGCGAGCAGGAGGAGAACCGGGGCCGGGAGGAGGTGGAGGACCTGAGCCTGGGCTGGATGGAGGCCTGCTGCACGGCGCTGGAGCTCCACCCCGCCGAGGCGGACGTTCAGGTCGGTCGCCGCCCGCTTTTTGTTTTCTACATTTTTTTTGGCCCTCGGAGAGGGACAGGTGGGATGATTCTGATCTGTGTATATCCCCTCCCCCTGCCGCCTCAGGAAGCCGCGAGCTGGGCCATCCACAACCTGTCGCTGCACGGAGCCGCAGTGAACCACTCGGAGGGGGACCAGAGGTACACGCTGAGTGCAACCAGAGTTGAAACCCCCCCCCCCCCCAAAAGAGTTGGCGAACTCTATTAGGAGGGTTTGCTGGAAAGCTCATGAGATATTCTAGGAACGTGTGTGTATAGATCTGCTGATGTGTGACTGATGACGTCCTATTTGTGGTTTCCAGGACTCCTGTCCACAGACAGCTGATGGTGGCCATGCTACTCCACTCCTCCTCTCCCAGTGTGTTTCACGCCGCGACCAGTGCCATCGCCACACTCCTCGCACACAACGGTGAGGCCTCAAACGCTGCTGATATTTCCTGTTCCACCCATTCTAGTGAGCCGTTATCTTGTTAATACCTTGAGTGAGTGTCTTCAGATTTTGCAGCCAAGCTCAGACTAGATTTAGAGTTGGGTGGTCAAAGGTCACATAAGATATCAGGAATGTGCGTCACAATCGCCGGAAACCAGACGTGGTGGAACATCCTGGTATTTCTTTCGCATCCTGCCTTTGAGCTACAGGGGACTTGAACACACACCGATTGTCTAGAACTTTAGGGTAGTATTGGTAGTAACAGATTTCTTTCTGTTGGCTCTTCCAATGTGTCTGTAGGTGAGATGCGTTCCCTGCTACTCTCCAGCGGCCTCCACGTCAACCTGGTGGAGATGATGAAGAGACACACCACCTCAGCCAAAGTGTCCATCAATGCTTGCAGGCTGCTCAACCTGCTCTTTCAGGGAAGGTGGGCGTTCTGAGACAGAAGGAAAGCGATCATCCGTGTTTGTGTATACGACTTGTTTTCTGAAAGGTGTCTCCACGGCACTGTAGGACCGCTAGTCTGGATGAGTTGAACATGGCCATGAGTCAGATCCTCAGCACCATGAAAGTCCACAACTTCCAGCCGGAGGTTCAGCTGGAGGCTCTGCAGGCCAGCCTGGTCTTCCTCTGCCCAGGTACCAGATAGGTGACAAGTGTTCATTTTGGATTCAACAGGTGTTCAGTTCCAGTCTCTGTGTTCTGAAAGTTCCTGCTCCGTTTCTCGGATGTCATTAGATCACATAACTGACAACAGAGCGGCTGTGTTCACCCGTTGCCGTGGTGTTGTATTTATGTCTTAATTCCCAGACAGGAGTCTGAGGGAGCACAGCCTCTCGGTGGCGGACCCCGACATGGCCGACGTCTCGCTGAAGGTGCTAAAGACCCAATGTGTGGTGGAGGGAGCTCACACGGTCTACCTGGAGGTTCTCAACAGGGTACTGACTGACCCCCCCCCCCCTCCCAAAAAATATATCCCTTTGATTATTACTTGTTTTGCCTCATGAGGGCTTTCTGGGTGTAAATGTGCTAAATCTAATTCTTCATTGAAGGCTTTTTAAAATAGTCTGCTGATATAATTTCTTTAAAGGTCACAAACATCACAACAAAATCACCCAGCAAGCTTAAAACCCCCCGATGGGATTTTGTTTTGCAGCAGCAGTAAAAACAAAGTTCTTCCATTCATTTCAGAAATGATACGGAAGCTTTTCTTTCACCCAGAACATCGTAAAGGGTGTAATTACATTTTCCAAAAAGAATTTGCGTGTTGACCCACTGAATCAATAGACATGTTTCCGCTGTTTTTAGAGGATGCGTTGAATAAGTTCAAATCAAAATGTTGAAGCATGCCTATTGTTTCTTTCACTGAGGTTTTTTGCTTTGGTTGCCATGCACACGCTCAAACACTGATGCTGCATCAGCCACATCTCACACTAATGTGTGCCTGTGTGCGCCTGCAGTTCATCAGCAGCGCCATCATTCAGAAGTCCGGTCTGAAGGTTCTGTCCGCTCTGGCCGACTGCTCCGGCGCTGTGGACCTGCTCTGCCAGCAGGGCGCCATCGACACGGTGCTGCACACGCTGCAGATGTTCCCGCAGGAACGAGGTGACCGTGAACGGCCGCCTCGGCGAGTAAGAGAATCCTGTGAGCGTGTGTGACTTCCTGCTAAATTGTTCCCTAACTCCCTCCAGAGATCCACTACTGGGGCTTCACGCTGCTCACCCACCTCGTGTCCAAGAAGAAGCTGTCGAGGATGATCGTTCCCGTGCTGGCCTCCGTCGTGGTCGCCTCCCTCCTCCAGTTCAGCGACGACCCAGAGATGCTCCTGAAGGTGACCTGTGTTACATGCCCGTCGCTGCCGTTTGTCTGAGCGTTGTGTGCTTTGTGGGTACTGTAACGTCACTGTGACGTTCGATCCCGCAGTGTTTTCAGGTGGCTCTGAGAATGCTGGACGCCTGCTCAGGAGCAGCCGCTGAGCTGCAGAGGGAAGACTTCGACCGACTGATCTTCCAGCAGCTCAGAGTGGAGAGACCTGACCAGAGCAACTACGCTGTGAGTGAGACGGACAGACGCGACCACAACGTGCTCGAAAACCCAGTTCGAGTCCCCAATCAAATGATTGAAGCCTTCCAAAAAGCAAAAGGAAGACGTGCTTCTCTCACGTCGACTCACGTTGATGTTGAGGATTGACCAGGGCGCTTGTCATTTGTACCAATTCTTTGCAATTTCTGTTTCCATTTCCATCACTGTTGTAGACGGAGCTTTACATTGACAAATCCCCAGACATTTGAATCTGGAGGTTTCTCGGGTGCATATAGGGTGAGCGACTGTGGGTGAGTGGGGAGCACGGTCGTCCTCCAATCAGAGGGTTGTCGGTTCGATCCCAGGCTCTGCTAACCCGCATGTCTATGTGTCCTTGGGCAAGACACTTAACCCAACATTGCTCCTGTAGCTGCGACAACAGTGTGTGAATGTTAGTCACTGGTGGGCAGGTGTCACTGTGTGTGGTTCTCCTGTCATCAGGGTATGAATGGGTGTGAATGGGTGAATGATGTCATGTAGTGTTAAAGCGCTTTGAGTGGTCAGAAGACTAGAAAAGCGCTATACAAGTACAGTCCATTTACCATATAGAGGCCGACTGATACAGAATCAACCTTTTTTCTAACCGCTATATTTAAGTAATAGTTCTCTCAGATTTGTTGTCCTTCAGTTTCTCCCGCTGTCGTTAAAATGACATAAGCAGAAGTACGAGGTGTTCCGTCCTCGGTCACACACTGGCTTTCCTGTACCACACGCACAGAGGGACATACAGGACAGAACAAATACTGGACATGCTTGAATAAGACTGCAAAGTGTAACCCTTAACTCGATAAACCACTTTGTGCAGGATCTCGTTTAATTCCCCCCTCCCCCTCCCTTTGTCTAGCTGCATAAGTCGGTGTGCCTGGCCCTTTCGAAGATGTGGTGCGACGCGCAGCTGCACTACGGCATGCTGGAGAAGGCCTGCGAGGACGGGGACGCCGCGCTGGCCGAGTGTCTGATCGAGCTGGGCGCCGACGTCAACGGGAAGACCAAAGCAGAGTCGCTCATCTACCAGGTCAGAGGTCACCAAGCCGTTTTGGCGTCATCCTCAGCCCCACCGACGGATGGATTCAATGACATTTCACCCCTGGCAGGTGTGCGAGCGCGGCGGCCCCCAGGAACTGGTGGAGCTCCTTCTCGCCCGAGGTGCCCAAGAGCAGCACCTCCGCAGGGCTCTGGCTGTGAGCGTGAAGCGCGGCGAGGGACCCACGGTCATCCAGCTGCTGGGCCGCCTGGGCCTGGACCTCCACAACGGCGCCCTCTGCCTGGGGGGCTTCAGGCTGGGCCGCCTAGACGCCGCCTGGCTCAGCCCGCTGCTGGAGGAACGGGGCCGGGCCTGCAGTCTCCGTCACAACAAGAGTGAGGACGGAGCTCACGCTGTTTAATCTCACGGGAGCTCGTAGCCCCTCCCCCATCACCGCTGCGCTCTCTCGCTCGCAGGTAAAGGCGTGAGTCTGGCGAGGTATATTCAGTCGCTGCGGAGGTCCAAGAGCGTCAACGGTCCCCCCCGATCTCCGGGCGAGCCCTATCTGACTTCCGGCTACATTTCCGACGAGAGCGACGACTGCAGCTTGGAGGACAGTTTGTTCTACAAAGAGGACATGGAGAGCGATGGTAAGAAGCAGAGATGTTAGAGAAGTCATTTTTACTGCAATTGATACGCTCCAAGTACACAGGCGGTGAATGTTTATTAGATTTGAACCTCTGAAGTTCAGATAAACGATCCATTCTCATGAGGAGAGGCCAGAGTTCACGCCTGGCCCGACACGCTGCGGTCGACATCGTGTCATCCGGGGTGACTTCACTCCTTCACTCTTCAAGGCTGCACATTGATTCAGATGTTTCTGACCTGGGATCAGTCTCTGTCTGTTCCTACTCGTGTGATGATGTTTCAAATGTCCGACATCTATCCCGATTTAACAGTAGATGTCGGGCATGTTTCATTAAAGGATTAATAACAGTAACTACTAGAAATCGACCGACTGTTGCTTTCAGGCTACACTGACTATATTTATATTGTAATTTGTTTAATGAAAAACCTAAATGTGATTTAAATCTGTGGGTTTATCAGAGGCTGCCTTTTGTATAACAAGACGGGAGAAATGAAGAATAAATGAAATGAACGTACCTCCATTTTCCTGTACATTACAAAGGATAATTACAACACCAGGGAGCAGTAACCAGGAAGCAAGCAGGAAACCTCAAACTATGAATGTGAATGTTAAAAATATGAGCTGATGCTGATGACGTCCTGCTCTCCCACTTTGTAGAAAGTGACTCGCTGTCGGCCGTTCTGTCTCCAAGCCCCCGCAGTGGTTCGGCGGAGGAGGTGAAGGGGGGGTCCTTCACCATGAAGCGGGGACGGCGCAGACACGCCAGTGCTGAGGTAGGAGAACTTCTCCGTCATGTGTCGAGTAGTCGGGACACTGGATCTCATGTAGGTTCCTTTTTTGCATTCTTATCTTCGTCATTCATCATCATTTTGATCGATGTCAGTCGGAGAATTCAGTCAACTGCTGACGAATGAGGAAAAATATTCAATTATATTGAAAACATTAGCTTATTGTAAATGAATGGGGACGTTTTTAGGCCGTGTGATCAAATTAAGGACTTTATAATTCAAACTGCAGAGCCAAATCGGACCATATCATCACGATTATTAATCTATTTGTAACTTCAGCTTCCATTAGACTGAATACTGTAATGTAGGAAACGTGTGGACTTGTACAAGCACTTCTTCTTGCTGCCCCCTCTTTGTAATAGACTAGAATGGTGTATTTCTCACTCTTGTTTGTTTGTTGTCCTTCCAGACCGGTCAGGCTGAGAATGATCACACTGATCTCGCTCAGAGGAGATATGGAAGGACCGGCTCGAGTCAAAAAGGTTTCAGTCTGACCTCGTTCTGTCAAACCCAGCTGCGGGAATGACGACCTTCAAATGTGGATTAGTGACCGAATAGAGTTTCTCTGTAGCTCCCGTGATACACGCTGCCGCTTGATTCAACCCACTTCCCTTTTTCCTTTATTCAACCAAGCTCCGGTCAAAGAGGCCGAGAGGATCGTCCTGCTGGACCTGTCTGGGAACGAGCTGGCCTCTCTGTCCTGTCTGATGGACGACGGCTTGGTCCAGCAGCAGCTGGGGCATCTTCTCCGCCTGGACCTGAGCCACAACGGTCTGCTGGATTTCCCCCCCGCTCTCTGCCAGGTAGCGCGGCGCAGAGTCACAGATTCGTCGAAAAGTCAATCGTACGCTGAAGCGCTTTTATCTTTTTTGTTCTGCAGAGCTTGAGGAGTCTGACCCGACTGGACCTGCAGGGCAACCAGCTGCGGTCGCTGCCGGCGGAGCTGCTGACCCTGCTCTCACTGAGCACGCTCAACGTCTCTCGCAACTGCGTGGGTCCCCTGCTGACCTTTGACCCCGCCGTCAGCTGCCCGTCGCTGCGGCAGCTCAACCTGTCCCACAACCAAATCACAGCGTTCCCTCGGGATCTGGGCCGTGCCGCGGCTCGACTGGAGGAGCTGTCCATGGAAGGGTGAGCCGCCGCGGCTTCCGGGCGCTTTTATGGCGATGACAAACGTGTGTGTCTGACTGCAGGACATTGAGGCGTTGTTTCTCCGCTCCCTCCTTTCAGGAACAGTTTGACCGAGCTCGTTGCGCCTCTGTGTCTGCCGGAGATCAGGCTGCTCGACGTGAGCAAGAACGGCGTGGAGAACATTTCTCCTGACTTCCTGAGCGGCTGCCCCAAGCTGGAGACGCTCAGCGCCTCCGCGAACAGAATCTGTGAGAACCATCGACTTGTTGTCACATTTAAAAACAAATGTGTCTACAACTTGATCTTGTTGATCTGTGTCATCTATAAATCACTCCAGCATATAATGAGATTACTTTTATGTGGAGGGAACAAGCAGATGTAAACGTTTAGGGATAGTTTAAAGAGGGGAAAAACACATTAGAATCAACCGGGTTCAACTTTAATTCAATTTACTGCAGGAACTACAGGAACATTTGACTGTTCTTCTGAATCATCCGCACAGTCTTGAGTTCTTGAGCGTTGTTTTGTGATGTAGAGACATAGAAACCTTCTTCACTGTCCCCTCCAGGTTCTCTGTCACATCTCCCCACGAAGATCATAACGCTGAAACTGGCCGACAACCGCTTCGCAGATGTTCCCCAGGCCATACTTGAACTTCCCAAGTGAGTTGGATCCCTGTTTGGAATGGTCTCAGTGTGGATCAGCCACACACTTCACACGTCCCTCTTCTTCCACGTGTCCAGCTTGCGCTCGGTGGACATGAGAACCAACCGCATCGCTGCTCTGCCCGGCCCGGGACTCTGGGCGTCCGGCAACCTCCGCGAGCTGATGTTCAGCCACAACGCCATCAAAGTTCTGGATCTGAGCGGGCCGATCCACAAGTGGACCGGGCTGGAGAAGCTCCACCTGAGCGACAACGAGCTCACTCAGGTAAGGAGTGCTCTCTCAGACCTTCTCAGAATCACAGTGCACGGCGGCGTGGACCACCACGGTGTGTTGTTTCGGCTCAGATCCCCCAGCGGATCGGCCTGCTGGAAGGAATCACCTCGCTGGACGTGAGCCGTAACGCTAACCTGCGCTCCTTCCCCGATGAGATGGGGAAGCTGAGCAGACTGTGGGACCTCCCGCTGGACGGCCTACGACTCCAGCTGGACCTCAAGCTCATCGGCGGCAAGACCAAAGACATCGTCAGGTCTCCTTTCAAAACCCATATCCAGGCTTTGTGATTGCTCGGTTCCTGGATTATGTAGAGGGACAGGTGAAGCACATAGTAACCCCCCCCCCCCCACACCCTCCCAGGTTCTTCCAGCAGCGACTGAAGAAGGCGGTGCCGTACTACCGCATGAAGCTCATCGTGGTGGGGAACCCCGGCAGCGGGAAGACCGCCCTGATCCAGCAGCTGATGAAGCTGAAGCGCTCCCGGGTCAACTCCAAGATGGCCGCCGCGGGCATCGACGTCCGCGACTGGAGCGTCAGGGAGCGGGACAAGAAGAGGATGGTGCTGAACGTCTGGGACTTCTCAGGTAATTCACCGTGGATGCTGGAGTCGTTTACTAGTGAAGATGCTCCGTAAGCAGCTAAAAGTACCTCACAGTAGATGAGTCTGTCTGTGTGAACTGTATCCAAAGTCCTCTCCTTGTCCCACACAGGGGGGGAGGAGTTCAGCGGCTCTCACCCTCACTTCCTGACGTCCAGGGCTCTGTACCTCGTGGTGTACGATCTGAGCAGAGGAGCCAGCGAGGTGGACGCCCTGAAGCCCTGGCTCTTCAACATCAAAGTGAGTCGACAACCTAGTGGATAGAACACAAAGAGGAGACTTGGGGGTAGATATCCAATTTCTTTTTGGGAGAAGATGATTTGTAGGCAGGTGTAGCTTTTAAAAAACAAGATTCTGATTTAATATTGGGAGTAAAAAAACTTTCCAAGAAACTATTTCAAAATGAGAAACAACTAAATTCTTAGTAGAATCACTGAGGGTGCGTCTGTGAGGTTGGATCCTGCAGTGGATCACTTGATCAAATTACACAATAATCAACTTTAGCAATCAGGTACTTGTAGTACTTGTAACTTTAAAGAGACATTTTATATCTACAATTGACCTTTTAGACCGTTTCCCTTCACTGACCGACTTAATTCACGTGGTTTTTAAGACACAAAGTGAAATAAATGGACATTTGTAACCACCACCTCCCCTCTCTCTCCTCCAGGCTGTCGCCCCTCTGTCTCCGGTCATCCTGGTGGGAACCCACACGGACGTGAGCGACGAGCTGCAGCTTCAGGCCTGCGTGACCAAGATCAGGGAGGAGCTGCTGAGGCACCAGGGCTTCCCCGCCATCAGGGACTACCACATGGTCTCTGCCTGCGAGGACTCGGACGCCATCGCCAAGCTGCGCAAGGCCATCGCCAGGGAGGTCACCGGCTTCAAGGTAAAAGGACTCACGAGTTTTGTCTAGCTCCCGCTCGGCCCCCAACCTCCTCCATCTCCTCCCGCTTCCACAGATCCAGGGCCAGCCCGTTATGGGCCAGCTGGTCCCTGACAGCTACGTGGAGCTGGAGCGCCGGGTTCTGCAGGAGAGGGGCAAGGTTCCCCCGGAGTTCCCCGTCCTCAGGCACCGGGAGCTGCTGCAGCTCATCCAGGAAAGTCAGCTGCAGCTGGAGGAGGCGGAGCTTCCCCACGCCGTCCACTTCCTGAGTGAAGCCGGTGAGTCATTCGGCTTTTCCCAATTCAACGCATGGCTCCGCTCTCATCAGCACCTTAAGACCAAGATTGTAATTTCATCTTTTCCTCTTGCTGAAGGGGTTTTATTGCACTTTGATGATCCTGCACTCCAGCTCCAGGAGCTGTACTTCATCGACCCACAGTGGCTGTGCAACATCATCTCCCAGGTAGCTCCACTCTTCTTTCTCTCCGGCCAAGTTATTGTCACATCTACGGGAGCCTGGTGTGATCAATCTACACCGTGCACGGCCAGACCATGTGTGTTACAGACACTGCTTCACGTTCTATCTCACTCTAAATGGATTTACTTAAGCTAATGAATCAACAAGAGACAGTTTTTTTTGTTTTTTTTACACAATGTGACTCCTTTTTGCAACCAGAGGGGTCGGGTGTAAAATCGCAGCTGCTGTCCGTTCTCTCTGTGTAGAAACTCATTCTAAAGAACTGCGCCCCCTGGGAGCATCCTAAAGGAGTTGTCCAGCGCTCAGTGGTGGAAAAGTCTCTGTCTGAGACCCAATGTTTCCCCAAGAGCCACCTGACGCAGTTCTTCAAGCTGCTGGAGAAGTTTCAGATCGCGCTGCCCTTCGGCGAGGACCAGCTGCTGGTGCCCGGCAGGTACGTTCTGTTCTAAGAGCAGGTTGTGTTTGCATAGAGGCCGAATCAATTCGTATGTCACCATATTTCCACGCCCCAAACTAGTCTCCTCCTTTGCCCAGTTTGTCCAAACACAGACCGGTGATCGAGCTGCCTCACTGCGAGAACTCCGAGGTGATCGTGCGTCTGTACGAGATGCCCTATTTTCCCATGGACTACTGGTCCCGCCAGATCAGCCGCCTGCTGGAGGTCTCTTCTTACCTGCTCTGTGGAAGAGGTGAGCTGAGTACTCGTACTACAGTGCTGGTGCAAATGCTTAAAAATGGACGCAGGAGTTGTTCAAAAAAGTGAATTATCTGGCTGTGCGTCATCCAGGAAAAGCGGTGCGACCCAACCGGATCTACTGGAGGAGGGGCGTGTACCTGAGCTGGTCCCCGGAGGCCTACTGTCTGGTGGAGGCCAATTCAGGGGAGGAGAGCCCGTCCTGCTTCGTCAGGATCACTGTGCCCTCGTCGCGCAAAGGTGCTTTGGTTTCGAAAGGAAAAAGTCGTATCTGTCGGCCGTGTCCGAGTTAACCGCCGGGGTTCTTCCCGCAGGCCGGGTGCTGCTGGGTCAGGTGGTGGATCACATCGACTCCCTGCTGGAGGAGTGGTTTCCCGGCCTGCTGAACACCGACGTACACGGCAGCGGCGAGCCTCTGCTGAAGAAGTGGGCGCTCTACAGCTTCGAGGACGGGCAAGAGTGGAGCAGGATTCTGCTGGAGGACCTTTTCAGCTGTTTTGATAACGGTTTGTAAACTATAAAATAGCAACCTTATTTCCTCTTTGGTGGAAGGAAGAAGCTATGGTTTTATGGCTGGAATTCGCTTCGCTAAAATCTGTCCTGTGGATGGTTTTGTTATCCATCCTAGATTGTCTGCTGGTGAACCCGGAGGACCCCCGCTGCACCCTTCCCATCTCTCAGATCGCGCCCGACTTGGTGCTGAGTGACCAGCCTGCAGGAACAATGCTGGACAGCGAGGAGCTTCACATGGACATGTCCAAAGAGAACCGACTGGGTACACCTCGTCTCTTTCCACATTGTTTCCTCTCTTGTTGCTTGCCGTTGTCAGAAATTAAACAAATAAATAATTGTTTTCCTCGATGCCTGTCTGAGGTTGAACTAAAGGCATGAATCCGTTTCCCTTTCACAGGGGACGGCGGCTTCGGGACGGTCTATCGAAGCATCTACAAAAATGAAGAAGTGGCCGTAAAAATCTTCAACAAGCACGCGTCTGAGCTCTACATCCACAGACTCCTCCGACAGGTAACGAGGGCCGCTTCGAAGACACCACCGCGGTCCAACGCGCGCTCAGCAGCTCACTTCCTGTCGTCCTCCCGTCTGTCCCAGGAGCTGGCGGTGCTGGGGCGCCTCCGTCACCCCAGCCTGGTCGGCCTGCTGGCGGCCGGCTCGTCTCCTCAGGTGCTGGTGATGGAGCTGGCTCTCAGCGGCTCGCTGGACGCCCTGTTTGAGCGCGAGCGCGGTGGCCTCAACAGGAAGCTGCAGCACAGAATCGCCCTGCAGGTGTCCGACGGACTCAGGTACCGCGTCCCGCCCGCCACGATGAGTCCGAGAGATTGCCAATGCCGTGTTTTTGTCATGCACTGAGGTTTGCAGCATGAATATAAAGCAATACAATATTGATTGTCTAACAATCTAAACATAAATAATGCGTCACAACGGGGTTATAAATGAGTAACTTATCATTGTTTGCTTGCAGACTTGTTGAGTTTTTCTTCACTTTTCCTAAAGCACACAATGACCACTTCACTTCTATACAGGTACCTTCACTCGGCCATGATCATCTACCGGGATCTGAAGCCCCACAACGTCCTCCTCTTCAACCTGAAGACCGACTCAGAGCTCATCGCCAAGATCACGGACTACGGCATCGCCCAGTACTGCTGCAGCATGGGAGTGCGGAGCTCGGAGGGCACGCCGGGTGAGACGCCTCCTTCAAACACCCGTATTTCAGTCCATTCATTTATTTTTTTTAAAATAGTATTTATTATTTATTTGACATAAAGTATCTGTAACCTCAAACCTGCACTATTTGTAGTAAAAAGGGTAGTCAATTCTAAAATATGCCATAAGGATATTGCTCATAGCTGTTCCTTAAGAATTGTATCGGGATAAAACATATCGTGGGGTGTCGTCCCTTTTTTTTGTGTTTATGATTATCACAAGGCGCCTGAGCGGGACGGTTAGCTCTCCGTTTGTAAATGCCATCCGTTTGTAAATGTATACCTGCGTATCAGGTTTCCGAGCGCCGGAGGTCGCCCGCGGCAACGCCATCTACAACCAGCAGGCCGACGTGTTCTCCTTCGGCCTGCTGCTCTACGACCTGCTGACCTGTGGCCAGCGAATCTCCGACGGCATGAAGTTCCCCAGCGAGTTCGACGAGGTGGCGGTGCAGGGTAAACTTCCAGGTGAAAGAGTGGAACTAAGAATACGTTTTAAGGACGGGCTTGCAGCCACAAAACGCATAGATTAAGCTGAAGGGTTTAGGATTCAATTCATCCTGAGACCATAGTTTTTATCTTCACACGATGAGACATAGAAAAGAGTGTTAATGATGATAATAAAACCATCCTAGAAATACGTAAAACGTAATCACATTAACGACGTGCGTCACTTTGTCATCTGGTGTATATATTTATATTCATTAAATGAGTGTATAAACCGGCCCGCCCTGAACACAGACCCAGTGAAACACTACGGCTGCTCCCCTTGGCCCGGCTTCCAGGCGCTGATGAAGGACTGTTTGAGGGACAGCCCTCAGGGTCGACCCACCTCTGCTCAGGTGAGGCCCCGGGCCCCCGTCCCGAGTATTGGTGCCATCAGCGAAACCCCCAAAGGGAGCCTGTTTAACCCACAGCTGGTCCCGTGATGTGTGCAGGTGTTCGACAGGCTGAACTCAGGGCAGATGTTGTGCCTCATGAGGGAGCTGGTGGTTCCCCGGGTGATCAATGCAGAGTGCCTGGCGGTAAGCGCCGACCCCCTGAACAGCCACCGCGCCTGGGTGGGTGGAGGCAGCAGCGCCCGGAGGCTGGGCTCCATCACGGCTGTCCACCTGGACGGCAGCGGCGTCACCACGCAGGTGTTTAAAAGGAACAGAATGGAAGAATATGACGTGTATAATGTGGCTTATCAAACGTGCACTTGTTTCTTTAAGTAGACAACGGATATTGTCTAAATATCTCGCCTTTCCTCCTCTCGTACCTCCTGTCTGACGCGGCGTCTCTCTCCCCCCCCCTGCAGGAAGTAGAGAGCAGCCCCGTCTTGTGTCTTGTGACCGTCCAAATCCCCAGCGAAGCGTGCGATTGGCTGGTAGCCGGCACGCAGTCCGGCTCCCTGGTGGTCATCAGCACTCGGGACCCGTCGGCTTGGCACCGCCTGCAGAGCGCCACGGACGCCGTCACCTCGCTGTACTTCCACGTGCACCCTCGACGCGCGTAAGTATATATATATATATATTGTTTTAAATATATACATGTTGCTTTGTCTGTAGGTTTATTCTTTATTACTGCCGTTGATGTAATGATGAGAGGATATGTCATCTCATTAGAGCAGCATTTGAGTCAGAGAGTAATTTCCTGAAAATGAAGTAAATATCTTATTGCACAACGATATTGCATGTGGATTCATAACAGTTTGTGTGTATGATCTCTTTGATTAATCGATACTTCTGTACAGAAACATGTGAATTACGATAGTCACGACTGGGGCCAGACTACTTTTTCACTGAAGATATTCATGATGAATCCACAAAGTCTTCCATGTATTTTCAGTCAGAGGAAGAATTACTTGCTTGTCGGGACGGCCGACGGAATTCTCACCGTTTACGAGGACTCTGTTCTCAAGGTATCATCATAAACATCATAAAAGATCCTGTGTCCTCACTGTGTGTCTACTGCGTCTGATTCTCTTCTGCCCCCCCCTCCCGGCCCCTACCTTCCTTCTAGCAAGAGAACGGGCAGCCGGTGAAATCGCTCACTGTGGGAAACATCAACACGCCCCTCGTGTGCCTGGGCCAGTCGTCTCACCCGCTGGACGGCAGGTCCGTGTGGGCCGGCTGCGGCACCAAGATCCTCGCCTTCACCGCCGACTACGAGGTGGGCAGGAGCATCGACACCAGACCCAACCTCGTCCTGCAGTGAGTCCCGGAGGGGCGCGCCTTCTCATCTGAGCATGGAGGGAGGGGTAGGACGGGAATCAGGCTCAGGGACGGCGAGTCATTGCGTCTTCGTGTCTTTCCGTTGTTCAGGCAGCAGCGGCCGCTGGGGGGAGAGGCGTGCGTGTCTCGACTGGTCGTGGATAAATACGTCTACCTGAGCAAAGCCGGCACCACGAGTGTCGAGGTTTGGGATAAGAGGGGCGAGAGGATGGTGGACCGCGTCGACTGCGCTCAGATCATCAGGTACAAACGCGCAACCATGTGCATTTATTATAGCTTTGCTGCTGGGTTTAATTTGGACTTTGCACAAACAGAGAAGTCACTTTATTGACTTTGAATTGTTGATTTTTTTTGGAGGGGGGTGGGGTGCAGGTGTTTGTGACTGCAGCTTTGTCCTCCTCTCCCTGCAGACACGACTCCGCCGTCAGGAGCAGGAGGGCCAGTGAGGCGGAGCTGGCCGGCGAGGCGGCCCCCTCCTGGGCCCAGGTGAAGGCCCTGCTGGTGCAGAGCGCTGCAGCTCTGTGGGTGGGAACCAGAGGGGGCCACCTGCTGCTGCTGGAACTCTCCAAGCACCAGGTGCTGCAGGTCATCGGCCCCTGCTGCGACTCCACCCGCTGCATGGCCTCCGCGCTCATAGGTGGCTGCCTTGTCTGTTTTTGTTTAAACGTCCCGTATTTCTAGAAAAGTTCTATTTTCATGTGTTTAAAGTAAAAAAAATACAAGCAATGTGTCCCTTTAAGAGCCGCCAGGATTTCTACACAGCCGTGACTTCACAAGAAGTTTACTATTTTTTCAGTTTTAACCATTAAAGATGCGTTCCAGTTCCAGTACAGAACTCTGTAGCTGTTGCCTAGTATTTCTGTTGCAAATGCTAGAACCAAAGAGTAGAAAAGAGTGACGTGGTGTGTGCATTTCCCGTGATCAGTGTAGCATTACGTCACGGTGGGGTTAGATAGCAAACTGGGCAGCTGCCCACTAAGAGGCCGGCTGGCTCACTTAAATTCTCGATAATTAGATGCTACACTTGTGACAAAAGATGAGCTGGATAATGATGGCACACATAAAAATGGCCGCCGCTGTGACCATGCAGCTCGATGATTTTCCTTCTACTCCTTTTTTAACTTCTACAGCTAAATCTGAGCATTTAAAACTCAATTTTAAAATACATATGTATTCAAGCAGTCACGGGAGTAATGTTTTAGACATTAAGTCATGCCAATACGTTGTAGTAGAATCCCAAAATACAAAATGGACCATGGAATAAGCATGTCGTGTCTCCTTTAATAATTTATGTATTTGTGTATTTGATATTGTAATTAATGTGACACCAGTGTGCCGTCACACGTGTTGTCGTGGTGTGCGTGTGCGCATGAGTATGTTTATTGGAAATATATATTTTTTTCCATGGCTAGATACACTAAACTGGAAGAACGTGGTGCTGGTTTTGGGCAGAAAGGTCCCACAAGACGCCGATCAGTTTGGTGAGTCCGCCGGTTCGTTGTTTGTGTCGCACTGCGTCTGTGCCGGGTGTTTACAGTGTGCTGTTTTTATTTGTTGTCCTGCAGACAAGGAGTCAGTCCTGATGGTGTGGAACAGCTCTCTGCCCATGGAGGTCAAAGACTTGAACAAACACTGTGAGAAAAGAGAGCAGATAGCAGCCAGAATGAGGGAGCAGCTGCATTAGGACTGAGTCCCACACGTAGGTGCTTTTATTTTATTTAAAGTAAAACTGTCTATGAAACAGTCTCAATCTTTTTAATTCCGACGCCTGTATTTGACCTTCTTAAACAATCAAGACCATCAGTGAGAATAGGCTACTTCTATATGTTTTCTTAATGTTTTCATCGTTAGTGCCACTGAGTTGGATTTGGAGTAAAATGTCATTATCGGTGCTCTGGGACACTACCGCTCCTGTCCACAGGGGCCGCCAAAATCAATATACAATTATAGTTCCTCATAGTGACTTTAATGTTTTGGGCTCAATGAGGTCAATATCAAAACCTCCAGATGTCCGTAATATTTCACTTTGAAATATTTTAAGCCATATTGCCTAACTTTAACAAATTGTGGTGCTAGCAGTAACAACTGGTTCTTAATATTTCCTGCAGAACATTTGTGGAAAAGGGATCGACGCCCGGTGGAATGATGTGTCAGCAGTGCACATTGAAGGCCATGTTTTACCTCATTTTCTTGCAGCCACTCTTACTTTATCAGTGCACTGACCAAAAACCAATGAAGGGGTGGGCGGCACATTGCAATGGATTTATTAAGAAATGGATGTAAAAAAAAAATCTCTAGTTGACGATTAATGAAATATTTTGCCGTGTTTGACTAGACGTAAGGGCGGCACGGTGGCGTAGTGGTTAGCGCTGTCGCCTCACAGCAAGAAGGTCCTGGGTTCGACTCCGTCCAGAGGCCTTTCTGTGTGGAGTCTGCATGTTCTCCCCGTGTCTGCGTGGGTTCTCTCCGGGTTCTCCTGCTTCCTGCCACAGTCCAAAGACATGCTCTGGGGATCAGGTTAATTGGGGACTCTAAATTGCCCGTAGATGTGTGAATGATTGTGTGTCTCTGTGTAGCCCTGCGATTGGCTGGCGACCAGTTCAGGGTGCACCCCGTCTACGGACGGATGGATGGATGTTTTTGGATGGCTGCTTTTTCTAAAAGGGACACAGTCTGATTTGCGTCGCCATCAGCAGAGATGTTCAAGACCTCCTTCTCTAATGAAGAGACTGTTTACCTGCAGTATGGTTTTAAAAAGGAAAAACATGGAAGAAAAGCCAAAGGAAAGAAGCCTCTAAAAGTGTTTATTTGATTATTTATTGTCACGTCTGTGTGTGTTCACCTGGGAGCTCTTTCACTCTTTTATCAAATGATTGTTCTGAAAGTTGATGTTTGATGGGTCGAGAAATGACTGATGTACTGTGATGCTCTCTGTTAATGTAAATGAACACAGAAGGAGAAAGATTTTTGGTGTTTGATTTGTGGATTTTATAAATAGATTTTCTGCTTCTGTTCTTTCTGTGAATTTCTATACATTTTGTGTTGGCGGTTGAATATTTTATGTTATATTACACTTGTGTTATATACATTATAACCATTTTCACATAGTTTTGTGTATGTATTAGGGGCCTGCACTCATAAAGAAGCAAAGCACGAGAATAATCACATTAGATTAAGGGTACGGGCCATATTTGATCTTTAATTTTTGACGGGGAGAAAAAGACATTGCATTTTAAGCCATTTCATGGAAAAAATTATGTACAAGGAGGAATCGGTCCTCACAAACATTAACAGCACATTAGTAAAAAACAAAGACACAAGAGTTAAGGATTTGAAGTACTTCTGAACCTTGAAAAAAACCTGGTGTTCTGATATCCAAACTATCGAGATAAATATATTTATAATATTTATATTATATTTACAGAATACCTTAAATATACAACGTCTCATGTATTCTATAAACAAATATAAATGACTTAGGCACACTTTATTCTCAAACAATCCTGCAGCAGGACTCGAAGCTGGCTTGATACGCAGGCGCAGTCCTACACATGACCTCTTGACCTTCCTGCTCCCTTTGCAGACTCTTAGGCCTGGTGGGGCGCCCACCTTATTGCTCACAACTGATCTCTGCGGTAGAAGAGGAACAAGGTCACAGGAAACTAGCGGTGCGTTTAAGGACACGACCAAGCAAGTCTGTGACGGTTTGGACGAGGATGACATTTGCTCCCGCTCCTCCTTTTTAGGTTGATTTTAAGGTGGATAGTTTACATAAGGTTCAGAGACGACAAATAAGAGAGCAGCTACGATATCTACAGAAAATATACAGTACAAGTGAAATATACAGTTATGATACGGCCAACTAAACGCACACAGAGTGGAGGGGGGCGGGGCGCGGGGGGGGTTGACCAGCCGGTCAGTCTATAAGTCTGACTCGGGCATGTCCGGCATGTCGGCCATCAAGTAACCGATACCGTAGAGGCCGTTTGGTGCGATGTCCGTGCCGGGGCCGCCGCTCTGCTTGCGGTAGATGTTGTTGCCGGGCATCGGCGACGGCGCCTCGCTGGGAGACCTGCCGTGGATCAGGCTGGCATCGTCGTCCTCCCCCGGCAGGGCCGTCTCCTTGATGATGCGGCCCTTCTTGTAGGAGACGGTGGCGAGGCCGCTGGCGCCGTCGTCAATGATGTTGAAGTAACGCAGCACGAAGACAACGGGCACGGGCATGACGGCCATCACCACCAGGGAGATGCAGACCACGATGCCCCACGGGGGGAAGTGCAACGTCTGCTCTTTGGCCTGGAGGGAGAAAACGGCAGGTTGGTGACGCACGTTGAAATGTCCTTTTGGGGTTATTTTCCTAGTGATGGTTAAGAAAATGTACTACATCACAGAGAGCCTTAGTCCGGCTGCAGGTGAACCTTTAATTGGCCACATCGGTGAGCTGCTTTAGCCCCACCGGACCACTTAAGGAGCAGACGCAGGGAACACTTTGTCCCACTTGTCCTCCGCTCCAGTTTGCTCTTGATGTGATCAAACACGCCCGGCGCATCCTGTTGATTGTCCGCCTTTGTCGGGATTGTCTGACCCCCCTGCTTTGATTCCTTTACTGCTTTTTTTTTTTTACTGCTTCCAGGAGAAGGACTCACCTCTTCCTGTATCCAGGCGCTGTAGCTGGGCGGCGTCAAGGACAGCTGGATGAAGCTGGCGCACAGCAGCACCAGCAACAGGGTGGGTGTGATGTACTTCCACATGTAGTAGTAGAAGCGGTACGGCGTGAAGCCCAGCATGTCCTTCAGGTCTTCAAAGAACCTGAGGGACAACAGAGGGACGCGACTCAGATGAATTCGTAGCTCACAGTATTTCAAATGTTCAAACCGTATCTCCAACCACGCCGGGTTTCCTCTGATACCGATGTGCACGCGCTACAGGAGACCAATTACTCGGAGCGGCTTCTCACTTGTCGATCCCGTAGACCCAAGCGACCGCCACGTTCTCCAGGACCACCACGATGAGCAAAGGCAGCGTGGCCGAGTAGTCGTCGAACATGGCCACGAAGTAGTTCCCTGAGCGCTGCACGAACAGGAGGCCGATGGAGAAAGCCAACACGCAGCATCCCACTGCGGGAGGAAGGGGGTGGGGGGGGGGTACATTACAATGAGGCATAGTACGGCACAGTGGTGGAGGTATGGCGGGCATGCATGCTTTCACTGCAGGGAGGAGTCAAAGCAGAAGGTGTGTGGAGATGAACTGACACCCGTTTAATCTGTGTTTGAATTGTTTTAACCATATGCCTTTGCGTATAGAAAATGAACCCTCAATTTATGGCACAAAGGGTGTGAGTAGCTCTTCAAATGTGATTGTTCCGTTGATGCAGCTGAACCCTGCACGAGTTAAAGAAGAGGCTCTGGAGGTCCTTCTAACCTGTGAGAAATTCCTTGCGGACTTTGAAAGTGTCGATCAGCGGAGTGAGGATGCCCTCGATGGTGCCGAACATGCTGCCCAGGCCCAGGTTGACCAGCATGAGGAAGAACATGACGGACCAGAAGGGCGAGGCCGGGAAGTGGGTCATGGCCTCCGTGAAGGCGATGAAGGCCAAGCCTGTGCCCTGGACCGCCTGTTATCAGGGAGGAGAAGAAGAAGAGGTTGGATACCGGCGGCCTGGGGCGTTCTTATTTGACCTCAGCTGAGGTGGGCTTTGTGTGAGATGGGGGCCCTTGTGAACATTTATTTCTAATACCCCTATTTTGCAAGTACAATGAAAAGTCAACACGGTTTCACAGTAAAATCCACTCAGCAGTTCAGCAAAAAACGTTCCCTTTTTCTGAAAGCTTTTATTGTGAAACATTAGCCGTAAAGCATTGATGCCATGTCATTTACTGATCAGATCGGATTCATCAAACACTAAGAAGGTGCATTTGCCTTTTCAATTACCATAAATTAATTATTTAATCATGCCACAATTTTCACACCAACTGAAGATAAATTAGACCCTTCACGACAAGTGGTATAAATGAATATTTGGGCGTATTTGTACCTTGTTGAGCTCTTTCTCAATGCTGCAGGGATCCAGCCCCAGCGCCTGGTACTGGTCCTCTTTCACCCCTTTGATGATCTCGATCATCTGATGATAGTCTTCAGCACTGACTTGGTTAACATGAGTGAGGTTGATGTGGTGGGGGATCAGGCTTCTTTCAATGTCAGTCCCCAACAATCCCACAATCTTATTGGTGTTTCTATCAAAATACAAAATAAACATCTGGGAGTTATTGACAGTTACTGTGGTCGATCTCTTTAAATCGAGTCTTTATCCTTTTCCCTAAAAGGCTAACGTTATGGTTCAGCAGGAAGCAGTTGGGAGTCCGTACATATATATAATGATAATATATAATGTGAGAGAAGGCTCGCTCTACTCACAGCGCGACACACTTGCTGATCATAATGTTGGCCTTGAAGCCCAGCACGGCGAACACCACCAGGGTGGCCAGCACGGAGGTGAAGAAATTGATGAAGGACACCAAGACGGCATCGAAGTGGCAGTTGTTGTCCCGCTTGTTGTAGCTGGAGAAGGCGATGACGCCGCCGAAGCCGAGGCCCAGGGCGAAGAAGACCTGGGTGGCAGCCTCTCGCCACACCTTGGCCTCCAACATGATCTCCAACTGAAGGGACAATAGAAGGCAGATTCTCTGTTTTGAGTACACTTAAAACTGGACAGGAAACTCCACGTGCTGCAGTCAGTCAGCTCGGAGAGACCAAGGCGTTGGAGGATGGAGAGAGCCACCACAGTGCCCTGTGAGCGGCTGTTCTCACTCTCAGGTCATATTGTCCAGAAGAAGAGAGCAGCATTGGCTCCAGAAAACGGGAATGTGTGATTAATTAGTTAATTTTTTTTAATCTATTGACAGCCTAATGAACAATTACATTAATTAACCATCTTGCCAACTGACAGCTGCTATCTTGACAGTTTCCCTGTTGAAGTTTCCTCTAACAAAGGTCTCAAACTGAGCAGAGAGCAGGTGCCTGAACGCGCCGTTTGAAGTCGCTGAAGATGTCAGCCGAGGACACAGAGCAGATTCGGCGAGACAGGCCGAGACCGTCTGGCAGGTTTTGTTACATAAAGCGTCAGTGACTCGTGTTTCCATGGCGACACGCTTCCACAGCCAGAAGCGCCATTGGCCAGTTGCTCCCGAGGAGCCGGCCTATCGCGCCGATAGATTTGATTTAATGGATTCAGACACCTTTTTCTTTTCCTTTAAACTAGTGAGTGGATTCAGCTCGGCAGTCGATATTACAGTATATATTTATTATTGCTCTACGGGAAATGTTGGGAATTAGAAAAGTACTTCTACATTTAGTAATGTTTGGATGTTGGATCTATTAACATCTGGGTCATTACTGAAGCAAAAGTAAGAAACTCAAATGCTTGTTTTAATTATTTGTCATATACGACCATCAATACATAAACATAACCTTTAGTCAGATTGATTAATTTGCGTTACCTTGGGCGTGAACATGTGTCGAATCCCGTCCACGGAGCCCTTCAGGAGCAGAGCGCGGACCAGGAAGCAGATCAAGACCACGTAGGGGAACAGGGAGCTGAAGTACATCACCTGTAAGCAAACAAAACCTCCGGTTGGACCTGTACTCCTATAAAGTCACTCTGCATATTATTTAAAAGTCTAATAACATCTCAATGACTCGTTGAAACACTAATTAGAGGCTGTGAAGACAAAATGTTAAATGCAACCAAGCTGTTGCATTTAAACAATGAGGAACAATCATGTTTTACTGGTTTCATTTAATTAAAAATAAGATTCTTGGTATTGAGATGACTGCTGTTCAGTTCCATTGAGAAGAAAAGCCCACATGACAGTGTGCGTTCCTATAGATATATTCACGTAGTGCGAGCTCATTTCCTGATTCTCTATGCAGTGTTGGACATAAAAATATGTAGAGAAGCCTGTGCAGTTGCTTTCATTACAGCTGACAGTACGTTTTTGTTTCTCATTTACATCGAGTTAAAACTTTCGTGCATTTTTGACAGTGACAACACTTCTTCCATAAGCTGCGAGTTTGATTCCTAAACCCTGAAATGGAAGCTTTTGCTCGTCTCGAAGTCCATGGGTTTGATGCCTGTAATAACATCTGTGCTTAAGAGATTGGAACTTTTAACGATACAAACCGCAGCAGTGAAAACCCCTCTTGTGAATCTTCAAGTTTCTTTAAAAAAAGGCGGCTGGTAACAAGTTGCCCAATGAAGCTCCTAGAATTCATCAGGAACCCTTTGGCCTGGAGCTTAGTGGTGGAAACGAGAAGTCATGTGACCGTGGTGCGGTTTGTTCATACACATTGGCTTCCTGTTTTCTTGCACTCGTGAAAGTGTACTTGTGACAAAAAAAAAAGTATGATAAGCGGACTTGGACAATGGAACGATCCCATTGGCCCTTTGTCGAAGGAACCAGTGGGCTGCTAACCTCGTCATCGCCGCAGCACTCTAAGCATCAGCCTGTGCGAGGCCTTTTGTCCAACATATAGTGCCAATTAGACAGCGGGCCTCTTTTCCTTCCCCCTCCCGGTCGCTCCCGGGACTAAAGAGCGGGCCGTGGTGAATGAGATGGTTTGGGATTGAGTCATGAGAGCGCTTAGTGATTCAGAGACGTCTCTCACACGGTGGTCCCGTGCGTAGAACCGAAGGAGGCGGCGCCGTGTCTCTGAGGGAAAGGGATAGTTCAGCCGTAACAACTTCTGTCCCACTGGGGGAATAAACGGATTGTATTATTGCGACTTTAATGAAATGGTTTCTACCACCTCCGTAATTCCGCTGCAAAAGGGGCAAGTCTCCGGCTGCAGCTGA
The DNA here is from genome assembly GCF_964276395.1 of Gasterosteus aculeatus. NCBI lineage: Eukaryota > Metazoa > Chordata > Actinopteri > Perciformes > Gasterosteidae > Gasterosteus > Gasterosteus aculeatus. The sequence continues at coordinate 14,894,855 of NC_135698.1, forward strand.
AATAAAATGTCCTAATTGCCTCTGCTTTGCTTCGTCCGCCCTTCACTTGTTGAAGAACACGCTGGTGGCCTTGGTCAGCACAAAGCCAAACAAGCTGCTATTTTGTGTGATAAGCGGATATCTGCTCCTTTGTCACCTGAAAATACTTTTATTATAAAAGAGTTTGTGTTGTGGTGGCAGATAGCGTGTGCTTCTCGGAGAAGGTTGTGTACTGAGAACCGCCCTTAGCTGATTCCCATGATCGGTGTTTTGTGTGTAAAATATTGCATCATTTTATCACTATGTAGTTGCGTTGAACGGTGTGCAGCAACTTATAAATATTTAAAGACTTTTGATGAATTTCACCACAACCCCCCATCATAATCCATCAATGCCTTCCCCATCTTTTTTTTTGTTTTTTTTTGGCCACACTCTTGACAATCAAGCCGAGCCAAAAGAGCGCGCGTATAACCATGGTAACCGAAATGGCCTGATCCCTTTCACGCCCCCTCACACGCGCGGGGGAGAAAATGCAGATGGCGGTGGGGATATTCCTTGGAAAAGGCTTTTGTGAACGCGGGTGAAGAGGAGGCCATTAATATGCTTTTGTGCCGCTCGGCGCTGATTGAACTTCAAAGACACTTGGCGCCGCGCCCCCCCCCCCCTTTTGAGGCAAAATTCAGGCCCGGTTCTCCTCCGGCCGTCTCAAAAGGCGCTGAGTGCGACCATCTGGCTCAGACTGTGCAGTCACCCGGTGGCCCGGCTGGTTCCGTTTGGCTCCTCGCAGAGCCGGTTATATTTAGCATATGGTGATGGCGGTGGAACGACTTCATTCACGGTTGCGCCAGTGATTGTGACAATGATTGTCCTTTTCTGTGATTTCTTTACGGGCCGCCGGGGTAAATGAGACCGTCAAGAGCTGGAAAAAAAAAAGTGCACAGTAGCACGGGTCGAGATTAAAGCAGCTCGCCGTTTCGTCTGCGGTTGTTGCGGTGAACAAACGGCGTTGTGGCATCACTGGAGAAAAGGCCAACACAAGACAAGACACAAAGTCTTTATCAAGGGATGTTCAAAGGGTTAGCGAAGAACTGTTTGCTATGTAGGTATAGCAGTGGTTTCCTGAACAGTTGATTTATATTGAATCAAATAATTTCTATATATCCAATCAAATAATTGATTGAAACCTTATCAGAAAAACACTTGCATACATCGGTATAATAAAGCGAGCTAGAATTCCCCCCATGGCGCGGACACACAGGCATTCCCCTCAAGGTTAACACTGTTAGCGAAGTAGCAAAACAGACGTTCATATTCAATATTTTCTTTAGCTCGATTGATGCCACTGCTAAATGTTACACTTTCTTCACCGGCCAATTGCTAGCTTGGAACTCTACGGTTTGGTGTTGGATTCAGAGCCGTCGTGTCTTAAACAGCTGCGTACAGCAGTGGATGAAAGCAGCAGAGACGGTAAATGTGCCATGAAACCAAAATAATGAGCTAAAAGAAGCTTAACGGCCCAAATGAGCCACAGAGCTGGGCGTTAATTCTCCGTGATTTTGGCCCCGTTACAAGGACTCATTTCATTGCGTTAAGTTGATTGAAATTCCGTGAGACGCCACTTATTTTGTAGACCAAATAAAACTGGCATCCATGAAATATACTGTATTCATTTTGACACAAACTAGCCCTGGAGGATAAGACCAAAATCAAACGACTTCCCCATCGGAGCTCATTCCTGGAAGATTAAAAAGTGCGATCCTTCTTCCAATTAGCGCGAGCTCGACTGTGACCTCGGACGTGCCCCGGCTAATGCTCGCCATGTGACATGCGAAAGTGTGGAACGGCAGAGATCACCTGTAAAAGAAGAAGAGGAGCAGCTCAGCCTTTAGCCGGTGGGCTAATCCTTCTGGACGCTAGTCACGCTGCTGTCAGCTCGGCTACATTAAGCTGCAGTAATAAACATGAGCCATGAGATCTCTCACAAGATCAATGAGTCTGTATCATTAGAAACATTCGTCCAGTCCCATCACCATCAGACCTCCCCTCCAAAAGGCTTCCTCACCTTCCCAGAAGACTGGATTCCCTTGATCATGGCGAGGCAAACCATGGACCAGGCGATCAGCAGGCACACCGTCATCTTCCAGTTGAGCCCCCCGCCCTCGGAGATGTTGTCGGAGATGTTCAGGGCCTCGCGGTACCAGTAGTAGGTGGTGGCCGAGCTCTTCTCGCACTCCGGCTCCACATCTGAGCCAATCAATAAAGAAATGAGAATAGTGTAACACCACTGTCATTTTGAAACTGTAAACAATGGAATAACACTGCAGATGCACAGCTATGATTGTATTCAATGAAATGTAACCGACAAGGGGCGACACAGTCACTGTCAAGCGAGTAACACCGAAAAGGTCTAACTAAGGCCGATCTACCCCCCCCCCCCGCTCGGGCAGTTCGCCCTTACGAGCAGTAGCGGTAACCAATCGGAACAAGAGTGCTGCGTACCGGGAGCAGTCGTGACCTGTTTTTTTTTCTTCTTTTAATGGCAGGCGATCTACCGCCAATGGGTTGGTGATCGACCTGGTCCCCCTGGTCTAACGCATGTGCTCACTCACAGAGTGTGACTCCTAGTGGACATTTTAGGAATAGCAGCTACTCTTAGCTGGATCCACGGGCCTTGCGTTTGACACCTGAATTCTAGGTCACTATGGGGGGGTCAATGGGCAGAGACCAGCGGCTCCTCGGCTGATGTGTTCTGAGGGCGGTCTGTGGGTGAGAGGGGAGCACGGTCCAATCAGAGGGTTGTCGGTTCGATCCCAGGCTCTGCTAACCCGCATGTCAATGTGTCCTTGCGCAAGACAGTTAACCCAACATTGCTCCTGTAGCTGCGACTACAGTGTGTGGATGTTAGTTACTGGTGGGCAGGTGTCACTGTGTGTGGTTCTCCTGTCATCAGTGTGTGAATGGGTGTGAATGGGTGAATGATGTCATGTAGTGTTAAAGCGCTTTGAGTGGTCAGAAGACTAGAAATTCTTTTCAGCACAACACATCTTCTTCGATTAAATACTTTTGATTGTAATTTAATTTAATTAGTAGTTTTTTTCATTTCTGAAACACAACACGGTTGGCAGAAGGAGCGCGGCGGTGTGGTCCGGCTGTGCGCGTGCATGATTGTGTCTTACACGTGCTGGTCTTGTTCTTGACGAGCGGACACTCGTGCCACGGAAGAGGCTGCTGGAAGGACTGCGAGAAGTAGAAGAGGCTCCAGCCGATGATGACGTTGTAGTAGAGCGCCACGAAGAAGCACACCTTAACAGGGGAGAGAGGCCAGTTCCACTTCACACAGACGCCCCAAAACACTAAACACTAAATGTAGTCAGTACCTCGATTTTTATTTATAGTATTTTCTGAGAAGAAGAAATTGAAAAGTGTTTCTTCCCCTTTTGCCTCATTTAGACATCCTTGAGTGACTCGATAAAGACAGTTGAACATTTTTGAACAACTAAATGTCCTGTAAATCTCATAAACCTTTTATCTTTTGCTCGCCAACAATTTTCATTTTTCTGCAATAATCCCAAACTCTAATAGAAAAGAAAAATGAGCTAGGCCTCCAAAAATACCACTTTGTCAGACCCTCTTACTGCCGCGCGACTCACCATGCAGCTGGCGAAGCCGATGCCCCCCAGCCGAGGGCTGATGTAGTTCCACACCCCGATGCTGCCCCGGCGGATGCGCTGTCCCACGGCGAGCTCCAGGAAGAAGAGCGGGATGCCGATCAGAATCAGCAGGATGAGGTAGGGCACCAGGTAGGCTCCTGCCGGTCAAAGACAGTACGCAGGGCGGAGTTGGTGTGGGTGTGTGTGTGTGTGTGTGATTCCTCTCACACAGATCGACCACATGCAAATACATAGAGGCTTTGACACAGGTGTGTTTACTGTGATTCACCGGTGAAGCCGTCAAAACTTCCGCCATGGGTGTATTGTCTTTACGGTTAGTTTAATCCCTGATTAAACAGTGTTTATTGTTTCATCTGGCGTGGGCCGTTCGTTCACATCCTCCGACGAGTTCCACCCCCCCCCCCCCCCCCCCCCAGCTTCGGCTCGGACGGGAGCACCTTTCTTGGCGGGTTCCCATTGTCTTCTGAAGCGCTCGACTGTCTGCTTTGGACACCTGCAATACTTTGATGGGAACAGAGTCCATTTCATTTCTTTTCGATAAAGTTTACCAACTCTCTTCACTTCCGGATCACTTTACAGCTGGTTTATCCTGTCCGGTCACTCTGTTACTGTTAATTATTGTTTCTAGGCAGTGCCACATGTGCGGGAACAAGCGGCCTGTCGTATGAGCAGGAATGATTCACAACGAGAACACTATTGACGTAGTCACTGCCGTAATTACTGTATTCTCCACACGGACTGCAAAGAAATTTCGTTTATGGACACACGTCAGAACACACACACACACACACACATGTGCCACATTTTAATCTAATCACAGAGGAACACAGCAGGGTGATCACAGCTGTTTAAAATTGACCCTATAACACACACACACACACACACACAGATGGAGCTCATGTAAACGATGTACATGAACAAACTCATAACAATATGATTGCATCGTTATAAAACACTGAGCTTTGAGAATTAACTGACATGTGTATTTAATAATGAGAATAAAAGCCTGTTATTTAGCTTGTCACTTCTACTGACTGAGACGAGCTTCTGTTTTTGCAAACGCGACCTCTTGGAGTGCGCCGTCCTTGGAATGCCCGGCTAGTCCCATATGAGACGACTCGGCGCAAAGTCATCCATCACAACCAATAAAAAAGACACACTTTTTACTGGAAGTTGACTTTTGAGAATTCATCCAACTATAAAACACAAAGTCACTCTTCTATTCTAAATACATAATAATAATAATATTACTGTCCAGCCCTAATAATAGTATACGGGAATATCAATAGAAGGCCCAAATGTATACAGGGGAAGGCTTTCCTCCATTGATTTCCATTGTAGGGTTTTTTGTGGACTTTTCCTTGTGTTATTTTAGACTTTAGCAGGAATCTTTACCGTTGTGGTTCCCAGAAGCCCCGGACACACTAAACAATGACCGGCTATATAAATATCACACTAGGAGTGAGATTATATTGTGTCTGGACAACCTTAGTGAGACTGTTTCATTTAATCAGCTTTGTTGAGGGACTCGATGGCTTTGTGTAATCTCCAGGTGGGAGATGCAACACCTTATCACCTACACACACACACACACACACACACATTATCCTGACCCTCTACAAGAGAGAGTAAAGCAGGGCATTGTGGGAAAAGTGGGGGTCGAATGCTGTTTTTATTAGACTGAAATCATCAGAGAGGGGAGGATTTTCTGCACGCCGACAGCACAGTTATAATATATATATATATATATATATATGTATATATATATATATACATACAGAGAGGCAGATGGTCACGTGACTCTCATGTTGACCCTGAAGGTCATCGAGCACTTTTGACAGACGAGGGCAGAACAAGTCTTTTTGGAGGAGACGGCGAATCTCTATCTCAACCACATTTACTTTTACGTTGAACAGATTCAGGATCCCTGGAGCCATGAATGATGAAAGCTACACCATCAGTTAGGGAAAGAGGAAGACCACACCTCTGGTGTCTGAGAGCACACAAACCGAGCGCCAGCCACATGCGTATGATTTATCATGAAACCTGTGACGCCAACTGGCTCTGGTCCCACACAAGGCAGACGTGGCTCACATCCATAATTGATTTGATCTGTGGAAATTAGAGAAGAGCTCTAAAGTCAACTTGTTTGCTCTATTTCAGGTGTTTTGTTCTGCATGTGGCCCTTCCGTGTGCTATTATTACACGTTGTGCTTTGTCTGAAGCACATGTGAAATGCTCTGCAGGCTCAGTGCAGTTTTCTCTCTGCTGCATTTTCGGGGTGCGCTCACTGTAGCTTTTTACCTCCCCACCAACCAGTTAATTTATTTAAACCGTTGTTATTTAAGGGCTGGTGTTTCTTTCTTTGAGGTAGCGATGTTGTCATGTTCCCAGGCCATTAAACCATGAAAATAAGACCTGTGTTGTCATAACAACGATCATCCGTTCTCGATATCTATTTTTGCCAAGGACCCCCGACAAGAGAATATACCTTTTATTTACACTTCTATAGTCTCTGTTATGTGAAAGAACACACAAGAAAATGTATTGGAAAGATAAGACACGTGTATTAAACATATTCATAGATTTCACGAGTTATTGAGCATTTATGTTAATCAACGTAAAGAATTAACCTCGCACTTCAACCAAGTAAATGACAAGTTAGTGTTTTAAGTTCAAACGGCTCGCGATGTTCTCGTGATGTTTTTAGTGATTTATTTTTTTTCCACATTTGTCCCACCCCTGAAGTGGCAGCGAGTGACTCACCCCCTCCGTTCTTCTGGCACAGGTAGGGGAACCTCCAGACGTTACCCAGGCCCACGGAGAAGCCCACCTGGGCCAGGATGTACTGCAGCTTGCTGTTCCAGGCCGGGCGCTCCTCCTCCTCCTCCTCTTCCTCCTCTCCGTGCGAGCCCCCCTCCTCCACGTCGCACTCTTTCCCGTCCCCGCCATGGTCGCCGACGATCAGAGAGCTCTTCTTGAAGGAGTCGTCGCAGGCGTCCTCGTTGGAAAGCAGGTCCCTGACGGACTCCGTGACATCGTCGTCAAGCTCTCTCTTGACGGCTTTGCCGTTTTTGGGCATTTGATAACGCGAAACAAGGGGCCGAGGGGTGGAACGTCTTTTCTAGTTGGCTAAAAAGGGCTCGTGGAGGACGGGGGGGGGGGCAGAGTCACTTTTTGAACTTTGACGGGGGGGGGGGGGGGCAAAGCTGCGGGTCTTGAGACGGTTCGTGGAGGGTTGAGTGGTCACAGGAAGCGGTTTATTTCATCATTATCACCAAATGTCTGCGGGGCGGAAGGAGAACCATGGCAGTTAGTAAGCAGGTGATTATTGTATTCAAAGAGTCACCGGTTTTGTTTTCTTTCAGCCAAATGTTCTTCTTTATACGGAAAGTGCCGTCTGGATGGTTTACCTTTTTCTGTCACCAAAACTTTTTGGCAAATGAAGACAACAAAATACCTATGAGTGTAAAGCTAAAACCACAAACTTCAACAAGCCAAGCAGTGTATTTGGGGAAAAAGAAATCCTAAATTCGCACTCACATCATCTCACCTGACGAAAGAGAATTATTGTTTTATGCCAGTTGTTTCTCACATGGAAATCACATGACTTATATGGGGCAAAAAATCACAAGATCAATGAATGGAGATCATATTATTACGATGCATTGTTCTAAAAGAAGAAACAAATACACAAAGGACAGGGAGCAGTGGCCTGGTTGTGGGACGCTGTCCCGGGACAGAGACGATCACATTCTCAGCCTCCTGAATTATTCAAGGGAGGAATCGAACCCCCGCAGGACGGGGGAAGCCCTCACATGTGGCTCATAAAGAACATCAACACCCCAAAATACAGACGCGGGACACAATACGGAGAAAACAAAGGGTCGTCTCTTTTTTTTTTTTTTATTCTCATCTAATATAAGCAGCGTTGGGAGAGGTTGTACGGTTTTCATCAGTAAGACGGGTTAACATGCGCCACATCTCTGATTTAAAAAAAAAAGTGTGCATCGTAGAGCGCTCCAGGTTCACAATATGGGCTGAATATGGGCTCTTCGGTTGCCACCATGTTGCAGAGTCAGGCTGCAAACCGTGCCCGGATGGGTGGGGGGGCAGATTAAATGATTCATAGATTTCCTTTGCCGCCTCCAGATTAGCCCGATCTGTATGAAGCAACGGCCGTGTCCCAATGCGCAATCCGGAGGGATGCTGGTAACCTTCACTGCGCCTCTTTATTCCTCTTTGTACGGAGGCTGTAACCGGATAAGGTTTCAAAACTGGACGATTAGCAAACGCAGGAAGATCAAATGTATTTTTATTTGCCCCACCCGCCACCCGCCTTCTCTCTTTCTTTCCGTGTGCACATGACTCCGGGATGACGAGGCCAGAAAATGCACAGGGAGATAATAATAATAATAATGATAATGATACGATAATAACAATAACAAACAATAGTGGCACCGGTGCCATGTGGCTTCCACGGGCACAATCTGTTCCCGTGGAACGCGCGTGCATTAATGATGTCTCTCTCGCCCACATGTCTGCATGTCATTCGTAAGAAGTGTTTCATCATCCACAAACCAGCGACATCCTGCGCTGGTACCTCACCCAGCCTCCCTCTGCCCCCCCCTTCATACACCCATTGAAACCCACTGAGGGTGTCTACTCACCAGTGTGGGAAGAGCAGTGGTCCTTCAATGAAACGACGCGTCTCAAGGAATGAAATTGTGAGAGCACATGCACGGGGCCGTCATTATCACTCGCGTGGACGTGGAGCTGCTCGGACGGGTTTGCGATGTCTTGTGTGCCTCGATTTGTTCTGTCGCCAGCACATGTAGCGCTAAGAAGAGGAGGCGGGGAGGGGGGAGGGGCCCTACTTGGTACGGTCCACTACCACATCGGAGGGGCGGGCTCAGGAAGGACAATGTGCCTCTGTTTATGAACGCTCATTTACCCAAACTGGATAATTATACACATTCACACGTTCTCCTGATGTGATTTTCTTAATGCGCTTTTCATATGGGAATTCTGTGTTTTATATTTTTCATTCAGAGGTTTTGTGACACAACCAAGGTCGCCCTTTCCGCGTCACACGCTCCCTGTGAAGCTTTCGCAATAAAAAAAAAAACCATTTGCATAATTACCAGACGAAACAAAAAAGGCGAGACATACAAGTATATGTAGTACTGACTTATGGTTAATCAATATAGTCAGTGAAAGTAATACAAACAAAACATATTGTGTTTTATTTAGAAATGTATTGGCGTTAAAATGCCACATGCGCCTTTTCAGACAAAGACAAGCACGTGCTCTCTTGACAAATGCAGGACGTAAACTAAATATTTAACGGATGAAATGTAACACGTTGATTCATAATGACGGAGGTTAAACAAAGAACAGCTATTAAGGGGACATTTATAGAATAAATCAAATCATTGAAGGACCCCCAATGCGCAGGATGTGGCTGGCTTGCGGATGATGAAACACTTCTTACGGATGTCATGCAGACATGTGGGCGAGAGAGACCATGCACGCGCATTCCTCGAGAACAAATTGTGCCAGCTGATATTGTTATTATCGTATCATTATTATTATTAGGGGTCTCCCTAGTGGTGCTCAAGCACCTGCCTTTTACCCTGGATAACACAAGTGCGCCTTCTGCTGGACCCCAATTGTTTCTACGTTCATCAATATTTAAGAATAAAAATGACTCGATCTGTCACCAATCCCCCCCGGCCAAAATTTGATATCTGACGGGGCATTTATTTGAGTTCTTGCGAGAATTGCGCCCCGACATGTTCACAGCGCTCACAAGCCCCGCCCCTTCTTTTCCGCTTAGTGCTCGTGCAGTGCTGAGCGCCAAACGGCTGCAGCATCGGACAGACAGGTGATGACGGTGTTTGTGAAATCCCCCCCGACTGGGACCGCAACTGGTCCGACGTTTCCTAAAAAATATACAAACAAAAAACGAAATCCAAGAGCAGTTTTACTGTTCGACAAATTAGACACGTTTACTATTTTTGTTTCATTTAATTCAATTATTGAAATGTAAGGTAGGTCTTAAGTTGAGCTACATGACAGTCGGGGGAGGTATATTGTGGTATATTATTAGTGTAATGCTGCGTATGCTTCAACTCTGTCAGAAAACAGTACAAAAAAATGCAGCAAATGCCAAGAAAAAAAGACTCCAAAGAAGAAGGCAAGGCAAGGCAAGGCAATTTTATTTGTATAGCACTTTTCATACACAAGGCAGACTCAAAGTGCTTCACATTATAACATTTCATACAATAAAGTGAAATAAAATGCACGAATTAAAAGACAATTAAAAACAGCAAATAAAAGTATAAATTAAAATCTTATTTAAATTGTTTAATTAAAAGCAGAGGTTAAAAGTGCAATGTAGGTAAAATTTAGCAGAAGGCGAAGCTGAACAAAAGCTTTCAGTCTTGTTTTAAACGTGGTCAGAGTTGGGGCAAGTCTTAAATCTTCAGGAAGTTTATTCCAGCTGTTTGTTGTGTAGTAACTAAATGATGCTTTCCCATGATTTGTATTTACTCTGGGAATTACTAACAGATTGGTGTCAGAAGATCTTAGTGATCTTGAAGGCTTATGTAGTGGAAGCATATCAGTGATGTACTTTGGCCCTAAACCATGTAGTGATTTATATGTGAGCAGTAGGATTTTGAAATTAATTCTCTGACATACTGGGAGCCAATGTAAGGATTTAAGAATTGGTGTAATGTGCTCACATTTTTTGGTCTTTGTTAGAACTCTAGCAGCAGCGTTCTGAACAAGCTGGAGCTGCCTGACAGTTTTTTTGGAAGACCTGCAAGGAGACCATTACAATAGTCTAGCCTACTGGTTATAAAGGCATGTACAAGTGTTTCTAAGTCTTGAGCTGACATGAGCCCTCGAAGTCGTGCGACATTTTTGAGGTGGTAGTAGGCCGATATTGTTACTGATTTGATGTGACTCTCCAAGTGTAAATCTGAATCCATAATAACCCCCAGAAGGACAGGGAAAATATCCTATTGTGTTTTATATTTATTTTATTATTAGTATTCTTCATTTTATGAATTTTGGCGATGGGTGCCCTTTTATTTTGGTATGAGCACCTGTCCCCAAAGATGTCTGTGAACGTGCCTGATTTTGGAACAAGTCAGGTTTATCTTTCTCTTATAATAATTGTAGCCTTCCGACTGGTATCATCATACTATACAATAAATAGAGTATGAAATTAAAAGTTATGTATTACGATTGGACACAAATCCACATTATCTTTAATGTAGAATAATATTTTATAATATTATTTTCATATTTCAGATATAGTCTTTTTTACTTAGTTAAATGTTAAATGTTAATTTTTTTCTGAAGGAAAATATGCTAAGATTTGTTTTGTGTTATCTTGGCAGCCCATGCTAACACCTCTCAGTGAAACTGTTTGATTTAAAACAAAAGTGCAACCGGGTGTATGGAGGGAACTGAGTGCCCTCCTGCTCCTCCTCCTCCTTATCACACCATGGTCACACCTCCTGCAACACAAAACCCTTCACTTTCTGTGCACACAGGACTTGTGGCGTTGTTCTGTCTCCTATTTCATCAAGATTTAACAAGAAAAAGTCCTGCTGATCCGCCTCACATTTCCTTCCTGTACTTTTTTTCTTACCCTGTTTCTTTACTGTTTATAAAATGTGTTCAAACGTGGCGTTGAGATCCCCAACTACAGCAACGTGCAGCGTTTTGTAGAACCATTTATAAAAAGAAAATGCAACCTTCCTTGCAAACAATGACAATGCCCTCATCCAAATCAATAAGGACGATATTGAAGGCAGAAGAGTCACTTTGCTATGCGTTGGATTATTGTTTTCTCACATTGTCTTTTGATCAAAAGTGGTAAGAATTATTGAAACTCCACTGTCAAAAGGAGCATGATTCATTTGTGTGCAATGTCTACAACACACAAGCCCCAACCAGAAAAATGTGTCAAAGAGGAATCAGCAAACCTGGCTGAGATGAGGAATCAAACCTTCGGACAAACCGGTTTTATTGAATCATCGAGGCATTGAATCAACGTGAGTGTGCGTGGATAATTATGTCGTCAAAGAACAGAAGGATTCACAAATTTATTTTTGAGTCACACACACAAATAAGAATGTTTTATCAAAAATGTTTTTGGATGCTGTTACGGTTGCATTCAAACCATTGAGCCTGTAACCTGTTGGCTGAAAATGGAGACATCTGATTGATAGAAATACCCTGATGAAAAAGTTGTTGCATGGGCGTGACCTTGTGAGCTAATACTCTCACCTCATAATCTAGGGAGCACAGAAAGAATAAGTAACGTATATTATTTCCGTTTAATTTATTATCAGAGCCTAAAATGTTTTTTTTTTAAATGGCTGCACTCGCCCAACCCCCCATTACATCTGTAAGTGCCTCTTGACACAAGTCGAGACGCTTGTCTTTAGCACGTGATACGTTACCCCAGTAATGTCCACAAGTTAGCTGAAATAAGTTTAAAAAACTATTTTTATTTGTGGATTCCTTACTATTTTTTGTTTGCATTGCTACACATTTTTGTGGAGAGACTCTTATATGTATAAATTACAGAATATATTGTGTGTATCGGTGTTTCAGGTGCATGTAGGACATCCTCCCAGTACCCTCACACTAGCCGTCAGCGGGTCGCTGTGTGTGAGAGTGAGCGTGTATCTGACGCTCACTTGAATCCCATTACTTCACAGTTCACAGCCCTCATCTCCTGAAGGATGAGGAGCACCATGTAGTGTATCAGCGCGCTCCTCGTGACGTGAACCCAGGCGTTGTCCTCGTACTAACTGTCCAGGATGATGTTCTTCCTCCTCCTCAGGCCCATTGACTCCTGCTAGAATCCTCCATCTCCTCCAGAGACCTTGAGAAAGGTGCAAGCAAACCGATGCTCTCAGATTGCATTCAGAAACAATGAGTGGTCTTATTGTTTGTCTGATCACATGACCTATTCAATTCACGCTTTTCTCTGCTGTTCCTATGCAACCATTTACTATGAGATAGAAAAGGATTGAGGATGGCCAGATCGAATAATAAGGGGACATCATCACCATTGCTTTGTGCACTGCCTCAAGTTGCTTTTTTAAAACACTTAATCTTGCTGAAGTATTTTTGTTGATACCTTCCAAACAAGGCTGCTTTGTTTTGTTCAGTCCCCATGGCAACGGTTACATTCATCAATGTTGTATTCAATCAACGAGTCTCTTATTTTAGTTTTATGAGGGACACACAGTCAACAAGCATGCATTATGTCGGGGATGTTTGTGGTAGTGAGAATAACAACATGTCTGTGTGTGTGTGTGTGTGTACACTGTTTGTTTCTTTGTGTGCGAAGAGATGGCGGTCCAGGAATCAGCAGCTTTAAAAAAAATCTGTGATGTCACTGGCCGGCGGGAAGAATGCGGCCTTCTTCACGCGGAGTGTGACGGCTGGATTACTCCCCTCATGAGACCAACGGTGTGGCCGTGAGTCTGAGAAAATGGAAGACAAAGGCTGATGAAACCCTGAGTGAACTTTATGTCGACAACCTCTTTTGATCCTAATCTTGCCTTTTCTACATTAATGTTATCAAGTGTAGATGGGGGGGGGGGGGGGAGAAAAAGGAACAACATACGTGATATTAGTCATAAAACTAAAAAACGCTGCTCATCAAGCGTACAGCCTGAATGGGAGCATTGACATAGCAGCAAACAGTAATGTATGTGTTTGTGTGTAGTTATGTTTTAGTATTCGCCAGCCGGTCTCCATGTCGTGTTGTTCCAGCTGGAGCGTCTGAATCACAACTCAGTGGATGAGTGTTTACTTTGGCGTTACAACCCGAAGTACAATGTCAAACATTAGTAGAGGGAAAGGCTCATACGAAGTCGTAGCCTTTTTTTTTGCCATTTATTGAACATAAACTAGGGCTTTACTTCGCTCCCTGAAATGAATCACTCAATGGGGATGTTGTCGAAATTGGAAGGCAGCGTGTGATTCGTTGACATGGACCGCTGAGTCCCCATTGTTCTCCATCGGGCTGCTGTTTTGATTTGGCGATGGTGAACACGGGGCCGGTCACAGGTGGCGGCTCACCTCGCCCAACTGTTGAATACTTCATGAGCCAATGCTGACTTTGGTAACACGAGCTGAGCCCTGCTGGACCTCTGATGGAAAGTTAGTGCATATTAGTTTTCACTGTGTCGCAGAGTCTCGCAGCCAATAGGAATCACCCAGCGCCAGCATCAAGGGGTCAATCAAAGATTTCACCATCATGTGGTTTTTTTGTTTTGTGACACTTATTTTGTTTTGTCCACTTAGAAGTTACCCCAAAAGACATTTTATCTAGTTTTTTCCACTAGATAGGACCATAGAAGACACTTTATCTCGTTCTGTCCACTAGAAAGTATCCTAGAAGACACGCTATTATATTTGATCTACCTTGGAGCATCCAAGGGGTGCTGTGTTTCTTGGGGGGAGACTCAGGGAGGGTGGCTCCTTAACATTATTTTATTGTCAAACTAAGTTAACAACTATCTCTACATTGCAAGTGAGGGAGAGGTACTTCACTGCTTTTAAAGGTGGCATTTGGAAGTAAAGAAATGCCAGTAAAGCTTAAGACGAGAAAGCCAAAGGCCTTGTTATTCACACCCACATTAAGAGGCAACATCCGGCAACTGTTATCCAATCCTATGATGTAAGTATATTTAGATGAACTATTTATAACATCACAAACTCTTAAACTTACAGACCTTGAATATGTGCTATTGTCTTGAAAAGATCCCTTTTCGCCGAGGGAAAACAACATGCATTTCATGCTTTGGAAAACAAACAGAAAAAAGGCCTGTGTGATATAAAAGGGACTCTGCAGCTCAAACGCGCTCTGATAAAACAAAAGAAAACAGTCGGTGGTGACGTCCACCCTGACAGCCTTGATTCTGCTCTGTGTTTTCTTTTCAAGCGAAGACAAGAGTTGAGGCCATGAGAAGTGCTGATGGGCGAAATGAGAATGGAACACTCGATGGCGACCAACGCTTATCGCCCCCCCGCCCCATGTTGTGTCTCGTCTCAGTCAAAGCGTTCCAGTTTTTTTTTTTATTTTAACTCCGGGTTACTGGAGGATGGGTTTTCTCTCTCCCAATCCGTCCCTTTTTAGAAAATGTTGAAGAACTGACCACAGATCTGCGGGCACCCCCTGTTCCGGTCTGTGGCAGCCGTATCTTCATCTTTCGCCCCAGCTCTGCTGCTGCCGGGCCTTTGCGTGTCTGTTCCATGCATGCATATTGTACGGTTGCAGAGCGATGACGGTGACAAAATCTGTCCACCGAAATATGAACAACCAGACCAGTGACTCACACGACGGAGAAGAAAGCAACACCAGCAGCTTTGCTGTTGTGTCTGGTGATGACCCAACGTCTATGCCCCCGCTGGTGGCTCAGGAAGCACTATTGCTTGTGACTTTACTCACTACCATGATTGCAAAACCCTTTGAGACTTTGAGACCTACTCAAACACCGGTGATCGGCGGCGGTTGTGAAGGAATGTACGTCTCACTTGACCAATTCTAAGCAGCCTAACGCCTAAACTAACACTGTTTTTCATGACAGAATTTTTTGTAATTTGCAAATGAGCTCCGACTCGTTTACAATTTAAATATCAATAATTCAGACAAAACGAGTGGGAGTCACAATGTTATCGCGAGAGAATGTGGTGAATTGTATGATTATACAGAGGGATATAAACGCTTAGAATTGGAAAGCCCGACAGCCAATCGCACAAAATGTTCTTAGAGGACGGTATCGTCGTTTGGAGGATCCATTAGTTTGGGTGCACACAGGTGAAACCTTGTTACAGAGTATTATTATAAAGGTCGAACAAACGGCTCTGCCCTCTGTCGTATGACCTGTGCATTGATTTATATACTTATATACTCCAGAGTCAGTAGTTCCTTCGCCTTTACAAACACCTCATACTACCACATACTACAAAAAGTGAGCAAAGCTCAAACGGTTCTGTTTGTTTTGTGAAAGAAGCTACATCACTGAATTAAATTAGAAATTGTTGTTATCTATAAGTGGTTCCATAACAACAAAGACTCATCTTACTGTGTTTGACCCTCATCACCTGTCACATGAACTCCTGTTTGCAGGGTCATTGAAAATGCACTTCAGCTCCTAAACTCCTTCTTGACCAGAGGGTAAAGAGCACATTTGAAAAACCGCAGTGTAGTGCAGTACAATAAAACACAACAGGATATACAATAAGGCTCACACTGAAAACACCTTTCACCCGGTTCGAGCGAGTGAGTTTCTGGATTTATTGGCCAGATGCGACATTTGTCTTGTCACGTGGAAGTGGGAAATCCTCCTTGCTGAGCCCTGAATACATGTACAGTCTTCAGTGAAGTGCACAAAAGAGCTTACACTGAACTCCCCCCCGGTTATCTGTGTTACCATTGATAGTCCTGCGGGCAAATTCTGTTCTCAGCGTGTAACTGTTCTGCAGAGAAAGACGTGAGCAAGTGTGCAGATAAGACCTCGAGAACGTTGATTAAACCTTGAACACAACACGCAGTCATTGAACCTGCAGCAGGATACTCACAGCCCCCAGCTTGTGTGTCTATGTGTGTGTGTGTGTGTGTGTGTGGGGGGGGGGGGGGGGGTCTGATTCCAGTTATTCCACCGTCATTTGAAGCAGATTTATACGTATTAGGGCACACTGGCAGCGTAACGGTGGTCCAATCCGACCGATTCACAGCCGTCACACTGAGGGGGGGGGGGGGGGGGGGGGGGTAATCTCCTTTAGGAGGTTGTTGAGGATGAACCGGTTGAACTTCACAAATCTAAGACAATGTTTTGCAAGCAGAGCCTGCAAGAAGAAGGTTGGTTGTGCAGTGCAAGCTAAGATTTGATTTGACAGAAGATAACCACAATAATGCAACATAAAAGAGATTAGGCTTACAGCAGCTTTCGTGCAGGATTAGTTAGCTTGAATATTTCCCCCTCAGCATGCGCCTAATATGTTTGAACTACCATCAGGTCCACATACAAGGTGCCTCACTCTCAGTGGCCTTTAATCTGGCTCAACTCATTGAGAAGAATCATTTGCCAGCTTGAGTTCATGGACATTTTTTTATTTCTGGAAGGTAATTTCATTTTAGGTTTCAGTGATTGATGGTGAGCAAATTATTATCACGCATTTGTTAATATGAATGGATTAATGAACAGGTCTCCTGGGTACAAACCAAGAGACGCCCATGACTTCTGCTTTAAGTTATTTCTAACATATCAAGTTGAGAAGTAATGCAGAGACATAAAACTGGTGAATAAAGAAATGCAAAACTATCACAGAGAAATTACGTATGATTTAAATACGTATGAAACTACCAGAAGTCTTTAAATCTCTGTGTCTTAGAAGGGGTGGGGCCCCTCTACATTTCTGAGCCCAAGGGTCCCGTAATCGGCTTTGGTGATTGTTAACATCTTGAAATTGATAAATCTGTGACTTGCGACCTTTCCCTTGAAGGCGGCAGTGACAGGATGCTAACGGGCAGCTCGCGGTGGTGGTGACTTTTTTTCCTTTCTTTTTTCCCTCTAATCGCTTCCTTCGTCAAAGCCCCCCCAGATGGAAACGATAGGCTTGATGGCCCCAACGGCTGCCAAGATAATGGCAACAGACGAGTAACAGAAAACCCTCGACAGTGTAAACACGAGGCCGCTATCCAAACCGCCGCGGCGTTTGGGCCGGAGCCGCCATTGACTGGCGTAATCTGCCGCGTTAATCCGCAGCTCGGCCATGTCTGACTGCTGTCTGGGTTCCGTGCACTGGGACAAAAGCGACGGACACCTTGCCCACTGACAAAGGGCCGGGCCCTAATCGGAGTGGACAAGGCTTGCTGATGGAGCCTTTTTGAGCAATTGAACTTGGTCAATGGATCTTAGAGGACCTAATGAAACATAAGCAACGGCCACTTTGACTCCAGCAGCGTCCGTCACAGAACTGAAGTTGTGCGCTGACCCGCGATGACCTTCGTGAAAGCATGTCGGCGTCGGACCTGAGAAGATTGTGATGGTGTTGACCCCGCGGGGCCACATAGGTGTTGTACATTTAGTCCCTTTCATCGTCATTGTGGAATTCAGTTTCGGGCTTTGAAGGAAATTTTTGGACTGATGTGGCGCCATTCGGTTGCTTTGTTTTCGTCCTGGAAAGCCACGACGGAGGAGAACAGGCCTCGGTGTGTCTCCGGAGCAGACCGTTTGGGATAGAGGACATGCTGTTCTTCTTTGATAGTTTGAGGAAGGAGACTGGGTTCCTTTTAGAAAGCCCTGAGGAATGTGTATGGGAAAACCTGTGTGGGCCGCTGGAATCTGCTCAAAGAGAAGGAGTGGAGCACGAGTGCAGGGAGCTCGCCGCGGGAGAGAGGAACTGGTCTTTGTGATCAGAAATTCTGTGGAAAAGTGCACATTGTTTCCAGCCAGACATATTTTTTGTTCTCCTGGTCCTGTGATTCACCTACAAGGTCTCAGGCTCACTGACCCCTTGTAGCTGGATGCCCACGATGCCCACGAGTCCACGACTCTGCATTTCATTTACCAATTAGTTCTGCGAACAAACCGCTTTGCTGTCCCAATGTTGGTTATTGTGTAAGTGTAAACAGTCAACAAGTTGGCAAAAAATTAAATGTCGGAGCAGTATAGACATTACATTGTTTTATTTGTAAGGATCAGACTGTTTCTGTGTGAGATTGGTCAATTAAGAAAGTGTTGGCCTAAAGACTACAGTGTTTACGTATAGTATAGAACTAAACAATGCAGACTAGAATGCAAATGCAAACTATCAATTTGGCAGAGGACGGATCTGCATCTAATTATCCTGAAGTGCGAAGCAACAACTGTGGGGGGTGATTTATGTTCTGCTACATAAGTGACCCCTCTGTCATTCATTTATTTCTCTGTGCTATTTCATTATGCATAATCCCTCTAATTAATAAATAATGAATTATTCAGAATTCTTATCTTTTTTCCATCTCATTGACTTATGTTCTCACTTTCTATTCGTTAAAGGTAGCAATGAATAGGAATAAATGTAAAGACAAGCACAAGGGAGGACTATTTCTATTTGCCTTTCGCACAGTTTGTCCCTCTCGAGCTTCCATAGTTCCAGCGCGTTGTTTCCATGGTTACCAAAGTATCGGCTGGACGCGAATGGACCTTGTCGACTTGTTCCGTCTTCTAGCAAATGTTAAATTAACAAGCAATGACAACTTCAGGTAACATCTTTTTTGTCGACATATGTTGAATAAATGTAAATGTGAACGTTAAAAACGGACGTTTTGAGATGGATGCTAATGAAACGTTCGACACAATTATGCGCGAGGTAACGTTAAATGATCGAGTCACGTGTGAGCCTGAAGACGCCAAAGAGGAGCAGCAGAGCTTTTGGTTCCCCGGAGAGACGGTAAGCACGTCAACACCTCCGATTATTGGTGAACACTTCCGAATTAACTCTAGTCAAGTGCACAGCAAGATAAAAGTAGTTAGCAGCTAGCGCTCTGTGTAAGCTAATAGTTAGCTCCTGCCAAATGTAAACCATAATAATGATAATAAATATCAAACAACTTGTAAATCCTGCCTCTTTACACCATCATGCCTTATGTAGTGTGCATGTTGTATTATATTTATTAATGTAAAGAACCTCTGGATTATTATTCTCTTCTTGTCACACTTAGTAAAAACACACGTTTGGATGTTGTTACCACAACGACTAACACAAACCACTTTTCTCACAACAGGACTCTGATGACATTCCCCGATCCCTGCTCAGCTACTTGGAAACCTCCAAAAGCAGAGCAGCAGTTTGTGAGAAAGTCATCCTGGAGGACCTTGAAGGTGTGACATCTTGTTGAACACATACTGCAGGATTCTTCTTCTCTTGTTTACCAACCTGGCACGTTTTTAACAGTCAACTATTCTGTGGTTTAAGATATTTACAATAAAGCAGATGTTAAAATGATGGTTAGCTGAGCCCGCTTGTGTTTTCTGTCAATTGCATCCCAGATGTCCCGGCGTCACATGCCACCGAGGACACGACCTTTGAACTCCATGAGGAAAAGACACAGAATGAGCAGGTAAACACGTCTCTTTACAATCAGGTCTCGAGCCTCTGACTCCACGTCACATCACGAATAGTTGTGGAAAAACGACCCCAAGTCGTGCTGTCCCTGATACAGGCCGACGAGGAGGAGCACGCCTGCACCGACGCCCGCCTCCTTCCTGCAGCCACAGAAGCACTTTCCCCTCACAGGGAGTCAGTGTGTCCCAGCGATGAAGGTACACCTTTGGAAATATCATATAGTGTAAATGCCCTTCAAAAGTACATCTTTGTGGATTAAAAAAACATGTTCATGGTGAAACCCTGTTTTATTCAAGACATGCCAGACGGAGAAAAATAAACATTTTTTGTATGCATATTTCCCACGTGAAGCCTAAATATTCTGGGCAACACAACAAAGAACGATTCATTAAAAACAATATTGTTTTGACAATTACTGTGTGAACCTATTGGAGTTCCAAACCCAATCTAAACTTGTTTATTGCCAACTAGGCAATAAGGGGAATTTCTGTTTATTTGTGTATAACATAAAATATCTAAAAGTCTTATGTTGAAATAAAGAAATATTGAAAACAGAAAAAAGTATTGCAAAAATGTCACAGTAAAAAAAAAAATACGACTTTATATTTATTTAGAATTCATCTGAAATATAATCAAAGAGCTTTTAATCCAGTGTGTGAAAACAAGTGTGAAAAGAATGGTTCGAGCCCCGGCTGCTCCATGTCCCATGTCGAAGTGTCCCTGAGCAAGACACCTAACCCCTAATTGCTCCCTGGGCAACAATGTAAAAACGCCATGGGTTAAAAATGCAATGTAAGTCGCTTTGGATAAAAGCGTCAGCTAAATGACCTGTAATGTAATGTGATAATGTAATATCAATTGGAGGTGTTAATGTAACACACGCAGACGGATTTTAAAGGGTTTGTGTATCACACAGTGTCTATGAGAGGAGATAAGAGGCCATGTAAGTGGACTCAAATGCACGTGAACAAAGATGGCATCAGGTGGTAAATGTTAGAGTTTCTGAATGACATCTTATTCCTGTTTGTGTTTTCAATGCACTGCTAAACGTTGCTGAAGGTCTGACGGCTGTACAACAGCTGACCACTAGAGGGCCCTGTTGACTTGTTTTCTCATTAACCACTTTAGTGAGGTTGAGTAATGAGGAAGATGTGCATAATCCCACTTTGTGAACAGATAATTAGTGTTTGAGCCGATGGAAATGCTCTCGCTAAAAGTCTAAATACATCATCACCAGTTTAATATACAATATAATATAACAAAATGCGGAAGAAGTTCAATGTAGTCCCACTGACTGGCCCAAGTTGAATATTTATTAGGCAATTTGTTTCCAGAATTAGGTTACGCTTTATTCAAAAGTGGGTTATTGTCTTGCAAGGAATTTAGCTCTTGTCTTTACAATAAACACTAAGAGGAAATACAAAAGGAGGCCAAGCACTGCAAACGTCGCTGACATAAAGAATAAAAAAAATAAAATAAGATAATTAAGCAAATGAAAACAATGTTCAATATAACAATACACATATTGCACCTCCTACCCACTAGCCATACTGTATTTGTACTTGTCACAGATGAATATGAAGAGAAGGAGAAGCATTTGGAATACAAGGCAGAAGAGGTGAAAGAGGAGGAGCGAAAAAGTCAAATAGAAAGAGACTTCCAGACGGAGCTGAGGAAGTTAATGGAGGCAGAGAAGGTGAGTCCGCCTGGACTTCCTTTACTCAATAAGTGTTGGTAAACCGTAAAACGTCATAATCATCGTGGTGATTGCTCTCCCACTGTGTGCAGCTGCAGCAGAAGGCGCTTGAGCTGATGGGGAGGAGAGCGCAGGAGAAACTCCAACAGGAGTTGCTGCTGCAGCAGGTGAGCCTGAATCTTCTTGTTCAGCCTGCAGAGAAACCACTGAAGTTCTTTCTCTCCCTGACCGAGGAGTTTATCAACCCGCATCAGTTAGCAATCTCGACTTATCGCCATCTTTGCTTTGTCGTGACTTTGGTGGCTTTCTTTACCCTTTAGCAACTGATCAGCAGTTTGCAGAGACAAGTGGGGGAAGCGAGGAGGAAGAAGGAAGAGGAGCAGCAGAGGATGATGGAGGCACAGATGAGGAGGAAGAAAGAGGAAGAGGAGAGGAAACTTGAAGAAGAGGACAGAAAACGCAAGGAGGAAGAAAAGGTGAGAGTGGAGAGGGAGGAAAAGAGAAAGAGAGAAGATGAAAGAAAAAGGAAGGAGTTGAGGCTGGAGGATGAGAGGAGAATGGTGAAGGAGAAAGAAAGGAAACAGAAGGAAAAGGAGGAGGAGAGGAAAAGGGAGGAGGAAAGAAAGAAGAAGGTGGAGGATAAGATGAGAATGGTGAAGGAGGAAGAAGAAAGGAAACAGAAGGAGGAGGAGAGGAAAAGGGAGGAGGAAAGAAAGAAGAAGGTGGAGGATAAGATGAGAATGGTGAAGGAGGAAGAAGAAAGGAAACGGAAGGAAGAGGAGGAGGAGAGGAAAAGGGAGGAGGAAAGAAAGCAGAAGGTGGAGGATAAGATGAGAATGGTGAAGGAGGAAGAAGAAAGGAAACGGAAGGAAGAGGAGAGGAAAAGGGAGGAGGAAAGAAAGAAGAAGGTGGAGGATAAGATGAGAATGGTGAAGGAGGAAGAAGAAAGGAAACGGAAGGAAGAGGAGGAGGAGAGGAAAAGGGAGGAGGAAAGAAAGCAGAAGGTGGAGGATAAGATGAGAATGGTGAAGGAGGAAGAAGAAAGGAAACGGAAGGAAGAGGAGAGGAAAAGGGAGGAGGAAAGAAAGAAGAAGGTGGAGGATAAGATGAGAATGGTGGAGGAGGAAGAAGAAAGGAAACGGAAGGAAGAGGAGGAGGAGAGGAAAAGGGAGGAGGAAAGAAAGAAGAAGGTGGAGGATAAGATGAGAATGGTGAAGGAGGAAGAAGAAAGGAAACGGAAGGAAGAGGAGGAGGAAAGGAAAAGGGAGGAGGAAAGAGAGAAGAAGGTGGAGGATAAGATGAGAATGGTGAAGGAGGAAGAAGAGAGGAAACGGAAGGCAGAGGAGGAGGAGAGGAAAAGGGAGGAGGAAAGAAAGAAGAAGGTGGAGAAAGAAAAGACACAAAAGAAGGAAGATATAAGACAGAAGGAGGAGGAGAAAAAAACAAGGGAGGAAAATAGGAGAATGGAGGAAGAGGTTGGAAATCCTAAGAAGATAGAGGAGAGGAAGAAGCAGGAAGAGATAAGGGGAAAGAAAGAGGAGGCTTTCATAAAAATAAAGGAAGAGAGGAGTAGTAGGGATGAAAAGGAGCATGAAAATCTAGATCAATCACTGAAACTTAGGGAGAGGAAAACAAAGGAAGAGTCGGACAGAGAAAGAAGGGAGGAGAAGGAAACAAAATACGTTGCGGAGCAGAAGGAGCTGACAGAAATGATAAGAATAAAGGAAGAGGGAGATGGAAAAAAAGAAGAAGAACCAAAACCCATCCAGGAGGACGAGAAGAGGCAAAGGAAAGACGAGAGGAAACCAAAAGAGGATGAACGTAGGAGAAGGCTGAAGGAATGGACGGAAGAAGAGGACCAGGAGGGTTACAGAAAATCAGAGGAGGAAATAAAGCTGCAGGAAGAGCAGGCGGGCTGTGAAGGATACGAGGAGGACATCAAGATGGAAGAAGAGACCAAAACAAAAGAGCAGAAGCTCGGGGAGGAGACGAGGAAGAAGTTCGAGGCAGAGAAGGACATAGAGGAAGAGGAAATAAGACCCAAAGAGACGGAGGACAGCAAACAGAGAGCAGCTTACGACCAGACTTCTTCCTCCAGCAGTGCTCCTTCACACCCAGAGTCTAAAGTCAGTCGCACCGGTACCGGAGGCGAGGGTCCGGGTCACCGACGGGACCCGGAGGAGAACTTCAGCCGGACCTCGGCGGGGAGGAGCGCACACTACGCAGCGCTCCTCCCCCAGCGCACGGAGGAGAGGAGGCTGGCCTGGATGAAGGACTGCGTCCCCTGGTCCAAGCTCTCCCTCCGGAACAGGAGCAGGCAGGAAGGACCTGCCCGGCGCCGGAGAGGGCCCGGAGGGGCCCCCGGGTCCGGAGGCCTGCCCCCTCTCTGCCCGGACTCTCTGCTTCGGTCTGCGGGCCGGAAATCCCTGCAGGAGGTGAGATTGGTGCGACTGCTCAGGCCCGGTCCCATTGGGGAGTGATGGAGTCTTAGTCTGCCGCTGTGGGGTCAATAGTACGTAGATCTAATAGATCTTCTCCTCACGGTGTGAATTATGAGTAACCCTCCATGTGCGGTACAATGATGACACTCCCCCGTGCCGCTCGTTTCCTCTCTTCCAGGTGACCTCGGTGACCCTGGAGGACCTGCCGGGCCGGTGCTTATCCACCCTCGCTCAGTGTGCTGGCCTGCGGGCCCTCACCCTGCGACGCTGTGGCCTCAAATGTCTGGACGCCATCAAGCAGCTAAAACAGCTCTGCTACGTCGACGTACAGGTGGACGTCTTCAATTTGGGGCTTTCGGTTTGGCAGTTCGTGGTCACTGTGTTTTAGCATCACCGTATTTCTGCCGCTTTCTAACGTCTCGGTTTGCTTTGTCGCAGGAAAATGACATCTCGTACGTCGACTGTGGGAATATGAGCAGCTTACGGGTTCTTCAGCTCGGCCACAACAAGCTGACGTCCATCCACGGTTTAACCGGCGCCGTCAACCTGGGCCTTCTGGACCTGTCGCACAACTCCATAACCCGCATTGGTGAGAACTGGAAAATACCTCAAGCATCTTACGAAATGTTGACTTTGGGGTTTTGAATATTTTCATAAGTGTAAAATAACGGAAAAGCGATTGTTGTCATCACAGTGAGGTTGTGTCGTATTTGCACACCGCTAGTCCTCCACAAGAGAGCAGCATCTCTCCTCTTTTCAGCTCCAGACTGCGTGCATTAAAAAGTGATTTACAGACTGAAGCTGAAGCTATAAATAAATACTGGCCAGGCAAGAGGTTAACCGCATTGAATTGTATATTAAGCTACTATAACAGTTTTTTTTATTATTGACAAGTTGAAGCTTTATTTTTTACAGCTCATGTCTAGTCCGCAAATGTAGCCTCTCACTTTGTCATCCCACCTCCAGCTGGTCTGGAGTCCACGAGGAGACTGCAGAGGTTGTCCGTGGACCACAACCAGCTGATCAGCACCAAAGGACTGAGGGACGTCTACACCCTGCTGCACCTGAGCTGCTCCCACAACCACCTGGCCAGCGTGGAGGGGCTGGAGAACAGCGCTCTGCTCAACACGCTGGATCTGAGAGGCAACAGCCTCACTGAGGTAAGAAGACGGCGCCGGTTCCGATGTCAGCGCTCAGGGTTTTCAATGGGATTCGCGTGGAAAGAGTTGAGACATCCGTTTGCACTGAATATGCGGTTTCAAACGGCCCCAACAATCCGATTCTGGATCAAATAGTTTGTGCACATGCAGAGAACAAACAATCTTAAACTTTTGTTTTTATACATTTAATAAATTTTTTCTTAATTTTTCTCATCCAGATAGCAGAAATATAATAAAAATTAGAATTAAATATTTGTTCTTTTCAGAATTACAAAACCATGATGTAACTTCCAACAGGGGCATATGTGATAAAAATATATATATATATATATATATATACATACAGTATATATAATAATAAATAAATAAAATATGATCATATCAAAACTAACTTTTTTTACATCAGGGGTTGACACAAATATGTCAGAAATAGTCTTGATAATTTTAATTATCAACACTATAACACAATCATTTGTTACCACGATGCAGAAGCAAAATTAGATCACAACTTTCCTTTATTATTGTAAATTACCAACCCAAAATTAAAATGCTGACAGATTAGGTTGAATTAAAAAAGTAAATTAAAAAATGTTGTATGTGTCAAACCTTAAAAAAAAAAGTGTTATGAATACAAACATGGTTACTTATTAAATGATTGCCTTTTTTGGACATGCTTCATTTGAACTAAAAGAGTCATAAGCACAATGCCTCTGTCACAGCTTTAATAAAGAAAGGTACCAAACAATGTAGTATCAGTAACACTACAGACCCCTCAGTTAAATGTCCTCCGTGACAACGCTCTGTAAGTGGCAGTTTGAGAGACGCTGATCTCTCTTTCCCTCTCCGGGAGAGCAACTCACTGCTTGTTGATTGATGAGGCGATGTAGAGAAAAAGAAAACATGCTGAATACTTATAAAAATGTTTATTACTGAAGTATTTTGCAAGGCCCCACTTGATCGCAGCAGCGCTCGGCTCGCGGCCGACACTAATGGCCGCAGACACAGCGGGGCTGAAACAGCTGACGTTGATGGATTGGGTCATTTAGCCGCCGCCGGAACAGCAGAAAGTGAGTGTAACCCCACAGTGTGGCCAGTGCTCTTTGACAACTTCACCCTGTGTTTCTTTCTTTTCCATCAGCCCCCCAACCTAAAGAACCAGGTCCTCCTCAGAGAGCTGCGCCTGGACGACAACAGCCTGTCGTCCCTGCAGGGCCTCGCTGCCTGCTGGCTGCCCCTCATGCAGCATCTGTCCGTGGCCCAGAACAGGTTGATTCCTCAGCTTCTCTTTATTTTTAACGCCGCTACGCTTTCATGGATTCTTGTGTAGCACGACACAATAAGTAACATAACTCAGATTGCAACGCAGCGAGGGAGATGTCATAAGCCCTCACATGTCTCACATGGATATTAGTTGTTTATTTATTTACCATATTAATGTGCAGACTGTTTCATACATACAGCTCGTTTAAAGCATATGAACATGTTCTAGTAGAAACCCTCAAATACCTGGGGACGTAAAAATCAGCATGACATTTCCCCCTTTAATAGATTCAATATTACATTAGAGGACTCAGTCCTAATTGGTATCTGTCTTTGCATGAGCCCTGAATATAATAAAGCCACAAATGACAGAGTAACACATGCATTTTTTTATTTTTATTAAATTTAATATTGACATGAGTATTGGCTTAAGATGTAGCGTTTTTTTTTCCCTCTGCCCCCCCCCTAGAATTACCCAGCTGCCCCCCATGTCTGATTCTGTGTCCCTCGCAAGTCTGGACCTTCGATTCAACTGCATGTCAGGTAACAGATTGTCTCGATTAAACGCACCATATAAATCCCATTTCCTCCTCATGAAGGCATACGTGCCTCTACTCTGCATGTAATGTGGCCCAATGTAAAACCTGTGTTATTTTAGCTTTTCATTATTATTTTAGAGGATTGATTACACTTACCAGGAGAAGTCTATTATATTTTATCCATGCATTCAGATCGGCTCTGTGCTGGCCGTCCGTGACACGACTCCATGGAAATGCATTGTTTCACATGTCTCAACCCTTCTCTGTACGCCTGCGTAAGAAGAGTGTTGAACAACAGACGTGGACAGTTTTGTTTTTTCCCGCTTCCCCCTCAGAGCTCCGGAACGTGTGCGACAGTCTGGAGGGATGTGCGTTCCTGCGAGAGCTCCACCTCCAGGGGAATCCTGTCCATCAGGAGCGCGGCTGGAGGTAAGACGGCGGCTGGCTGCTGGGTCCAACTCGTTGTTTTCTCATCAATCAAGACCAATCAAACAACGCTATTGGATTAAGCCAATTTGAACGTACGACTTGACGTCTTATTTGAAATTCCCGCAGTTCTTTCTGTAAATTCTTCTTTCGCTCCGAAATGTCGCCGGTATTTCGTTATCACACATTCGGTCTTCTGGTTCAGGCAGTCTAAACATTCCAGCCGAACACAGGCCTTCCTGTTCACTTCCCGGGGTTAGCAGTGTGATCTGCGTCCGCTATTAGATTACCGCGCCGCCGACATCTGTGCTTACGTACGCCGCACTAAGTGCTCTTAATTCCCAAAATATTGATACAACAGAAAAATCAATTATCTTTTCAGTGTCAATTTGCTCATTCACTTATCATGCCTGAATATTTCACCGCAGTCGCAGTGAGTGTATATGAAAAATATGCAATGACCACTGCACGTCCTTCATGCATCTATTGGCCTGTCATGAGCTATGATGTCAGTTGTTTAGCTCCTCAGAGCTACTCACAGCCATCTACTAACAGCAAAATATGAAAGAATATACTTTGCTTAGCCTGAATTCTTGGACGTATTGTATAATATTATAACAGAGAATGTCAGTTACCCATGAAAAACATTCCTGGCTTTTATACGACTGACCAGTAGGTTTATTTTTTATTGAGCAGTCGCTAAAAAGCTCATATAAAGTTTTTATTTGTACATTTTCATGCATCTTTGGTCATTCTCTGTGCAAAAATCAACCTCAAAACACGGGTTACTTGTGGACATTTTTCATTTCCTTAAGCCTTAACTGAGCCTTAATATTTGATTGAACTTTTCTTAACCTCCAATGGCAACAGTGGCATTAACCCTCTGTATTTCCACACTCATGCCGCCGGCCCTTTCATCCCGAGCCAGTGAAAACACCGGCTAAGTTAAAGCACCAAGAGGCAAGCGCTGAGAATTACGCTCCCTGATCCAGGAGACGTGGAAGAAGAAAACACTGGGCCTGATTAATCAGCGGCACTTCAGGAGCATGTGGGTCAGAGGAAGTCTTCACTAAATGAAATACGGACTTGTGCTCATACGAGCCTGGAGAGTTAGGATGAAGGAATGTGAGCCAGGAACAGGGTTGCTCTCAGAAAGAAGGATGGAATTTGTATAAATTTAGGATCAGTTTGAAGTATAGTCACTGTAGATTTAGCTGCGAGCTGATTTATAGCATCTTTACCGTGTGGCCTCTTTAAGTAACATGTTTTAGTGAACAGTACAGACTACAGGAACCCGTCTTCCAGAAAAAACTCCCCAATTATTTAATCCATTGTAAACATCCACGTGGATGGCATCCAATTATTGGAACGTAGGTCTGCTCTGCGTCCTTCCCAAGTGTGTCTAAGTGGCGGCCATTCCCAAATTGAATTACACTCCCCTCCTCAATGAGCTCATGTAACCATCAACAGGTCCTTCTTGGGTTCGGAGCTTCATTTTGAAGACAGCCAGACGGACGATGTGCCCGAAGGGTTGGAATCTAATCCCTGCTCTGTGTCGGAGGGACCAAGTGGGCCACATCAAAACACCGATCCCTCTGACAGAGCGCAGAGTCTGTGCTTTTGTTGCGTTTGTGTCAGGGTGGCAGCCTCCACATGCTCTGTATGAACCATTTATACCGCTTTGAATCCTCTGCAAGGGCCCGAAGAAAAGGGTCCATCGTCCAAATCGGAATCAGGCGTTTACTTCACCATCCGCCTTTTCTCACGGGATACAATGCTTTTGCTTTCCGCTTCGTCTTTATTCGGGGCTCCGAAGGATCTGTGATCATTGCAGTAAAATGGAGCTTTGTTTTAAATAATCCAGCAGGATCTACCGGCACAGATCTAATACAGGCCTCTTGGTAATCGACACATACAGAGATGCAATAAACAGAGAAATGCTCAAACATTCACAAAATCACACTTTAAGGGCTCAGGACAAAAATAACAGTGCTCTGGGAATCGAATCTTAAAATCCCCCAAATGTAGAAAACAGAAATGAACCCTGTAGCCTGAAGGCTCGCACTTGTTTGGGTTTTGCTGTTGCTGCTCCCTGGTGTCCTGTAGAGTTTCCAGCCCCACGTTTTCCCACTGAACACGGACCACATTTGGCCTCCACCACTGGACGCTCCGAGACGCTTTCTCTGGCCGATAGTTGGGATTCCTTCTGCTTGGACATCCTTAGCCTCAGGCGGCAGTTACCTCTCCCCCAGACTCACCCCCACCCCGATGACCCGTCCAGCTTTAGGCGGATGCTACCTAACGTAGGCCACAGGAAAAGTCCTAATCCACAGCGGCAGCGTATGCACGCTTTTTAGAGAGCATAGAGAACATCGCTCATGATAAGTGCTATCATGAGTTTATTGATGCTTACCAAGCTTTTTGTACTCACTGAAGTGCTGAAGACTGCATTAAATAATGTGGTAGTTTTATGTAGAAATACTATCAGTGGTTTAGTTATTTAAAAAGACCGAAATGTGAGGTAGAGGAGTCCGCTGATTTCAATTTGTTTTGTTTGGTGGTGCAAAAAATATATAATCCTGTAGATGTATTTGTGATTTGAATAAGA
The DNA here is from genome assembly GCF_964276395.1 of Gasterosteus aculeatus. Lineage (NCBI taxonomy): Eukaryota > Metazoa > Chordata > Actinopteri > Perciformes > Gasterosteidae > Gasterosteus > Gasterosteus aculeatus. Next base: position 14,924,790 of record NC_135698.1, read on the forward strand.
TTGAATACGTATTACAAGTTGTAATAGTTAAATAGATTAAAATAAAAAAATAAAAATTTTGGCTGAAAATGGCATTTCTCCATTTTGAGAAGGCTGCTTGTGCTTCTTATGGATGTTACGGCGACTTGAAAATAAAAGTGTGACCACATGGCTTTGATCGCGTCGGCTCTCGTTCTCAGGGCCGCTCTGCAGAGGGCGGTTCCCGGCCTGAGGACCATCGACGGCCAGCACACGGACTCCGCTCCGCGGCCCCCGGCTGCCCCGCGGCCCTCAGGCGGCTTCCTGGAGTTCTGTCAGGCTCAGCTGCAGCACACTGAGGATCTGCAGCGGCAGCACAGCGGGGAACTCAGGTAAGAGGCTGACGGGCTGTCGGGGTCCTAATCCAAGATGCAAAGTTCAGAGCGGATTTCTGAAGCGCCTCATGGCAGAAAAGGTGGGAAATTATGTAAAAACGATTTATTTTTTTGACCAAAAAATCAAATGTCAAACAAAAACTAGAAAAGGCATTTCCTGCTGAAAATGCGTTGGAATGCAAAAAGCTGAAAGCTGCACTGAATATTTAAAAATAGCTGAAAATACAGAAAGTTGAAGGGAATTTGAATACATTTGCTGAAAAGCTGAAATGAATTTGAAATTGCTGAAAATACAGAAATGGGAGAAGCTGAAAGGAATTTCAATAGATTTGCTGAAAAAGCAGAAATGAAAACAGCTGAAATAAATTTGAAATATTGCAAAAAAAATACAGAAATGAATATTAAAAAATTGCTGTTGATAGAGGCATAAGAATAGCTGAAATTATTTTAAAGAACTGCTGAAAATACAGGAAGTGGGGAAGCTGAATTTCAATAGATTTTCTAAAAACAGAAGTTGCAGGAGCTTAAATTTGTTTAAAATTGTTTGTAGTAATATTAGTAGTAGTATTAGTTATAATTGTGGTATTAGTAGTACTAGCAGTATAAGCAGTAATAGTAGGTTTAGTATCAATAGCAGTAGAAACAGCTGTAATACTATTAGCCATAGTCGTATTTGTAATAACATTAGTAGTAGTTGTAGTATTAATAGCAGTAGAAATACTAGTAGTATGGTAGTAGAAGTATCAGTTGTAGTACTAGAAGTACGAGTAATATTCGTAGTGGGAGACAGAATGTTTGTTATCAAACTAAGAAGTTTTTAATTAATAGGCCTCATCACAAACATTACAGTAAAAATTCCCTCCATGTGGCTTTTATTTTGAAATTATTGGATTGGGTGGGTTGGGGGGGTGTAGATAGAGGGAGGGAGGGTGAGAGGGTGAGGAAGGGAGGGGTGGTGAGGAAGAGATAGAGGGAGAGAGAGAGGAGGAGAAATAGACAGACATACTGACTGACTGAGTGATTAACAGTGAGAAGAGGTCAGGGTGGAGGGGGGAGGGGGGGCGAGTGTCTTTATCATATTGGTCTGTTGACAGAAAGCATAGCTGCGTCATGTGACTCCACTAATCAGGTCATTGGAGCAGCTGTGAGTCACACACAGAGATACTGCAGCGTGTTTACGAGTAACCACGGCAACGGCGCACCTATTGCATTGGGTGGGGTGGGGGGGTGTAGATAGAGGGAGGGAGGGTGAGAGGGTGAGGAAGGGAATGGTGGTGAGGAAGAGAGGGAGAGGGGAGGAGAATTAGACTGACTGAGAGTGATTAACAGTAAGTAGAGGTCAGGGGGGAGGGGGGAGGGGGGGCTAGTGTCTTTATCATATTGGTCTGTTGACAGAAAGCATAGCTGCGTCATGTGACTCCACTAATCACGTCATTGGAGCAGCTGTGAGTCACACACAGAGATACTGCAGCGTGTTTACGAGTAACCACGGCAACGGCGCACCTATTGGATTGGGTGGGGTGGGGGGGTGTAGATAGAGGGAGGGAGGGTGAGAGGGTGAGGAAGGGAATGGTGGTGAGGAAGAGAGGGAGAGGGGAGGAGAATTAGACTGACTGACTGACTGAGAGTGATTAACAGTAAGTAGAGGTCAGGGTGGAGGGGGGAGGGGGGAGGGGGGGCTAGTGTCTTTATCATATTGGTCTGTTGACAGAAAGCATAGCTGCGTCATGTGACTCCACTAATCAGGTCACAAGGAGCAGCTGTGAGTCACAGACAGATCCTGCAGCATGTGAGTGCTCGTAACCACGACAACGACGCACCTGTGATCATTAACGATCTACTGCAAAAGACAGAGACATGGCAGCAAGTTACACAGAATCCACACCTCAAACAAATGGGAACCAGCGCAAAACTATAACAGCTATCTAAAAAATACGGCGTTTGTATGAGACCCAAGACTCTACCGAACGCGTGGATGTGTTTTTATGTCTGTCCGGTAATAAATACGGCTCCTATGGCCGTTTACAAAACGTGTACCTTGTGGATTTTTGTGAGAAATATGTCGGCAGATTTGTATTGGAGCCTATGGGGCTTTTGGCAGAGGTTGTGTCACTCAAACACACCTTGCGCCAAAACTAAAGAACTCTGGGATTCCATGAACACATTAATCCAATCAGCACAACCATACCCTCATTAATCTGAAGAAATGAAGCCTCTAGAGTGTATACTTTGGCTGCAAGGACAAAAGTTCCATACTTTTTTAACCAGATTTCTGCGCTGCCCCACACTCTAGCCTCGAGCTCTCCACTCTAGCAGACGCAATACACACTCATGTAAAAGTCAGAAACGGAGCGAAGAACTAGTGAAACATAATCAGTGATTATGAAAAAAGTAGAATAGATATCAAGAAGCAGTTTTTTTCATAAAATAGTTGAGACCTGTGTCAACATTTGAAAGTTGAAATGGTGTCTGTAGCTGAAAGATTGGCGAAGCTGAAAAATCTGAAAGTTGAAGAAGTTGAAGAGGATTTGAAAAGCAAACTCCATTTGAAAACCATGTTAAAATATTAACGATTATTGATTTATATAAATTCAAGCTTAAGAGGTAGAAAGCTGAAAAGTCATAGCCCGGAAGCCGGAAAGAAGCTGAACATTTTAATATTTGAAGGATTTTAATAGCTGAAAGTGTGAAGGAGTTGAAAGGTGGCACGGAAGAAATAGAAGAATAATAACTAGAACTAGAAAATGCATTTCCTGCTGAAAATGCGTTGGAATGCAAAAAGCTGAAAGCTGAAATGAACTTTTTAAAATAGCTGAAAATACAGAAAGTTGAAGGGAATTTGAATACATTTGCTGAAATTATAGATATTAGAAAAGCTGAAATGAATTTGAAATTGCTGAAAATACAGAAATGGGAGAAGCTGAAAGGAATTTCAATAGATTTGCTGAAAAAGCAGAAATGAAAACAGCTGAAATAAATTTGAAATATTGCAAAAAAATACAGAAATGAATAGTGAAAAATTGCTGTTGATAGAGGCATAAGAATAGCTGAAATTATTTTAAAGAACTGCTGAAAATACAGGAAGTGGGGAAGCTGAATTTCAATAGATTTTCTAAAAACAGAAGTTGCAGGAGCTTAAATTTGTTTAAAATTGTTTGTAGTAATATTAGTAGTAGTATTAGTTATAATTGTGGTATTAGTAGTACTAGCAGTAATAGTAGGTTTAGTATCAATAGCAGTAGAAACAGCTGTAATACTATTAGCCATAGTCGTATTTGTAATAACATTAGTAGTAGTTGTAGTATTAATAGCAGTAGAAATACTAGTAGTATGGTAGTAGAAGTATCAGTTGTAGTACTAGAAGTACGAGTAATATTCGTAGTGGGAGACAGAATGTTTGTTATTCAAACTAAGAAGTTTTTAATTAATAGGCCTCATCACAAACATTACAGTAAAAATTCCCTCCATGTGGCTTTTATTTTGAAATTATTGGATTGGGTGGGTTGGGGGGGTGTAGATAGAGGGAGGGAGGGTGAGAGGGTGAGGAAGGGAGGGGTGGTGAGGAAGAGATAGAGGGAGAGGAGGAGAAATAGACATACTGACTGACTGAGTGATTAACAGTGAGAAGAGGTCAGGGTGGAGGGGGGAGGGGGGAGGGGGGGCGAGTGTCTTTATCATATTGGTCTGTTGACAGAAAGCATAGCTGCGTCATGTGACTCCACTAATCACGTCATAGAAGCAGCTGTGAGTCACACACAGAGATACTGCAGCGTGTTTACGAGTAACCACGGCAACGGCGCACCTATTGCATTGGGTGGGGTGGGGGGGTGTAGATAGAGGGAGGGAGGGTGAGAGGGTGAGGAAGGGAATGGTGGTGAGGAAGAGAGGGAGAGGGGAGGAGAATTAGACTGACTGACTGACTGAGAGTGATTAACAGTAAGTAGAGGTCAGGGTGGAGGGGGGAGGGGGGGCGAGTGTCTTTATCATATTGGTCTGTTGACAGAAAGCATAGCTGCGTCATGTGACTCCACTAATCAGGTCACAAGGAGCAGCTGTGAGCCACAGACAGATCCTGCAGCATGTGAGTGCTCGTAACCACGACAACGCCGCACCTGTGCGGCTGCAAAGGGGCAGACACAGGACAGCGAGTTACACAGAATCCACACCTCAAACAAATGAGAACCAGCGCAAAACTATAACAGCTATCTAAAAAATACGGCGTTTGTATGAGACCCAAGACTCTACCGAACGCGTGGATGTGCGTTTTATGTCTGTCCGGTAATAAATACGGCTCCTATGGCCGTTGACAGAACGTGTACCTTGTGGATTTTTGTGAGAAATATGTCGGCAGATTTGTATTGGAGCCTATGGGGCTTTTGGCAGAGGTTGTGTCACTCAAACACACCTTGCGCCAAAACTAAAGAACTCTGGGATTCCATGAACACATTAATCCAATCAGCACAACCATACCCTCATTAATCTGAAGAAATGAAGCCTCTAGAGTGTATACTTTGGCTGCAAGGACAGAAGTTCCATACTTTTTAAACCAGATTTCTGCGATGCCCCACACTCTAGCCTGCGAGGCCCCGCCTCTAGCAGACGCAATACACACTCATGTAAAAGTCAGAAACGGAGCGAAAAACTAGTGAAACTTAATCAGTGATTATGAAAAAAGTACAATAGATATCAAGAAGCAGTTTTTTCATAAAATAGTTGAGACTTGTGTGAACATTTGAGAGTTGAAATGGTGTCTGTAGCTGAAAGATTTGCAAAGCTGAAAAATCTGAAAGTTGAAGAAGTTTAGGAGGATTTGAAAGCAAACTCCATTTGAAAACCATGTTAAAATATTAATGATTATTGATTTATATAAATTCAAGCATAAGAGGTAGAAAGCTGAAAAGTCATAGCCCTCAAGCCAGAAAGGAGCTGAACATTTTAATATTTGAAGGATTTTAATAGCTGAAAATGTGAAGGAGTTGAAAGGGGGCGCGGAAGAAATAGAATAATAAGTCGGAATAAAGATTCGAAGAACAATACTTGGAATGCATCGTTAATGCATTCCAACAAAAAGCATTTCCTGCTGAAAATGCGTTGGAATGCAAAAAGCTGAAAGCTGCACTGAATATTTAAAAATAGCTGAAAATACAGAAAGTTGAAGGGAATTTGAATACATTTGCTGAATATTTAAAAATAGCTGAAAATACAGAAAGTTGAAGGGAATTTGAGTACATTTGCTGAATATTTGAAAATAGCTGAAAATACAGAAAGTTGAAGGGAATTTGAGTACATTTGCTGAAATAAAAGATATTAGAAAAGCTGAAATTAATTTGAAATAGTTGAAAATACAGAAATGGGAGAAGCTGAAAGGAATTTCAATAGATTTGCTGAAAAAGCAGAAATGAAAACAGCTGAAATAAATGTGAAATATTGCAAAACAGAAGTTGCAGGAGCTTAAATGAATTTTAAAAAGTACAGAAATAACAAAAGCTGAGATGAATAAAAAGAGGTTTAAAATTGTTTGTAGTAATGTTAGTTGTAATTTGGGTATTAGTACTAGCAGTAGAAGTCGGTTTAGTATCAATAGCAGTAGAAACAGCTGGAATACTGATACTATTAGCCATAGTAGTATTTTTAATAACATTAGTAGTAGTTGTATTAATAGCAGTAGAAATACTAGTAGTATGGTAGTAGAAGTATCAGTTGTAGTTCTACTAGAAGTACTAGTAATATTCGTAGTGGTTATAGTAGTATTTGAAAGAGCAATGCGTATTTCAACGAAACCACTTCATGGTTAAGGTACAGATAATCATTGAGGCTTTTAGTTTGTAATGATGGAATTGGGTGAGGGGGGGTTGGGAGACAGAATGTTTGTTATTCAAACTAAGAAGTTTTTAATTAATAGGCCTCATCACAAACATTACAGTAAAAATTCCCTCCATGGGGCTTTTATTTTGAAATTATTGGATTGGGTGGGGTGGGGGGGTGTAGATAGAGGGAGGGAGGGTGAGAGGGTGAGGAAGGGAGGGGTGGTGAGGAAGAGATAGAGGGAGAGAGAGAGGAGGAGAAATAGACAGACATACTGACTGACTGAGTGATTAACACTGAGAAGAGGTCAGGGTGGAGGGGGGAGGGGGGCGAGTGTCTTTATCATATTGGTCTGTTGACAGAAAGCATAGCTGCGTCATGTGACTCCACTAATCAGGTCACAAGGAGCAGCTGTGAGCCACAGACAGATCCTGCAGCATGTGAGTGCTCGTAACCACGACAACGCCGCACCTGTGCGGCTGCAAGAGGGCAGACACAGAACAGCAAGTTACACAGAATCCACACCTCACACAAATGAGAACCAGCGCAAAACTATAACAGCTATCTAAAAAATACGGCGTTTGTATGAGACCCAAGACTCTACCGAACGCGTGGATGTGCTTTTCATGTCTGTCCGGTAATAAATACGGCTCCTATGGCCGTTTACAAAACGTGTACCTTGTGGATTTTTGTGAGAAATATGTCGGCAGATTTGTATTGGAGCCTATGGGGCTTTTGGCAGAGGTTGTGTCACTCAAACACTCCTTGCGCCAAAACTAAAAAACTCTGGGATTCCATGAACACATTAATCCAATCAGCACAACCATACCCTCATTAATCTGAAGAAATGAAGCCTCTGGAGTGTATACTTTGGCTGCAAGGACAAAAGTTCCATACTTTTTTAACCAGATTCCTGCGATGCCCCACACTCTAGCCTCGAGCTCTCCACTCTAGCAGACGCAATACACACTCATGTAAAAGTCAGAAACGGAGCGAAGAACTAGTGAAACATAATCAGTGATTATGAAAAAAGTACAATAGATATCAAGAAGCAGTTTTTTTCATAAAATAGTTGAGACTTGTGTCAACATTTGAGAGTTGAAATGGTGTCTGTAGCTGAAAGATTGGCGAAGCTGAAAAATCTGAAAGTTGAAGAAGTTGAAGAGGATTTGAAAAGCAAACTCCATTTGAAAACCATGTTAAAATATTAACGATTATTGATTTATATAAATTCAAGCTTAAGAGGTAGAAAGCTGAAAAGTCATAGCCCGGAAGCCAGAAAGAAGCTGAACATTTTAATATTTGAAGGATTTTAATAGCTGAAAGTTTGAAGGAGTTGAAAGGTGCCACGGAAGAAATAGAAGAATAATAATAACTAGAAAATGCATTTCCTGCTGAAAATGCGTTGGAATGCAAAAAGCTGAAAGCTGAAATGAACTTTTTAAAATAGCTGAAAATACAGAAAGTTGAAGGGAATTTGAATACATTTGCTGAAATTATAGATATTAGAAAAGCTGAAATGAATTTGAAATTACTGAAAATACAGAAATGGGAGAAGCTGAAAGGAATTTCAATAGATTTGCTGAAAAAGCAGAAATGAAAACAGCTGAAATAAATTTGAAATATTGCAAAAAAATACAGAAATGAATATTGAAAAATTGCTGTTGATAGAGGCATAAGAATAGCTGAAATTATTTTAAAGAACTGCTGAAAATACAGGAAGTGGGGAAGCTGAATTTCAATAGATTTTCTAAAAACAGAAGTTGCAGGAGCTTAAATTTGTTTAAAATTGTTTGTAGTAATATTAGTAGTAGTATTAGTTATAATTGTGGTATTAGTAGTACTAGCAGTAATAGTAGGTTTAGTATCAATAGCAGTAGAAACAGCTGTAATACTATTAGCCATAGTCGTATTTGTAATAACATTAGTAGTAGTTGTAGTATTAATAGCAGTAGAAATACTAGTAGTATGGTAGTAGAAGTATCAGTTGTAGTACTAGAAGTACGAGTAATATTCGTAGTGGGAGACAGAATGTTTGTTATTCAAACTAAGAAGTTTTTAATTAATAGGCCTCATCACAAACATTACAGTAAAAATTCCCTCCATGTGGCTTTTATTTTGAAATTATTGGATTGGGTGGGTTGGGGGGGTGTAGATAGAGGGAGGGAGGGTGAGAGGGTGAGGAAGGGAGGGGTGGTGAGGAAGAGAGGGAGAGGGGAGGAGAATTAGACTGACTGAGAGTGATTAACAGTAAGTAGAGGTCAGGGGGGAGGGGGGGCGAGTGTCTTTATCATATTGGTCTGTTGACAGAAAGCATAGCTGCGTCATGTGACTCCACTAATCACGTCATTGGAGCAGCTGTGAGTCACACACAGAGATACTGCAGCGTGTTTACGAGTAACCACGGCAACGGCGCACCTATTGGATTGGGTGGGGTGGGGGGGTGTAGATAGAGGGAGGGAGGGTGAGAGGGTGAGGAAGGGAATGGTGGTGAGGAAGAGAGGGAGAGGGGAGGAGAATTAGACTGACTGACTGACTGAGAGTGATTAACAGTAAGTAGAGGTCAGGGTGGAGGGGGGAGGGGGGCTAGTGTCTTTATCATATTGGTCTGTTGACAGAAAGCATAGCTGCGTCATGTGACTCCACTAATCAGGTCACAAGGAGCAGCTGTGAGCCACAGACAGATCCTGCAGCATGTGAGTGCTCGTAACCACGACAACGACGCACCTGTGCGGCTGCAAAAGTGCAGACACAGGACAGCGAGTTACACAGAATCCACACCTCAAACAAATGAGAACCAGCGCAAAACTATAACAGCTATCTAAAAAAATACGGCGTTTGTATGAGACCCAAGACTCTACCGAACGCGTGGATGTGCTTTTTATGTCTGTCCGGTAATAAATACGGCTCATATGGCCGTTTACAAAACGTGTACCTTGTGGATTTTTGTGAGAAATATGTCGGCAGATTTGTATTGGAGCCTATGGGGCTTTTGGCAGAGGTTGTGTCACTCAAACACTCCTTGCGCCAAAACTAAAGAACTCTGGGATTCCATGAACACATTAATCCAATCAGCACAACCATACCCTCATTAATCTGAAGAAATGAAGCCTCTAGAGTGTATACTTTGGCTGCAAGGACAGAAGTTCCATATTTTTTTTACCAGATTCCTGCGATGCCCCACACTCTAGCCGTCGAGGTCCCCCTCTAGCAGACGCAATACACACTCATGTAAAAGTCAGAAACGGAGCGAAGAACTAGTGAAACATAATCAGTGATTATGAAAAAAGTACAATAGATATCAAGAAGCAGTTTTTTTCATAAAATAGTTAAGACTTGTGTCAACATTTGAAAGTTGAAATGGTGTCTGTAGCTGAAAGATTTGCGAAGCTGAAAAATCTGAAAGTTGAAGAAGTTTAGGAGGATTTGAAGGCAAACTCCATTTGAAAACCATGTTAAAATATTAATGATTATTGATTTATATAAATTCAAGCATAAGATGTAGAAAGCTGAAAAGTCATAGCCCTCAAGCCAGAAAGGAGCTGAACATTTTAATATTTGAAGGATTTTAATAGCTGAAAATGTGAAGGAGTTGAAAGGGGGCGCGGAAGAAATAGAAGAAGTTGAAGAAATAAAGATTCGAAGAACAATACTTGGAATGCATCTAATGCATTCCAACAATAACTAGAAAAGGCATTTCCTGCTGAAAATGCGTTGGAATGCAAAAAGCTGAAAGCTGCACTGAATATTTGAAAATAGCTGAAAATACAGAAAGTTGAAGGGAATTTGAATACATTTGCTGAAAAGCTGAAATGAATTTGAAATTGCTGAAAATACAGAAATGGGAGAAGCTGAAAGGAATCAATAGATTTGCTGAAAAAGCAGAAATGAAAACAGCTGAAATAAATTTGAAATATTGCAAAAAAATACAGAAATGAATATTAAAAAATTGCTGTTGATAGAGGCATAAGAATAGCTGAAATTATTTTAAAGAACTGCTGAAAATACAGGAAGTGGGGAAGCTGAATTTCAATAGATTTTCTAAAAACAGAAGTTGCAGGAGCTTAAATTTGTTTAAAATTGTTTGTAGTAATATTAGTAGTAGTATTAGTTATAATCGTGGTATTAGTAGTACTAGCAGTATGAGCAGTAATAGTAGGTTTAGTATCAATAGCAGTAGAAACAGCTGGAATACTATTAGCCATAGTAGTATTTGTAATAACATTAGTAGTAGTTTTAGTATTAATAGCAGTAGAAATACTAGTAGTATGGTAGTAGAAGTATCAGTTGTAGTACTAGAAGTACGAGTAATATTCGTAGTGGGAGACAGAATGTTTGTTATTCACACTTAAAAGTTTTTAATTAATAGGCCTCATCACAGACATTACAGTAAAAATTCCCTCCATGGGGCTTTTATTTTGAAATTATTGGATTGGGTGGGGTGGGGGGGAGTAGATAGAGGGAGGGAGGGTGAGAGGGTGAGGAAGGGAGGGGTGGTGAGGAAGAGATAGAGGGAGAGAGAGAGGAGGAGAAATAGACAGACATACTGACTGAGAGTGATTAACAGTGAGCAGAGGTCAGGGTGGAGGGGGGAGGGGGGGCGAGTGTCTTTATTATATTGGTCTGTTGACAGAAAGCATAGCTGCGTCATGTGACTCCACTAATCAGGTCACAAGGAGCAGCTGAGTCACAGACAGATCTTTCAGCATGTGAGTGCTCGTAACCACGACAACGGCGCACCTGTGATCATTAACGAGCTGCTGCAAAAGACAGAGACATGGCAGCAAGTTACACAGAATCCACACCTCAAACAAATGGGAACCAGCGCAAAACTATAACAGCTATCTAAAAAATACGGCGTTTGTATGAGACCCAAGACTCTACCGAACGCGTGGATGTGTTTTTATGTCTGTCCGGTAATAAATACGGCTCCTATGGCCGTTTACAAAACGTGTACCTTGTGGATTTTTGTGAGAAATATGTCGGCAGATTTGTATTGGAGCCTATGGGGCTTTTGGCAGAGGTTGTGTCACTCAAACACACCTTGCGCCAAAACTAAAGAACTCTGGGATTCCATGAACACATTAATCCAATCAGCACAACCATACCCTCATTAATCTGAAGAAATTAAGCCTCTAGAGTGTATACTTTGGCTGCAAGGACAAAAGTTCCATATTTTTTTAACCAGATTCCTGCGATGCCCCACACTCTAGCCTCGAGCTCTCCACTCTAGCAGACGCAATACACACTCATGTAAAAGTCAGAAACGGAGCGAAGAACTAGTGAAACATAATCAGTGATTATGAAAAAAGTACAATAGATATCAAGAAGCAGTTTTTTTCATAAAATAGTTGAGACTTGTGTCAACATTTGAAAGTTTAAATGGTGTCTGTAGCTGAAAGATTGGGGAAGCTGAAAAGTCTGAAAGTTGAAGAAGTTTAAGGAGGATTTGAAAACAATTTCCATTGGAAAACCATGTTAAAATATTTATGATTATTGATTTATATAAATTCAAGCATAAGTGGTAGAAAGCTGAAAAGTCATAGCCTTAAAGCCAGAAAGGAGCTGAACATTTTAATATTTGAACGGTTTAAATAGCTGAAAATGTGAAGGAGTTGAAAGGTCGCGCGGAAGAAATAGAATAATAATAAGTCGGAAATAAAGATTCGAAGAACAATACTTGGAATGCATCGTTAATGCATTCCAACAACTAGAAAAAGCATTTCCTGCTGAAAATGCGTTGGAATGCAAAAAGCTGAAAGCTGCACTGAATATTTAAAAATAGCTGAAAATACAGAAAGTTGAAGGGAATTTGAATACATTTGCTGAATATTTAAAAATAGCTGAAAATACAGAAAGTTGAAGGGAATTTGAGTACATTTGCTGAATATTTGAAAATAGCTGAAAATACAGAAAGTTGAAGGGAATTTGAATACATTTGCTGAAATAAAAGATATTAGAAAAGCTGAAATTAATTTGAAATAGTTGAAAATACAGAAATGGGAGAAGCTGAAAGGAATTTCAATAGATTTGCTGAAAAAGCAGAAATGAAAACAGCTGAAATAAATGTGAAATATTGCAAAACAGAAGTTGCAGGAGCTTAAATGAATTTTAAAAAGTACAGAAATAACAAAAGCTGAGATGAATAAAAAGAGGTTTAAAATTGTTTGTAGTAATGTTAGTTGTAATTTGGGTATTAGTACTAGCAGTAGAAGTCGGTTTAGTATCAATAGCAGTAGAAACAGCTGGAATACTGATACTATTAGCCATAGTAGTATTTTTAATAACATTAGTAGTAGTTGTATTAATAGCAGTAGAAATACTAGTAGTATGGTAGTAGAAGTATCAGTTGTAGTTCTACTAGAAGTACTAGTAATATTCGTAGTGGTTATAGTAGTATTTGAAAGAGCAATGCGTATTTCAACGAAACCACTTCATGGTTAAGGTACAGATAATCATTGAGGCTTTTAGTTTGTAATGATGGAATTGGGTGAGGGGGGGTTGGGAGACAGAATGTTTGTTATTCAAACTAAGAAGTTTTTAATTAATAGGCCTCATCACAAACATTACAGTAAAAATTCCCTCCATGGGGCTTTTATTTTGAAATTATTGGATTGGGTGGGGTGGGGGGGTGTAGATAGAGGGAGGGAGGGTGAGAGGGTGAGGAAGGGAGGGGTGGTGAGGAAGAGATAGAGGGAGAGAGAGAGAGAGGAGAAATAGACAGACATACTGACTGAGAGTGATTAACAGTGAGCAGAGGTCAGGGTGGAGGGGGGAGGGGGGGCGAGTGTCTTTATCATATTGGTCTGTTGACAGAAAGCATAGCTGCGTCATGTGACTCCACTAATCAGGTCACAAGGAGCAGCTGTGAGCCACAGACAGATCCTGCAGCGTGTGAGTGCTCGTAACCACGACAACGCCGCACCTGTGCGGCTGCAAGAGGGCAGACACAGAACAGCAAGTTACACAGAATCCACACCTCAGACAAATGGGAACCAGCGAAAAACTATAACAGCTATCTAAAAAATACGGCGTTTGTATGAGACCCAAGACTCTACCGAACGCGTGGATGTGCTTTTTATGTCTGTCCGGTAATAAATACGGCTCCTATGGCCGTTTACAAAACGTGTACCTTGTGGATTTTTGTGAGAAATATGTCGGCAGATTTGTATTGGAGCCTATGGGGCTTTTGGCAGAGGTTGTGTCACTCAAACACTCCTTGCGCCAAAACTAAAAAACTCTGGGATTCCATGAACACATTAATCCAATCAGCACAACCATACCCTCATTAATCTGAAGAAATGAAGCCTCTAGAGTGTATACTTTGGCTGCAAGGACAGAAGTTCCATACTTTTTTAACCAGATTTCTGCGCTGCCCCACACTCTAGCCTCGAGCTCTCCACTCTAGCAGACGCAATACACACTCATGTAAAAGTCAGAAACGGAGCGAAAAACTAGTGAAACATAATCAGTGATTATGAAAAAAGTACAATAGATATCAAGAAGCAGTTTTTTTCATAAAATAGTTGAGACTTGTGTGAACATTTGAGAGTTGAAATGGTGTCTGTAGCTGAAAGATTCGCGAAGCTGAAAAATCTGAAAGTTGAAGAAGTTTAGGAGGATTTGAAAGCAAACTCCATTTGAAAACCATGTTAAAATATTAATGATTATTGATTTATATAAATTCAAGCATAAGAGGTAGAAAGCTGAAAAGTCATAGCCCTCAAGCCAGAAAGGAGCTGAACATTTTAATATTTGAACGGTTTAAATAGCTGAAAGTGTGAAGGAGTTGAAAGGTGCCGCGGAAGAAATAGAAGAAGAAGCTGAAGAATAAAGATTCGAAGAACAATACTTGGAATGCATCGTTAATGCATTCCAACAACTAGAAAATGCATTTCCTGCTGAAAATGCGTTGGAATGCAAAAAGCTGAAAGCTGAAATGAACTTTTTAAAATAGCTGAAAATACAGAAAGTTGAAGGGAATTTGAATACATTTGCTGAAATTATAGATATTAGAAAAGCTGAAATGAATTTGAAATTGCTGAAAATACAGAAATGGGAGAAGCTGAAAGGAATTTCAATAGATTTGCTGAAAAAGCAGAAATGAAAACAGCTGAAATAAATTTGAAATATTGCAAAAAAATACAGAAATGAATCGTGAAAAATTGCTGTTGATAGAGGCATAAGAATAGCTGAAATTATTTTAAAGAACTGCTGAAAATACAGGAAGTGGGGAAGCTGAATTTCAATAGATTTTCTAAAAACAGAAGTTGCAGGAGCTTAAATTTGTTTAAAATTGTTTGTAGTAATATTAGTAGTAGTATTAGTTATAATTGTGGTATTAGTAGTACTAGCAGTAATAGTAGGTTTAGTATCAATAGCAGTAGAAACAGCTGTAATACTATTAGCCATAGTCGTATTTGTAATAACATTAGTAGTAGTTGTAGTATTAATAGCAGTAGAAATACTAGTAGTATGGTAGTAGAAGTATCAGTTGTAGTACTAGAAGTACGAGTAATATTCGTAGTGGGAGACAGAATGTTTGTTATTCAAACTAAGAAGTTTTTAATTAATAGGCCTCATCACAAACATTACAGTAAAAATTCCCTCCATGTGGCTTTTATTTTGAAATTATTGGATTGGGTGGGTTGGGGGGGTGTAGATAGAGGGAGGGAGGGTGAGAGGGTGAGGAAGGGAGGGGTGGTGAGGAAGAGATAGAGGGAGAGAGAGAGGAGGAGAAATAGACAGACATACTGACTGACTGAGTGATTAACAGTAAGAAGAGGTCAGGGTGGAGGGGGGAGGGGGGGCGAGTGTCTTTATCATATTGGTCTGTTGACAGAAAGCATAGCTGCGTCATGTGACTCCACTAATCAGGTCATTGGAGCAGCTGTGAGTCACACACAGAGATACTGCAGCGTGTTTACGAGTAACCACGGCAACGGCGCACCTATTGCATTGGGTGGGGTGGGGGGGTGTAGATAGAGGGAGGGAGGGTGAGAGGGTGAGGAAGGGAATGGTGGTGAGGAAGAGAGGGAGAGGGGAGGAGAATTAGACTGACTGACTGACTGAGAGTGATTAACAGTAAGTAGAGGTCAGGGGGGAGGGGGGAGGGGGGGCTAGTGTCTTTATCATATTGGTCTGTTGACAGAAAGCATAGCTGCGTCATGTGACTCCACTAATCACGTCATTGGAGCAGCTGTGAGTCACACACAGAGATACTGCAGCGTGTTTACGAGTAACCACGGCAACGGCGCACCTATTGGATTGGGTGGGGTGGGGGGGTGTAGATAGAGGGAGGGAGGGTGAGAGGGTGAGGAAGGGAATGGTGGTGAGGAAGAGAGGGAGAGGGGAGGAGAATTAGACTGACTGACTGACTGAGAGTGATTAACAGTAAGTAGAGGTCAGGGTGGAGGGGGGAGGGGGGCTAGTGTCTTTATCATATTGATCTGTTGACAGAAAGCATAGCTGCGTCATGTGACTCCACTAATCAGGTCATAGGAGCGAGCAGCTGTGAGCCACAGACAGATCCTGCAGCATGTGAGTGCTCGTAACCACGACAACGCCGCACCTGTGCGGCTGCAAAAGTGCAGACACAGGACAGCGAGTTACACAGAATCCACACCTCAAACAAATGAGAACCAGCGCAAAACTATAACAGCTATCTAAAAAAATACGGCGTTTGTATGAGACCCAAGACTCTACCGAACGCGTGGATGTGTTTTTATGTCTGTCCGGTAATAAATACGGCTCCTATGGCCGTTGACAAAACGTGTACCTTGTGGATTTTTGTGAGAAATATGTCGGCAGATTTGTATTGGAGCCTATGGGGCTTTTGGCAGAGGTTGTGTCACTCAAACACTCCTTGCGCCAAAACTAAAGAACTCTGGGATTCCATGAACACATTAATCCAATCAGCACAACCATACCCTCATTAATCTGAAGAAATGAAGCCTCTAGAGTGTATACTTTGGCTGCAAGGACAGAAGTTCCATATTTTTTTTACCAGATTCCTGCGATGCCCCACACTCTAGCCCGCGAGGTCCCCCTCTAGCAGACGCAATACACACTCATGTAAAAGTCAGAAACGGAGCGAAGAACTAGTGAAACATAATCAGTGATTATGAAAAAAGTACAATAGATATCAAGAAGCAGTTTTTTTCATAAAATAGTTAAGACTTGTGTCAACATTTGAAAGTTGAAATGGTGTCTGTAGCTGAAAGATTTGCGAAGCTGAAAAATCTGAAAGTTGAAGAAGTTTAGGAGGATTTGAAGGCAAACTCCATTTGAAAACCATGTTAAAATATTAATGATTATTGATTTATATAAATTCAAGCATAAGATGTAGAAAGCTGAAAAGTCATAGCCCTCAAGCCAGAAAGGAGCTGAACATTTTAATATTTGAAGGATTTTAATAGCTGAAAATGTGAAGGAGTTGAAAGGGGGCGCGGAAGAAATAGAAGAAGTTGAAGAAATAAAGATTCGAAGAACAATACTTGGAATGCATCTCAATGCATTCCAACAACTAGAAAATGCATTTCCTGCTGAAAATGCGTTGGAATGCAAAAAGCTGAACGCTGAAATGAACTTTTTAAAATAGCTGAAAATACAGAAAGTTGAAGGGAATTTGAATACATTTGCTGAAATTATAGATATTAGAAAAGCTGAAATGAATTTGAAATTGCTGAAAATACAGAAATGGGAGAAGCTGAAAGGAATTTCAATAGATTTGCTGAAAAAGCAGAAATGAAAACAGCTGAAATAAATTTGAAATATTGCAAAAAAATACAGAAATGAATATTGAAAAATTGCTGTTGATAGAGGCATAAGAATAGCTGAAATTATTTTAAAGAACTGCTGAAAATACAGGAAGTGGGGAAGCTGAATTTCAATAGATTTTCTAAAAACAGAAGTTGCAGGAGCTTAAATTTGTTTAAAATTGTTTGTAGTAATATTAGTAGTAGTATTAGTTATAATTGTGGTATTAGTAGTACTAGCAGTAATAGTAGGTTTAGTATCAATAGCAGTAGAAACAGCTGTAATACTATTAGCCATAGTCGTATTTGTAATAACATTAGTAGTAGTTGTAGTATTAATAGCAGTAGAAATACTAGTAGTATGGTAGTAGAAGTATCAGTTGTAGTACTAGAAGTACGAGTAATATTCGTAGTGGGAGACAGAATGTTTGTTATTCAAACTAAGAAGTTTTTAATTAATAGGCCTCATCACAAACATTACAGTAAAAATTCCCTCCATGTGGCTTTTATTTTGAAATTATTGGATTGGGTGGGTTGGGGGGGTGTAGATAGAGGGAGGGAGGGTGAGAGGGTGAGGAAGGGAGGGGTGGTGAGGAAGAGATAGAGGGAGAGAGAGAGGAGGAGAAATAGACAGACATACTGACTGACTGAGTGATTAACAGTGAGAAGAGGTCACGGTGGAGGGGGGAGGGGGGGCGAGTGTCTTTATCATATTGGTCTGTTGACAGAAAGCATAGCTGCGTCATGTGACTCCACTAATCACGTCATTGGAGCAGCTGTGAGTCACACACAGAGATACTGCAGCGTGTTTACGAGTAACCACGGCAACGGCGCACCTATTGCATTGGGTGGGGTGGGGGGGTGTAGATAGAGGGAGGGAGGGTGAGAGGGTGAGGAAGGGAATGGTGGTGAGGAAGAGAGGGAGAGGGGAGGAGAATTAGACTGACTGACTGACTGAGAGTGATTAACAGTAAGTAGAGGTCAGGGGGGAGGGGGGAGGGGGGGCTAGTGTCTTTATCATATTGGTCTGTTGACAGAAAGCATAGCTGCGTCATGTGACTCCACTAATCACGTCATTGGAGCAGCTGTGAGTCACACACAGAGATACTGCAGCGTGTTTACGAGTAACCACGGCAACGGCGCACCTATTGGATTGGGTGGGGTGGGGGGGTGTAGATAGAGGGAGGGAGGGTGAGAGGGTGAGGAAGGGAATGGTGGTGAGGAAGAGAGGGAGAGGGGAGGAGAATTAGACTGACTGACTGACTGAGAGTGATTAACAGTGAGCAGAGGTCAGGGTGGAGGGGGGAGGGGGGGCCAGTGTCTTTATCATATTGGTCTGTTGACAGAAAGCATAGCTGCGTCATGTGACTCCACTAATCAGGTCACAAGGAGCAGCTGTGAGTCACAGACAGATCCTGCAGCGTGTGAGTGCTCGTAACCACGACAACGACGCACCTGTGCGGCTGCAAAAGTGCAGACACAGGACAGCGAGTTACACAGAATCCACACCTCAAACAAATGAGAACCAGCGCAAAACTATAACAGCTATCTAAAAAATACGGCGTTTGTATGAGACCCAAGACTCTACCGAACGCGTGGATGTGTTTTTATGTCTGTCCGGTAATGAATACGGCTCCTATGGCCGTTGACAGAACGTGTACCTTGTGGATTTTTGTGAGAAATATGTCGGCAGATTTGTATTGGAGCCTATGGGGCTTTTGGCAGAGGTTGTGTCACTCAAACACTCCTTGCGCCAAAACTAAAAAACTCTGGGATTCCATGAACACATTAATCCAATCAGCACAACCATACCCTCATTAATCTGAAGAAATGAAGCCTCTAGAGTGTATACTTTGGCTGCAAGGACAGAAGTTCCATATTTTTTTAACCAGATTCCTGCGATGCCCCACACTCTAGCCTCGAGCTCTCCACTGTAGCAGACGCAATACACACTCATGTAAAAGTCAGAAACGGAGCGAAAAACTAGTGAAACATAATCAGTGATTATGAAAAAAGTACAATAGATATCCACAAGCAGTTTTTTTCATAAAATAGTTTAGACCTGTGTCAACATTTGAAAGTTTAAATGGTGTCTGTAGCTGAAAGATTTGCGAAGCTGAAAAATCTGAAAGTTGAAGAAGTTTAGGAGGATTTGAAAGCAAACTCCATTTGAAAACCATGTTAAAATATTAATGATTATTGATTTATATAAATTCAAGCATAAGAGGTAGAAAGCTGAAAAGTCATAGCCCTCAAGCCAGAAAGGAGCTGAACATTTTAATATTTGAACGGTTTTAATAGCTGAAAGTGTGAAGGAGTTGAAAGGTGCCGCGGAAGAAATAGAAGATGAAGAATAAAGATTCGAAGAACAATACTTGGAATGCATCTCAATGCATTCCAACAACTAGAAAAGGCATTTCCTGCTGAAAATGCGTTGGAATGCAAAAAGCTGAAAGCTGCACTGAATATTTAAAAATAGCTGAAAATACAGAAAGTTGAAGGGAATTTGAATACATTTGCTGAATATTTAAAAATAGCTGAAAATACAGAAAGTTGAAGGGAATTTGAGTACATTTGCTGAATATTTGAAAATAGCTGAAAATACAGAAAGTTGAAGGGAATTTGAATACATTTGCTGAAATAAAAGATATTAGAAAAGCTGAAATTAATTTGAAATAGTTGAAAATACAGAAATGGGAGAAGCTGAAAGGAATTTCAATAGATTTGCTGAAAAAGCAGAAATGAAAACAGCTGAAATAAATGTGAAATATTGCAAAACAGAAGTTGCAGGAGCTTAAATGAATTTTAAAAAGTACAGAAATAACAAAAGCTGAGATGAATAAAAAGAGGTTTAAAATTGTTTGTAGTAATATTAGTAGTAGTATTAGTTATAATTGTGGTATTAGTAGTACTAGCAGTAATAGTAGGTTTAGTATCAATAGCAGTAGAAACAGCTGTAATACTATTAGCCATAGTCGTATTTGTAATAACATTAGTAGTAGTTGTAGTATTAATAGCAGTAGAAATACTAGTAGTATGGTAGTAGAAGTATCAGTTGTAGTACTAGAAGTACGAGTAATATTCGTAGTGGGAGACAGAATGTTTGTTATTCAAACTAAGAAGTTTTTAATTAATAGGCCTCATCACAAACATTACAGTAAAAATTCCCTCCATGTGGCTTTTATTTTGAAATTATTGGATTGGGTGGGTTGGGGGGGTGTAGATAGAGGGAGGGAGGGTGAGAGGGTGAGGAAGGGAGGGGTGGTGAGGAAGAGATAGAGGGAGAGAGAGAGGAGGAGAAATAGACAGACATACTGACTGACTGAGTGATTAACAGTAAGAAGAGGTCAGGGTGGAGGGGGGAGGGGGGGCGAGTGTCTTTATCATATTGGTCTGTTGACAGAAAGCATAGCTGCGTCATGTGACTCCACTAATCAGGTCATTGGAGCAGCTGTGAGTCACACACAGAGATACTGCAGCGTGTTTACGAGTAACCACGGCAACGGCGCACGTATTGCATTGGGTGGGGTGGGGGGGTGTAGATAGAGGGAGGGAGGGTGAGAGGGTGAGGAAGGGAATGGTGGTGAGGAAGAGAGGGAGAGGGGAGGAGAATTAGACTGACTGAGAGTGATTAACAGTAAGTAGAGGTCAGGGGGGAGGGGGGAGGGGGGAGGGGGGGCTAGTGTCTTTATCATATTGGTCTGTTGACAGAAAGCATAGCTGCGTCATGTGACTCCACTAATCACGTCATTGGAGCAGCTGTGAGTCACACACAGAGATACTGCAGCGTGTTTACGAGTAACCACGGCAACGGCGCACCTATTGGATTGGGTGGGGTGGGGGGGTGTAGATAGAGGGAGGGAGGGTGAGAGGGTGAGGAAGGGAATGGTGGTGAGGAAGAGAGGGAGAGGGGAGGAGAATTAGACTGACTGACTGACTGAGAGTGATTAACAGTAAGTAGAGGTCAGGGTGGAGGGGGGAGGGGGGAGGGGGGGCTAGTGTCTTTATCATATTGGTCTGTTGACAGAAAGCATAGCTGCGTCATGTGACTCCACTAATCAGGTCACAAGGAGCAGCTGTGAGTCACAGACAGATCCTGCAGCATGTGAGTGCTCGTAACCACGACAACGACGCACCTGTGATCATTAACGATCTACTGCAAAAGACAGAGACATGGCAGCAAGTTACACAGAATCCACACCTCAAACAAATGGGAACCAGCGCAAAACTATAACAGCTATCTAAAAAATACGGCGTTTGTATGAGACCCAAGACTCTACCGAACGCGTGGATGTGTTTTTATGTCTGTCCGGTAATAAATACGGCTCCTATGGCCGTTTACAAAACGTGTACCTTGTGGATTTTTGTGAGAAATATGTCGGCAGATTTGTATTGGAGCCTATGGGGCTTTTGGCAGAGGTTGTGTCACTCAAACACACCTTGCGCCAAAACTAAAGAACTCTGGGATTCCATGAACACATTAATCCAATCAGCACAACCATACCCTCATTAATCTGAAGAAATGAAGCCTCTAGAGTGTATACTTTGGCTGCAAGGACAAAAGTTCCATACTTTTTTAACCAGATTTCTGCGCTGCCCCACACTCTAGCCTCGAGCTCTCCACTCTAGCAGACGCAATACACACTCATGTAAAAGTCAGAAACGGAGCGAAGAACTAGTGAAACATAATCAGTGATTATGAAAAAAGTAGAATAGATATCAAGAAGCAGTTTTTTTCATAAAATAGTTGAGACCTGTGTCAACATTTGAAAGTTGAAATGGTGTCTGTAGCTGAAAGATTGGCGAAGCTGAAAAATCTGAAAGTTGAAGAAGTTGAAGAGGATTTGAAAAGCAAACTCCATTTGAAAACCATGTTAAAATATTAACGATTATTGATTTATATAAATTCAAGCTTAAGAGGTAGAAAGCTGAAAAGTCATAGCCCGGAAGCCGGAAAGAAGCTGAACATTTTAATATTTGAAGGATTTTAATAGCTGAAAGTGTGAAGGAGTTGAAAGGTGGCACGGAAGAAATAGAAGAACTAGAAAAGGCATTTCCTGCTGAAAATGCGTTGGAATGCAAAAAGCTGAAAGCTGCACTGAATATTTGAAAATAGCTGAAAATACAGAAAGTTGAAGGGAATTTGAATACATTTGCTGAAAAGCTGAAATGAATTTGAAATTGCTGAAAATACAGAAATGGGAGAAGCTGAAAGGAATCAATAGATTTGCTGAAAAAGCAGAAATGAAAACAGCTGAAATAAATTTGAAATATTGCAAAAAAATACAGAAATGAATATTAAAAAATTGCTGTTGATAGAGGCATAAGAATAGCTGAAATTATTTTAAAGAACTGCTGAAAATACAGGAAGTGGGGAAGCTGAATTTTAATAGATTTTCTAAAAACAGAAGTTGCAGGAGCTTAAATTTGTTTAAAATTGTTTGTAGTAATATTAGTAGTAGTATTAGTTATAATTGTGGTATTAGTAGTACTAGCAGTATAAGCAGTAATAGTAGGTTTAGTATCAATAGCAGTAGAAACAGCTGGAATACTATTAGCCATAGTAGTATTTGTAATAACATTAGTAGTAGTTGTAGTATTAATAGCAGTAGAAATACTAGTAGTATGGTAGTAGAAGTATCAGTTGTAGTACTAGAAGTACGAGTAATATTCGTAGTGGGAGACAGAATGTTTGTTATTCACACTTAAAAGTTTTTAATTAATAGGCCTCATCACAGACATTACAGTAAAAATTCCCTCCATGGGGCTTTTATTTTGAAATTATTGGATTGGGTGGGGTGGGGGGGAGTAGATAGAGGGAGGGAGGGTGAGAGGGTGAGGAAGGGAGGGGTGGTGAGGAAGAGATAGAGGGAGAGAGAGAGAGAGGAGAAATAGACAGACATACTGACTGAGAGTGATTAACAGTGAGCAGAGGTCAGGGTGGAGGGGGGAGGGGGGGGCGAGTGTCTTTATCATATTGGTCTGTTGACAGAAAGCATAACTGCGTCATGTGACTCCACTAATCAGGTCATAGGAGCAGCTGTGAGTCACAGACAGATCCTGCAGCGTGTGAGTGCTCGTAACCACGACAACGGCGCACCTGTGATCATTAACGGCTGCAAAATGCAGAGACATGGCAGCGAGTTACACAGAATCCACACCTCAAACAAATGGGAACCAGCGCAAAACTATAACAGCTATCTAAAAAATACGGCGTTTGTATGAGACCCAAGACTCTACCGAACGCGTGGATGTGTTTTTATGTCTGTCCGGTAATAAATACGGCTCCTATGGCCGTTTACAAAACGTGTACCTTGTGGATTTTTGTGAGAAATATGTCGGCAGATTTGTATTGGAGCCTATGGGGCTTTTGGCAGAGGTTGTGTCACTCAAACACTCCTTGCGCCAAAACTAAAAAACTCTGGGATTCCATGAACACATTAATCCAATCAGCACAACCATACCCTCATTAATCTGAAGAAATGAAGCCTCTAGAGTGTATACTTTGGCTGCAAGGACAAAAGTTCCATATTTTTTTAACCAGATTCCTGCGATGCCCCACACTCTAGCCTCGAGCTCTCCACTCTAGCAGACGCAATACACACTCATGTAAAAGTCAGAAACGGAGCGAAGAACTAGTGAAACATAATCAGTGATTATGAAAAAAGTACAATAGATATCAAGAAGCAGTTTTTTTCATAAAATAGTTGAGACTTGTGTCAACATTTGAGAGTTGAAATGGTGTCTGTAGCTGAAAGATTGGCGAAGCTGAAAAATCTGAAAGTTGAAGAAGTTGAAGAGGATTTGAAAAGCAAACTCCATTTGAAAACCATGTTAAAATATTAACGATTATTGATTTATATAAATTCAAGCTTAAGAGGTAGAAAGCTGAAAAGTCATAGCCTGGAAGCCAGAAAGAAGCTGAACATTTTAATATTTGAAGGATTTTAATAGCTGAAAGTGTGAAGGAGTTGAAAGGTGCCACGGAAGAAATAGAAGAATAATAATAAGTTGAATAAAGATTCGAAGAACAATACTTGGAATGCATCGTTAATGCATTCCAACAATAATAATAACTAGAAAATGCATTTCCTGCTGAAAATGCGTTGGAATGCAAAAAGCTGAAAGCTGAAATGAACTTTTTAAAATAGCTGAAAATACAGAAAGTTGAAGGGAATTTGAATACATTTGCTGAAATTATAGATATTAGAAAAGCTGAAATGAATTTGAAATTGCTGAAAATACAGAAATGGGAGAAGCTGAAAGGAATTTCAATAGATTTGCTGAAAAAGCAGAAATGAAAACAGCTGAAATAAATTTGAAATATTGCAAAAAAATACAGAAATGAAAATTAAAAAATTGCTGTTGATAGAGGCATAAGAATAGCTGAAATTATTTTAAAGAACTGCTGAAAATACAGGAAGTGGGGAAGCTGAATTTCAATAGATTTTCTAAAAACAGAAGTTGCAGGAGCTTAAATTTGTTTAAAATTGTTTGTAGTAATAATAGTAGTAGTATTAGTTATAATTGTGGTATTAGTAGTACTAGCAGTATAAGCAGTAATAGTAGGTTTAGTATCAATAGCAGTAGAAACAGCTGGAATACTATTAGCCATAGTAGTATTTGTAATAACATTAGTAGTAGTTGTAGTATCAATAGCAGTAGAAATACTAGTAGTATGGTAGTAGAAGTATCAGTTGTAGTACTAGAAGTACGAGTAATATTCGTAGTGGGAGACAGAATGTTTGTTATTCACACTTAAAAGTTTTTAATTAATAGGCCTCATCACAGACATTACAGTAAAAATTCCCTTCATGGGGCTTTTATTTTGAAATTATTGGATTGGGTGGGGTGGGGGGGAGTAGATAGAGGGAGGGAGGGTGAGAGGGTGAGGAAGGGAGGGGTGGTGAGGAAGAGATAGAGGGAGAGAGAGAGAGGAGGAGAAATAGACAGACATACTGACTGAGAGTGATTAACAGTGAGCAGAGGTCAGGGTGGAGGGGGGAGGGGGGGCGAGTGTCTTTATCATATTGGTCTGTTGACAGAAAGCATAGCTGCGTCATGTGACTCCACTAATCAGGTCATAGGAGCAGCTGTGAGTCACAGACAGATCCTGCAGCGTGTGAGTGCTCGTAACCACGACAACGACGCACCTGTGATCATTAACGAGCGGCTGCAAAAGACAGAGACATGGCAGCAAGTTACACAGAATCCACACCTCAAACAAATGGGAACCAGCGCAAAACTATAACAGCTATCTAAAAAATACGGCGTTTGTATGAGACCCAAGACTCTACCGAACGCGTGGATGTGTTTTTATGTCTGTCCGGTAATAAATACGGCTCCTATGGCCGTTTACAAAACGTGTACCTTGTGGATTTTTGTGAGAAATATGTCGGCAGATTTGTATTGGAGCCTATGGGGCTTTTGGCAGAGGTTGTGTCACTCAAACACACCTTGCGCCAAAACTAAAGAACTCTGGGATTCCATGAACACATTAATCCAATCAGCACAACCATACCCTCATTAATCTGAAGAAATGAAGCCTCTAGAGTGTATACTTTGGCTGCAAGGACAAAAGTTCCATATTTTAATAACCAGATTCCTGCGATGCCCCACACTCTAGCCGTCGAGCTCTCCACTCTAGCAGACGCAATACACACTCATGTAAAAGTCAGAAACGGAGCGAAGAACTAGTGAAACATAATCAGTGATTATGAAAAAAGTACAATAGATATCAAGAAGCAGTTTTTTTCATAAAATAGTTGAGACTTGTGTCAACATTTGAAAGTTTAAATGGTGTCTGTAGCTGAAAGATTGGGGAAGCTGAAAAGTCTGAAAGTTGAAGAAGTTTAAGGAGGA
Organism: Gasterosteus aculeatus; assembly: GCF_964276395.1. Classification (NCBI taxonomy): domain Eukaryota; kingdom Metazoa; phylum Chordata; class Actinopteri; order Perciformes; family Gasterosteidae; genus Gasterosteus; species Gasterosteus aculeatus. The sequence continues at coordinate 14,950,567 of NC_135698.1, forward strand.
TTTGAAAACAATTTCCATTGGAAAACCATGTTAAAATATTTATGATTATTGATTTATATAAATTCAAGCATAAGTGGTAGAAAGCTGAAAAGTCATAGCCTTAAAGCCAGAAAGGAGCTGAACATTTTAATATTTGAACGGTTTAAATAGCTGAAAATGTGAAGGAGTTGAAAGGTCGCGCGGAAGAAATAGAATAATAATAAGTCGGAAATAAAGATTCGAAGAACAATACTTGGAATGCATCGTTAATGCATTCCAACAACTAGAAAAGGCATTTCCTGCTGAAAATGCGTTGGAATGCAAAAAGCTGAAAGCTGCACTGAATATTTGAAAATAGCTGAAAATACAGAAAGTTGAAGGGAATTTGAATACATTTGCTGAAAAGCTGAAATGAATTTGAAATTGCTGAAAATACAGAAATGGGAGAAGCTGAAAGGAATCAATAGATTTGCTGAAAAAGCAGAAATGAAAACAGCTGAAATAAATTTGAAATATTGCAAAAAAATACAGAAATGAAAATTAAAAAATTGCTGTTGATAGAGGCATAAGAATAGCTGAAATTATTTTAAAGAACTGCTGAAAATACAGGAAGTGGGGAAGCTGAATTTCAATAGATTTTCTAAAAACAGAAGTTGCAGGAGCTTAAATTTGTTTAAAATTGTTTGTAGTAATATTAGTAGTAGTATTAGTTATAATTGTGGTATTAGTAGTACTAGCAGTATAAGCAGTAATAGTAGGTTTAGTATCAATAGCAGTAGAAACAGCTGGAATACTATTAGCCATAGTAGTATTTGTAATAACATTAGTAGTAGTTGTAGTATTAATAGCAGTAGAAATACTAGTAGTATGGTAGTAGAAGTATCAGTTGTAGTACTAGAAGTACGAGTAATATTCGTAGTGGGAGACAGAATGTTTGTTATTCACACTTAAAAGTTTTTAATTAATAGGCCTCATCACAGACATTACAGTAAAAATTCCCTCCATGGGGCTTTTATTTTGAAATTATTGGATTGGGTGGGGTGGGGGGGAGTAGATAGAGGGAGGGAGGGTGAGAGGGTGAGGAAGGGAGGGGTGGTGAGGAAGAGATAGAGGGAGAGAGAGAGAGAGGAGAAATAGACAGACATACTGACTGAGAGTGATTAACAGTGAGCAGAGGTCAGGGTGGAGGGGGGAGGGGGGGCGAGTGTCTTTATCATATTGGTCTGTTGACAGAAAGCATAGCTGCGTCATGTGACTCCACTAATCAGGTCATAGGAGCGAGCAGCTGTGAGCCACAGACAGATCCTGCAGCATGTGAGTGCTCGTAACCACGACAACGGCGCACCTGTGATCATTAACGATCTGCTGCAAAAGACAGAGACATGGCAGCAAGTTACACAGAATCCACACCTCAAACAAATGGGAACCAGCGCAAAACTATAACAGCTATCTAAAAAAATACGGCGTTTGTATGAGACCCAAGACTCTACCGAACGCGTGGATGTGCTTTTTATGTCTGTCCGGTAATAAATACGGCTCCTATGGCCGTTTACAAAACGTGTACTTTGTGGATTTTTGTGAGAAATATGTCGGCAGATTTGTATTGGAGCCTATGGGGCTTTTGGCAGAGGTTGTGTCACTCAAACACTCCTTGCGCCAAAACTAAAAAACTCTGGGATTCCATGAACACATTAATCCAATCAGCACAACCATACCCTCATTAATCTGAAGAAATGAAGCCTCTAGAGTGTATACTTTGGCTGCAAGGACAGAAGTTCCATACTTTTTAAACCAGATTTCTGCGCTGCTTCAGCCTCTAGCCCGCGAGCTCTCCACTCTAGCAGACGCAATACACACTCATGTAAAAGTCAGAAACGGAGCGAAAAACTAGTGAAACATAATCAGTGATTATGAAAAAAGTACAATAGATATCAAGAAGCAGTTTTTTTCATAAAATAGTTAAGACTTGTGTCAACATTTGAAAGTTGAAATGGTGTCTGTAGCTGAAAGATTTGCGAAGCTGAAAAATCTGAAAGTTGAAGAAGTTTAGGAGGATTTGAAAGCAAACTCCATTTGAAAACCATGTTAAAATATTAATGATTATTGATTTATATAAATTCAAGCATAAGAGGTAGAAAGCTGAAAAGTCATAGCCCTCAAGCCAGAAAGGAGCTGAACATTTTAATATTTGAACGGTTTAAATAGCTGAAAGTGTGAAGGAGTTGAAAGGTGCCGCGGAAGAAATAGAAGAAGAAGCTGAAGAATAAAGATTCGAAGAACAATACTTGGAATGCATCGTTAATGCATTCCAACAACTAGAAAATGCATTTCCTGCTGAAAATGCGTTGGAATGCAAAAAGCTGAAAGCTGAAATGAATATTTAAAAATAGCTGAAAATACAGAAAGTTGAAGGGAATTTGAATACATCTGAACTTACAGATATTAGAAAAGCTGAAATTAATTTGAAATTGCTGAAAATACAGAAATGGGAGAAGCTGAAAGGAATTTCAATAGATTTGCTGAAAAAGCAGAAATGAAAACAGCTGAAATAAATTTGAAATATTGCAAAAAAATACAGAAATGAATATTAAAAAATTGCTGTTGATAGAGGCATAAGAATAGCTGAAATTATTTTAAAGAACTGCTGAAAATACAGGAAGTGGGGAAGCTGAATTTCAATAGATTTTCTAAAAACAGAAGTTGCAGGAGCTTAAATTTGTTTAAAATTGTTTGTAGTAATATTAGTAGTAGTATTAGTTATAATTGTGGTATTAGTAGTACTAGCAGTATAAGCAGTAATAGTAGGTTTAGTATCAATAGCAGTAGAAACAACTGGAATACTATTAGCCATAGTAGTATTTGTAATAACATTAGTAGTAGTTGTAGTATTAATAGCAGTAGAAATACTAGTAGTATGGTAGTAGAAGTATCAGTTGTAGTACTAGAAGTACGAGTAATATTCGTAGTGGGAGACAGAATGTTTGTTATTCACACTTAAAAGTTTTTAATTAATAGGCCTCATCACAGACATTACAGTAAAAATTCCCTCCATGGGGCTTTTATTTTGAAATTATTGGATTGGGTGGGGTGGGGGGGAGTAGATAGAGGGAGGGAGGGTGAGAGGGTGAGGAAGGGAGGGGTGGTGAGGAAGAGATAGAGGGAGAGAGAGAGAGAGGAGAAATAGACATACATACTGACTGAGAGTGATTAACAGTGAGCACAGGTCAGGGGGGAGGGGGGAGGGGGGGCCAGTGTCTTTATCATATTGGTCTGTTGACAGAAAGCATAGCTGCGTCATGTGACTCCACTAATCAGGTCATTGGAGCAGCTGTGAGTCACACACAGAGATACTGCAGCGTGTTTACGAGTAACCACGGCAACGGCGCACCTATTGCATTGGGTGGGGTGGGGGGGTGTAGATAGAGGGAGGGAGGGTGAGAGGGTGAGGAAGGGAATGGTGGTGAGGAAGAGAGGGAGAGGGGAGGAGAATTAGACTGACTGACTGACTGAGAGTGATTAACAGTAAGTAGAGGTCAGGGGGGAGGGGGGAGGGGGGGCCAGTGTCTTTATCATATTGGTCTGTTGACAGAAAGCATAGCTGCGTCATGTGACTCCACTAATCAGGTCATTGGAGCAGCTGTGAGTCACACACAGAGATACTGCAGCGTGTTTACGAGTAACCACGGCAACGGCGCACCTATTGCATTGGGTGGGGTGGGGGGGTGTAGATAGAGGGAGGGAGGGTGAGAGGGTGAGGAAGGGAATGGTGGTGAGGAAGAGAGGGAGAGGGGAGGAGAATTAGACTGACTGACTGACTGAGAGTGATTAACAGTAAGTAGAGGTCAGGGGGGAGGGGGGAGGGGGGGCTAGTGTCTTTATCATATTGGTCTGTTGACAGAAAGCATAGCTGCGTCATGTGACTCCACTAATCAGGTCATAGGAGCGAGCAGCTGTGAGCCACAGACAGATCCTGCAGCATGTGAGTGCTCGTAACCACGACAACGACGCACCTGTGCGGCTGCAAAAGTGCAGACACAGGACAGCGAGTTACACAGAATCCACACCTCAAACAAATGAGAACCAGCGCAAAACTATAACAGCTATCTAAAAAATACGGCGTTTGTATGAGACCCAAGACTCTACCGAACGCGTGGATGTGTTTTTATGTCTGTCCGGTAATAAATACGGCTCCTATGGCCGTTGACAGAACGTGTACCTTGTGGATTTTTGTGAGAAATATGTCGGCAGATTTGTATTGGAGCCTATGGGGCTTTTGGCAGAGGTTGTGTCACTCAAACACTCCTTGCGCCAAAACTAAAAAACTCTGGGATTCCATGAACACATTAATCCAATCAGCACAACCATACCCTCATTAATCTGAAGAAATGAAGCCTCTAGAGTGTATACTTTGGCTGCAAGGACAGAAGTTCCATACTTTTTTAACCAGATTTCTGCGCTGCTTCAGCCTCTAGCCTCGAGCTCTCCACTCTAGCAGACGCAATACACACTCATGTAAAAGTCAGAAACGGAGCGAAGAACTAGTGAAACATAATCAGTGATTATGAAAAAAGTACAATAGATATCAAGAAGCAGTTTTTTTCATAAAATAGTTAAGACTTGTGTCAACATTTAAAAGTTTAAATGGTGTCTGTAGCTGAAAGATTTGCGAAGCTGAAAAATCTGAAAGTTGAAGAAGTTTAGGAGGATTTGAAAGCAAACTCCATTTGAAAACCATGTTAAAATATTAATGATTATTGATTTATATAAATTCAAGCTTAAGAGGTAGAAAGCTGAAAAGTCATAGCCCTCAAGCCAGAAAGGAGCTGAACATTTTAATATTTGAACTGTTTTAATAGCTGAAAGTGTGAAGGAGTTGAAAGGTGGCGCGGAAGAAATAGAAGAAGAAGATGAAGATGAAGAAATAAAGATTCGAAGAACAATACTTGGAATGCATCGTTAATGCATTCCAACAATTAGTGCACTACATAATAACTAGAAAATGCATTTCCTGCTGAAAATGCGTTGGAATGCAAAAAGCTGAAAGCTGAAATGAATATTTAAAAAAAGCTGAAAATACAGAAAGTTGAAGGGAATTTGAATACATCTGAAATTACAGATATTAGAAAAGCTGAAATTAATTTGAAATTGCTGAAAATACAGAAATGGGAGAAGCTGAAAGGAATTTCAATAGATTTGCTGAAAAAGCAGAAATGAAAACAGCTGAAATAAATTTGAAATATTGCAAAAAAATACAGAAATGAATATTAAAAAATTGCTGTTGATAGAGGCATAAGAATAGCTGAAATTATTTTAAAGAACTGCTGAAAATACAGGAAGTGGGGAAGCTGAATTTCAATAGATTTTCTAAAAACAGAAGTTGCAGGAGCTTAAATTTGTTTAAAATTGTTTGTAGTAATATTAGTAGTAGTATTAGTTAAAATTGTGGTATTAGTAGTACTAGCAGTATAAGCAGTAATAGTAGGTTTAGTATCAATAGCAGTAGAAACAGCTGGAATACTATTAGCCATAGTAGTATTTGTAATAACATTAGTAGTAGTTGTAGTATTAATAGCAGTAGAAATACTAGTAGTATGGTAGTAGAAGTATCAGTTGTAGTACTAGAAGTACGAGTAATATTCGTAGTGGGAGACAGAATGTTTGTTATTCACACTTAAAAGTTTTTAATTAATAGGCCTCATCACAGACATTACAGTAAAAATTCCCTCCATGGGGCTTTTATTTTGAAATTATTGGATTGGGTGGGGTGGGGGGGAGTAGATAGAGGGAGGGAGGGTGAGAGGGTGAGGAAGGGAGGGGTGGTGAGGAAGAGATAGAGGGAGAGAGAGAGAGAGGAGAAATAGACAGACATACTGACTGAGAGTGATTAACAGTGAGCAGAGGTCAGGGTGGAGGGGGGAGGGGGGGCCAGTGTCTTTATCATATTGGTCTGTTGACAGAAAGCATAGCTGCGTCATGTGACTCCACTAATCAGGTCATAGGAGCAGCTGTGAGTCACAGACAGATCCTGCAGCGTGTGAGTGCTCGTAACCACGACAACGGCGCACCTGTGATCATTAACGAGCGGCTGCAAAAGACAGAGACATGGCAGCAAGTTACACAGAATCCACACCTCAAACAAATGGGAACCAGCGCAAAACTATAACAGCTATCTAAAAAATACGGCGTTTGTATGAGACCCAAGACTCTACCGAACGCGTGGATGTGTTTTTATGTCTGTCCGGTAATAAATACGGCTCCTATGGCCGTTGACAAAACGTGTACCTTGTGGATTTTTGTGAGAAATATGTCGGCAGATTTGTATTGGAGCCTATGGGGCTTTTGCCAGAGGTTGTGTCACTCAAACACTCCTTGCGCCAAAACTAAAAAACTCTGGGATTCCATGAACACATTAATCCAATCAGCACAACCATACCCTCATTAATCTGAAGAAATTAAGCCTCTAGAGTGTATACTTTGGCTGCAAGGACAGAAGTTCCATACTTTTTTAACCAGATTTCTGCGCTGCCCCACACTCTAGCCTCGAGCTCTCCACTCTAGCAGACGCAATACACACTCATGTAAAAGTCAGAAACGGAGCGAAGAACTAGTGAAACATAATCAGTGATTATGAAAAAAGTACAATAGATATCAAGAAGCAGTTTTTTTCATAAAATAGTTGAGACTTGTGTGAACATTTGAGAGTTGAAAGGGTGTCTGTAGCTGAAAGATTTGCAAAGCTGAAAAATCTGAAAGTTGAAGAAGTTTAGGAGGATTTGAAAGCAAACTCCATTTGAAAACCATGTTAAAATATTAATGATTATTGATTTATATAAATTCAAGCATAAGAGGTAGAAAGCTGAAAAGTCATAGCCCTCAAGCCAGAAAGGAGCTGAACATTTTAATATTTGAACGGTTTTAATAGCTGAAAGTGTGAAGGAGTTGAAAGGTGGCGCGGAAGAAATAGAAGAAGTTGAAGATGAAGAAATAAAGATTCGAAGAACAATACTTGGAATGCATCGTTAATGCATTCCAACAACTAGAAAAGGCATTTCCTGCTGAAAATGCGTTGGAATGCAAAAAGCTGAAAGCTGCACTGAATATTTAAAAATAGCTGAAAATACAGAAAGTTGAAGGGAATTTGAATACATTTGCTGAATATTTAAAAATAGCTGAAAATACAGAAAGTTGAAGGGAATTTGAGTACATTTGCTGAATATTTGAAAATAGCTGAAAATACAGAAAGTTGAAGGGAATTTGAATACATTTGCTGAAATAAAAGATATTAGAAAAGCTGAAATTAATTTGAAATAGTTGAAAATACAGAAATGGGAGAAGCTGAAAGGAATTTCAATAGATTTGCTGAAAAAGCAGAAATGAAAACAGCTGAAATAAATGTGAAATATTGCAAAACAGAAGTTGCAGGAGCTTAAATGAATTTTAAAAAGTACAGAAATAACAAAAGCTGAGATGAATAAAAAGAGGTTTAAAATTGTTTGTAGTAATATTAGTAGTAGTATTAGTTATAATTGTGGTATTAGTAGTACTAGCAGTAATAGTAGGTTTAGTATCAATAGCAGTAGAAACAGCTGTAATACTATTAGCCATAGTCGTATTTGTAATAACATTAGTAGTAGTTGTAGTATTAATAGCAGTAGAAATACTAGTAGTATGGTAGTAGAAGTATCAGTTGTAGTACTAGAAGTACGAGTAATATTCGTAGTGGGAGACAGAATGTTTGTTATTCACACTTAAAAGTTTTTAATTAATAGGCCTCATCACAGACATTACAGTAAAAATTCCCTCCATGGGGCTTTTATTTTGAAATGATTGGATTGGGTGGGGTGGGGGGGTGTAGATAGAGGGAGGGAGGCTGAGAGGGTGAGGAAGGGAATGGTGGTGACGAAGAGATAGAGAGGGAGAGGGGAGGAGAATTAGACATACTGACTGACTGAGTGATTAACAGTGAGAAGAGGTCAGGGTGGAGGGGGGAGGGGGGGCGAGTGTCTTTATCATATTGGTCTGTTGACAGAAAGCATAGCTGCGTCATGTGACTCCACTAATCAGGTCATAGGAGCGAGCAGCTGTGAGCCACAGACAGATCCTGCAGCATGTGAGTGCTCGTAACCACGACAACGCCGCACCTGTGCGGCTGCAAAAGTGCAGACACAGGACAGCGAGTTACACAGAATCCACACCTCAAACAAATGAGAACCAGCGCAAAACTATAACAGCTATCTAAAAAAATACGGCGTTTGTATGAGACCCAAGACTCTACCGAACGCGTGGATGTGTTTTTATGTCTGTCCGGTAATAAATACGGCTCCTATGGCCGTTGACAAAACGTGTACCTTGTGGATTTTTGTGAGAAATATGTCGGCAGATTTGTATTGGAGCCTATGGGGCTTTTGGCAGAGGTTGTGTCACTCAAACACTCCTTGCGCCAAAACTAAAGAACTCTGGGATTCCATGAACACATTAATCCAATCAGCACAACCATACCCTCATTAATCTGAAGAAATGAAGCCTCTAGAGTGTATACTTTGGCTGCAAGGACAGAAGTTCCATATTTTTTTTACCAGATTCCTGCGATGCCCCACACTCTAGCCCGCGAGGTCCCCCTCTAGCAGACGCAATACACACTCATGTAAAAGTCAGAAACGGAGCGAAGAACTAGTGAAACATAATCAGTGATTATGAAAAAAGTACAATAGATATCAAGAAGCAGTTTTTTTCATAAAATAGTTAAGACTTGTGTCAACATTTGAAAGTTGAAATGGTGTCTGTAGCTGAAAGATTTGCGAAGCTGAAAAATCTGAAAGTTGAAGAAGTTTAGGAGGATTTGAAGGCAAACTCCATTTGAAAACCATGTTAAAATATTAATGATTATTGATTTATATAAATTCAAGCATAAGATGTAGAAAGCTGAAAAGTCATAGCCCTCAAGCCAGAAAGGAGCTGAACATTTTAATATTTGAAGGATTTTAATAGCTGAAAATGTGAAGGAGTTGAAAGGGGGCGCGGAAGAAATAGAAGAAGTTGAAGAAACTAGAAAAGGCATTTCCTGCTGAAAATGCGTTGGAATGCAAAAAGCTGAAAGCTGCACTGAATATTTGAAAATAGCTGAAAATACAGAAAGTTGAAGGGAATTTGAATACATTTGCTGAAAAGCTGAAATGAATTTGAAATTGCTGAAAATACAGAAATGGGAGAAGCTGAAAGGAATCAATAGATTTGCTGAAAAAGCAGAAATGAAAACAGCTGAAATAAATTTGAAATATTGCAAAAAAATACAGAAATGAAAATTAAAAAATTGCTGTTGATAGAGGCATAAGAATAGCTGAAATTATTTTAAAGAACTGCTGAAAATACAGGAAGTGGGGAAGCTGAATTTCAATAGATTTTCTAAAAACAGAAGTTGCAGGAGCTTAAATTTGTTTAAAATTGTTTGTAGTAATATTAGTAGTAGTATTAGTTATAATTGTGGTATTAGTAGTACTAGCAGTATAAGCAGTAATAGTAGGTTTAGTATCAATAGCAGTAGAAACAGCTGGAATACTATTAGCCATAGTAGTATTTGTAATAACATTAGTAGTAGTTGTAGTATTAATAGCAGTAGAAATACTAGTAGTATGGTAGTAGAAGTATCAGTTGTAGTACTAGAAGTACGAGTAATATTCGTAGTGGGAGACAGAATGTTTGTTATTCACACTTAAAAGTTTTTAATTAATAGGCCTCATCACAGACATTACAGTAAAAATTCCCTCCATGGGGCTTTTATTTTGAAATTATTGGATTGGGTGGGGTGGGGGGGAGTAGATAGAGGGAGGGAGGGTGAGAGGGTGAGGAAGGGAGGGGTGGTGAGGAAGAGATAGAGGGAGAGAGAGAGAGAGGAGAAATAGACAGACATACTGACTGAGAGTGATTAACAGTGAGCAGAGGTCAGGGTGGAGGGGGGAGGGGGGGCGAGTGTCTTTATCATATTGGTCTGTTGACAGAAAGCATAGCTGCGTCATGTGACTCCACTAATCAGGTCATAGGAGCGAGCAGCTGTGAGCCACAGACAGATCCTGCAGCATGTGAGTGCTCGTAACCACGACAACGGCGCACCTGTGATCATTAACGATCTGCTGCAAAAGACAGAGACATGGCAGCAAGTTACACAGAATCCACACCTCAAACAAATGGGAACCAGCGCAAAACTATAACAGCTATCTAAAAAAATACGGCGTTTGTATGAGACCCAAGACTCTACCGAACGCGTGGATGTGCTTTTTATGTCTGTCCGGTAATAAATACGGCTCCTATGGCCGTTTACAAAACGTGTACTTTGTGGATTTTTGTGAGAAATATGTCGGCAGATTTGTATTGGAGCCTATGGGGCTTTTGGCAGAGGTTGTGTCACTCAAACACTCCTTGCGCCAAAACTAAAAAACTCTGGGATTCCATGAACACATTAATCCAATCAGCACAACCATACCCTCATTAATCTGAAGAAATGAAGCCTCTAGAGTGTATACTTTGGCTGCAAGGACAGAAGTTCCATACTTTTTAAACCAGATTTCTGCGCTGCTTCAGCCTCTAGCCCGCGAGCTCTCCACTCTAGCAGACGCAATACACACTCATGTAAAAGTCAGAAACGGAGCGAAAAACTAGTGAAACATAATCAGTGATTATGAAAAAAGTACAATAGATATCAAGAAGCAGTTTTTTTCATAAAATAGTTAAGACTTGTGTCAACATTTGAAAGTTGAAATGGTGTCTGTAGCTGAAAGATTTGCGAAGCTGAAAAATCTGAAAGTTGAAGAAGTTTAGGAGGATTTGAAAGCAAACTCCATTTGAAAACCATGTTAAAATATTAATGATTATTGATTTATATAAATTCAAGCATAAGAGGTAGAAAGCTGAAAAGTCATAGCCCTCAAGCCAGAAAGGAGCTGAACATTTTAATATTTGAACGGTTTAAATAGCTGAAAGTGTGAAGGAGTTGAAAGGTGCCGCGGAAGAAATAGAAGAAGAAGCTGAAGAATAAAGATTCGAAGAACAATACTTGGAATGCATCGTTAATGCATTCCAACAACTAGAAAAGGCATTTCCTGCTGAAAATGCGTTGGAATGCAAAAAGCTGAAAGCTGCACTGAATATTTAAAAATAGCTGAAAATACAGAAAGTTGAAGGGAATTTGAATACATTTGCTGAAAAGCTGAAATGAATTTGAAATTGCTGAAAATACAGAAATGGGAGAAGCTGAAAGGAATTTCAATAGATTTGCTGAAAAAGCAGAAATGAAAACAGCTGAAATAAATTTGAAATATTGCAAAAAAAATACAGAAATGAATATTAAAAAATTGCTGTTGATAGAGGCATAAGAATAGCTGAAATTATTTTAAAGAACTGCTGAAAATACAGGAAGTGGGGAAGCTGAATTTCAATAGATTTTCTAAAAACAGAAGTTGCAGGAGCTTAAATTTGTTTAAAATTGTTTGTAGTAATATTAGTAGTAGTATTAGTTATAATTGTGGTATTAGTAGTACTAGCAGTATAAGCAGTAATAGTAGGTTTAGTATCAATAGCAGTAGAAACAGCTGTAATACTATTAGCCATAGTCGTATTTGTAATAACATTAGTAGTAGTTGTAGTATTAATAGCAGTAGAAATACTAGTAGTATGGTAGTAGAAGTATCAGTTGTAGTACTAGAAGTACGAGTAATATTCGTAGTGGGAGACAGAATGTTTGTTATCAAACTAAGAAGTTTTTAATTAATAGGCCTCATCACAAACATTACAGTAAAAATTCCCTCCATGTGGCTTTTATTTTGAAATTATTGGATTGGGTGGGTTGGGGGGGTGTAGATAGAGGGAGGGAGGGTGAGAGGGTGAGGAAGGGAGGGGTGGTGAGGAAGAGATAGAGGGAGAGAGAGAGGAGGAGAAATAGACAGACATACTGACTGACTGAGTGATTAACAGTGAGAAGAGGTCAGGGTGGAGGGGGGAGGGGGGGCGAGTGTCTTTATCATATTGGTCTGTTGACAGAAAGCATAGCTGCGTCATGTGACTCCACTAATCAGGTCATTGGAGCAGCTGTGAGTCACACACAGAGATACTGCAGCGTGTTTACGAGTAACCACGGCAACGGCGCACCTATTGCATTGGGTGGGGTGGGGGGGTGTAGATAGAGGGAGGGAGGGTGAGAGGGTGAGGAAGGGAATGGTGGTGAGGAAGAGAGGGAGAGGGGAGGAGAATTAGACTGACTGAGAGTGATTAACAGTAAGTAGAGGTCAGGGGGGAGGGGGGAGGGGGGGCTAGTGTCTTTATCATATTGGTCTGTTGACAGAAAGCATAGCTGCGTCATGTGACTCCACTAATCACGTCATTGGAGCAGCTGTGAGTCACACACAGAGATACTGCAGCGTGTTTACGAGTAACCACGGCAACGGCGCACCTATTGGATTGGGTGGGGTGGGGGGGTGTAGATAGAGGGAGGGAGGGTGAGAGGGTGAGGAAGGGAATGGTGGTGAGGAAGAGAGGGAGAGGGGAGGAGAATTAGACTGACTGACTGACTGAGAGTGATTAACAGTAAGTAGAGGTCAGGGTGGAGGGGGGAGGGGGGAGGGGGGGCTAGTGTCTTTATCATATTGGTCTGTTGACAGAAAGCATAGCTGCGTCATGTGACTCCACTAATCAGGTCACAAGGAGCAGCTGTGAGTCACAGACAGATCCTGCAGCATGTGAGTGCTCGTAACCACGACAACGACGCACCTGTGATCATTAACGATCTACTGCAAAAGACAGAGACATGGCAGCAAGTTACACAGAATCCACACCTCAAACAAATGGGAACCAGCGCAAAACTATAACAGCTATCTAAAAAATACGGCGTTTGTATGAGACCCAAGACTCTACCGAACGCGTGGATGTGTTTTTATGTCTGTCCGGTAATAAATACGGCTCCTATGGCCGTTTACAAAACGTGTACCTTGTGGATTTTTGTGAGAAATATGTCGGCAGATTTGTATTGGAGCCTATGGGGCTTTTGGCAGAGGTTGTGTCACTCAAACACACCTTGCGCCAAAACTAAAGAACTCTGGGATTCCATGAACACATTAATCCAATCAGCACAACCATACCCTCATTAATCTGAAGAAATGAAGCCTCTAGAGTGTATACTTTGGCTGCAAGGACAAAAGTTCCATACTTTTTTAACCAGATTTCTGCGCTGCCCCACACTCTAGCCTCGAGCTCTCCACTCTAGCAGACGCAATACACACTCATGTAAAAGTCAGAAACGGAGCGAAGAACTAGTGAAACATAATCAGTGATTATGAAAAAAGTAGAATAGATATCAAGAAGCAGTTTTTTTCATAAAATAGTTGAGACCTGTGTCAACATTTGAAAGTTGAAATGGTGTCTGTAGCTGAAAGATTGGCGAAGCTGAAAAATCTGAAAGTTGAAGAAGTTGAAGAGGATTTGAAAAGCAAACTCCATTTGAAAACCATGTTAAAATATTAACGATTATTGATTTATATAAATTCAAGCTTAAGAGGTAGAAAGCTGAAAAGTCATAGCCCGGAAGCCGGAAAGAAGCTGAACATTTTAATATTTGAAGGATTTTAATAGCTGAAAGTGTGAAGGAGTTGAAAGGTGGCACGGAAGAAATAGAAGAATAATAATAACTAGAAAAGGCATTTCCTGCTGAAAATGCGTTGGAATGCAAAAAGCTGAAAGCTGCACTGAATATTTAAAAATAGCTGAAAATACAGAAAGTTTAAGGGAATTTGAATACATTTGCTGAATATTTAAAAATAGCTGAAAATACAGAAAGTTGAAGGGAATTTGAGTACATTTGCTGAATATTTAAAAATAGCTGAAAATACAGAAAGTTGAAGGGAATTTGAGTACATTTGCTGAATATTTAAAAATAGCTGAAAATACAGAAAGTTGAAGGGAATTTGAATACATTTGCTGAAATAAAAGATATTAGAAAAGCTGAAATTAATTTGAAATAGCTGAAAATACAGAAATGGGAGAAGCTGAAAGGAATTTCAATAGATTTGCTGAAAAAGCAGAAATGAAAACAGCTGAAATAAATGTGAAATATTGCAAAACAGAAGTCTCAGGAGCTTAAATGAATTTTAAAAAGTACAGAAATAACAAAAGCTGAGATGAATAAAAAGAGGTTTAAAATTGTTTGTAGTAATGTTAGTTGTAATTTGGGTATTAGTACTAGCAGTAGAAGTCGGTTTAGTATCAATAGCAGTAGAAACAGCTGGAATACTGATACTATTAGCCATAGTAGTATTTTTAATAACATTAGTAGTAGTTGTATTAATAGCAGTAGAAATACTAGTAGTATGGTAGTAGAAGTATCAGTTGTAGTTCTACTGAGGTACTAGTAATATTCGTAGTGGTTATAGTAGTATTTGAAAGAGCAATGCGTATTTCAACGAAACCGCTTCATGGTTAAGGTACAGATAATCATTGAGGCTTTTAGTTTGTAATGATGGAATTGGGTGAGGGGGGGTTGGGAGACAGAATGTTTGTTATTCAAACTAAGAAGTTTTTAATTAATAGGCCTCATCACTAACATTACAGTAAAAATTCCCTCCATGGGGCTTTTATTTTGAAATTATTGGATTGGGTGGGGTGGGGGGGTGTAGATAGAGGGAGGGAGGGTGAGAGGGTGAGGAAGGGAGGGGTGGTGAGGAAGAGATAGAGGGAGAGAGAGAGAGGAGAATTAGACAGACTGACTGACTGAGTGATTAACAGTAAGTAGAGGTCAGGGTGGAGGGGGGAGGGGGGGCGAGTGTCTTTATCATATTGGTCTGTTGACAGAAAGCATATCTGCGTCATGTGACTCCACTAATCAGGTCACAAGGAGCAGCTGTGAGCCACAGACAGATCCTGCAGCGTGTGAGTGCTCGTAACCACGACAACGGCGCACCTGTGCGGCTGCAAGAGGGCAGACACAGGACAGCGAGTTACACAGAATCCACACCTCAAACAAATGGGAACCAGCGCAAAACTATAACAGCTATCTAAAAAATACGGCGTTTGTATGAGACCCAAGACTCTACCGAACGCGTGGATGTGTTTTTATGTCTGTCCGGTAATAAATACGGCTCCTATGGCCGTTTACAAAACGTGTACCTTGTGGATTTTTGTGAGAAATATGTCGGCAGATTTGTATTGGAGCCTATGGGGCTTTTGGCAGAGGTTGTGTCACTCAAACACTCCTTGCGCCAAAACTAAAAAACTCTGGGATTCCATGAACACATTAATCCAATCAGCACAACCATACCCTCATTAATCTGAAGAAATGAAGCCTCTAGAGTGTATACTTTGGCTGCAAGGACAGAAGTTCCATATTTTTTTTACCAGATTCCTGCGATGCCCCACACTCTAGCCGTCGAGGTCCCCACTGTAGCAGACGCAATACACACTCATGTAAAAGTCAGAAACGGAGCGAAAAACTAGTGAAACATAATCAGTGATTATGAAAAAAGTACAATAGATATCAAGAAGCAGTTTTTTTCATAAAATAGTTAAGACTTGTGTGAACATTTGAAAGTTGAAATGGTGTCTGTAGCTAAAAGATTTGCGAAGCTGAAAAATCTGAAAGTTGAAGAAGTTTAGGAGGATTTGAAAGCAAACTCCATTTGAAAACCATGTTAAAATATTAATGATTATTGATTTATATAAATTCAAGCATAAGAGGTAGAAAGCTGAAAAGTCATAGCCCTCAAGCCAGAAAGGAGCTGAACATTTTAATATTTGAACGGTTTTAATAGCTGAAAGTGTGAAGGAGTTGAAAGGTGCCGCGGAAGAAATAGAAGATGAAGAATAAAGATTCGAAGAACAATACTTGGAATGCATCTCAATGCATTCCAACTAACTAGAAAAGGCATTTCCTGCTGAAAATGCGTTGGAATGCAAAAAGCTGAAAGCTGCACTGAATATTTAAAAATAGCTGAAAATACAGAAAGTTGAAGGGAATTTGAATACATTTGATGAATATTTAAAAATAGCTGAAAATACAGAAAGTTGAAGGGAATTTGAGTACATTTGCTGAATAATTAAAAATAGCTGAAAATACAGAAAGTTGAAGGGAATTTGAATACATTTGCTGAAATAAAAGATATTAGAAAAGCTGAAATTAATTTGAAATAGTTGAAAATACAGAAATGGGAGAAGCTGAAAGGAATTTCAATAGATTTGCTGAAAAAGCAGAAATGAAAACAGCTGAAATAAATGTGAAATATTGCAAAACAGAAGTTGCAGCAGCTTAAATGAATTTTAAAAAGTACAGAAATAACAAAAGCTGAGATGAATAAAAAGAGGTTTAAAATTGTTTGTAGTAATGTTAGTTGTAATTTGGGTATTAGTACTAGCAGTAGAAGTCGGTTTTGTATCAATAGCAGTAGAAACAGCTGGAATACTGATACTATTATCCATAGTAGTATTTTTAATAACATTAGTAGTAGTTGTATTAATAGCAGTAGAAATACTAGTAGTATGGTAGTAGAAGTATCAGTTGTAGTTCTACTAGAAGTACTAGTAATATTCGTAGTGGTTATAGTAGTATTTGAAAGAGCAATGCGTTTTTCAACGAAACCGCTTCATGGTTAAGGTACAGATAATCATTGAAGCTTTTAGTTTGTAATGATGGAATTGGGTGAGGGGGGGTTGGGAGACAGAATGTTTGTTATTCAAACTAAGAAGTTTTTAATTAATAGGCCTCATCACAAACATTACAGTAAAAATTCCCTCCATGGGGCTTTTATTTTGAAATTATTGGATTGGGTGGGGTGGTGTAGATAGAGGGAGGGAGGGTGAGAGGGTGAGGAAGGGAATGGTGGTGAGGAAGAGATAGAGAGGGAGAGGGGAGGAGAATTAGACAGACTGACTGACTGAGTGATTAACATTGAGAAGAGGTCAGGGTGGAGGGGGGAGGGGGGCGAGTGTCTTTATCATATTGGTCTGTTGACAGAAAGCATAGCTGCGTCATGTGACTCCACTAATCAGGTCACAAGGAGCAGCTGTGAGTCACAGACAGATCCTGCAGCGTGTGAGTGCTCGTAACCACGACAACGGCGCACCTGTGATCATTAACGGCTGCAAAATGCAGAGACATGGCAGCAAGTTACACAGAATCCACACCTCAGACAAATGGGAACCAGCGAAAAACTATAACAGCTATCTAAAAAATACGGCGTTTGTATGAGACCCAAGACTCTACCGAACGCGTGGATGTGCTTTTTATGTCTGTCCGGTAATAAATACGGCTCCTATGGCCGTTTACAAAACGTGTACCTTGTGGATTTTTGTGAGAAATATGTCGGCAGATTTGTATTGGAGCCTATGGGGCTTTTGGCAGAGGTTGTGTCACTCAAACACTCCTTGCGCCAAAACTAAAAAACTCTGGGATTCCATGAACACATTAATCCAATCAGCACAACCATACCCTCATTAATCTGAAGAAATGAAGCCTCTAGAGTGTATACTTTGGCTGCAAGGACAGAAGTTCCATATTTTTTTAACCAGATTTTCGCGCTGCTTCACCCTCTAGCCTCGAGGTCCCGCCTCTAGCAGACGCAATACACACTCATGTAAAAGTCAGAAACGGAGCGAAGAACTAGTGAAACATAATCAGTGATTATGAAAAAAGTACAATAGATATCAAGAAGCAGTTTTTTTCATAAAATAGTTGAGACTTGTGTCAACATTTGAAAGTTGAAATGATGTCTGTAGCTGAAAGATTGGCGAAGCTGAAGAATCTGAAAGTTGAAGAAGTTTAAGAGGATTTGAAAAACGATCTCCATTGGAAAACCATGTTAAAATATTAATGATTATAGATTTATATAAATTCAAGCTTAAGAGCTAAAAAGCTGAAAAGTCATAGCACCCCTCTCCTGAAGGAGCTGAATAATTTAATATTTGAATGGTTTTAATAGCTGAAAGTGTGAAGGAGTTGAAAGGCGGCGCGGAAGAAATAGAAGAAAAACTAGAAAAAGCATTTCCTGCTGAAAATGCGTTGGAATGCAAAAAGCTGAAAGCTGCACTGAATATTTAAAAATAGCTGAAAATACAGAAAGTTGAAGGGAATTTGAATACATTTGGTGAAAAGATTAGAAAAGCTGAAATGAATTTGAAATTGCTGAAAATACAGAAATGGGAGAAGCTGAAAGGAATTTGAATAGATTTGCTGAAAAAGCAGAAATGAAAACAGCTGAAATAAATGTGAAATATTGCAAAACAGAAGTTGCAGGAGCTTAAATGAATTTTAAAAAGTACAGAAATAACAAAAGCTGAGATGAATAAAAAGAGGTTTAAAATTGTTTGTAGTAATGTTAGTTGTAATTTGGGTATCAGTACTAGCAGTAGAAGTCGGTTTAGTATCAATAGCAGTAGAAACAGCTGGAATACTGATACTATTAGCCATAGTAGTATTTTTAATAACATTAGTAGTAGTTGTATTAATAGCAGTAGAAATACTAGTAGTATGGTAGTAGAAGTATCAGTTGTAGTTCTACTGAGGTACTAGTAATATTCGTAGTGGTTATAGTAGTATTTGAAAGAGCAATGCGTATTTCAACGAAACCGCTTCATGGTTAAGGTACAGATAATCATTGAGGCTTTTAGTTTGTAATGATGGAATTGGGTGAGGGGGGGTTGGGAGACAGAATGTTTGTTATTCAAACTAAGAAGTTTTTAATTAATAGGCCTCATCACTAACATTACAGTAAAAATTCCCTCCATGGGGCTTTTATTTTGAAATTATTGGATTGGGTGGGGTGGGGGGGTGTAGATAGAGGGAGGGAGGGTGAGGAAGGGAGGGGTGGTGAGGAAGAGATAGAGGGAGAGAGAGAGAGGAGAAATAGACAGACATACTGACTGACTGAGTGATTAACAGTGAGAAGAGGTCAGGGTGGAGGGGGGAGGGGGGGCGAGTGTCTTTATCATATTGGTCTGTTGACAGAAAGCATAGCTGCGTCATGTGACTCCACTAATCAGGTCATAGGAGCAGCTTTGAGCCACAGACAGAGATCCTGCAGCGTGTGAGCGAGTAACCACGACAACGGCGCACCTATTGGATTGGGTGGGGTGGGGGGGTGTAGATAGAGGGAGGGAGGGTGAGAGGGTGAGGAATGGAGGGGTGGTGAGGAAGAGATAGAGAGGGAGAGGGGAGGAGAAATAGACAGACAGACTGACTGACTGAGTGATTAACAGTGAGAAGAGGTCAGGGTGGAGGGGGGAGGGGGGGCGAGTGTCTTTATCATATTGGTCTGTTGACAGAAAGCATAGCTGCGTCATGTGACTCCACTAATCAGGTCACAAGGAGCAGCTGTGAGCCACAGACAGATCCTGCAGCATGTGAGTGCTCGTAACCACGACAACACCGCACCTGTGCGGCTGCAAAAGGGGAGACACAGGACAGCGAGTTACACAGAATCCACACCTCAAACAAATGAGAACCAGCGCAAGACTATAACAGCTATCTAAAAAATACGGCGTTTGTATGAGACCCAAGACTCTACCGAACGCGTGGATGTGTTTTTATGTCTGTCCGGTAATAAATACGGCTCCTATGGCCGTTGACAGAACGTGTACCTTGTGGATTTTTGTGAGAAATATGTCGGCAGATTTGTATTGGAGCCTATGGGGCTTTTGGCAGAGGTTGTGTCACTCAAACACTCCTTGCGCCAAAACTAAAAAACTCTGGGATTCCATGAACACATTAATCCAATCAGCACAACCATACCCTCATTAATCTGAAGAAATGAAGCCTCTAGAGTGTATACTTTGGCTGCAAGGACAGAAGTTCCATATTTTTTTAACCAGATTCCTGCGATGCCCCACACTCTAGCCTCGAGCTCTCCACTCTAGCAGACGCAATACACACTCATGTAAAAGCCAGAAACGGAGCGAAGAACTAGTGAAACATAATCAGTGATTATGAAAAAAGTACAAAAGATATCCACAAGCAGTTTTTTTCATAAAATAGTTGAGACCTATGTCAACATTTGAAAGTTTAAATGGTGTCTGTAGCTGAAAGATTGGCGAAGCTGAAGAATCTGAAAGTTGAAGAAGTTTAAGAGGATTTGAAAAACGATCTCCATTGGAAAACCATGTTAAAATATTAATGATTATAGATTTATATAAATTCAAGCTTAAGAGCTAAAAAGCTGAAAAGTCATAGCACCCCTCTCCTGAAGGAGCTGAATAATTTAATATTTGAATGGTTTTAATAGCTGAAAGTGTGAAGGAGTTGAAAGGCGGCGCGGAAGAAATAGAAGAAACATAATAAGTCGGAATAAAGATTCGAAGAACAATACTTGGAATGCATCTCAATGCATTCCAACAATAATAAGTCGGAATAAAGATTCGAAGAACAATACTTGGAATGCATCTCAATGCATTCCAACAACTAGAAAATGCATTTCCTGCTGAAAATGCGTTGGAATGCAAAAAGCTGAAAGCTGCACTGAATATTTGAAAATAGCTGAAAATACAGAAAGTTGAAGGGAATTTGAATACATTTGCTGAAAAGCTGAAATGAATTTGAAATTGCTGAAAATACAGAAATGGGAGAAGCTGAAAGGAATCAATAGATTTGCTGAAAAAGCAGAAATGAAAACAGCTGAAATAAATTTGAAATATTGCAAAAAAATACAGAAATGAATATTAAAAAATTGCTGTTGATAGAGGCATAAGAATAGCTGAAATTATTTTAAAGAACTGCTGAAAATACAGGAAGTGGGGAAGCTGAATTTCAATAGATTTTCTAAAAACAGAAGTTGCAGGAGCTTAAATTTGTTTAAAATTGTTTGTAGTAATATTAGTAGTAGTATTAGTTATAATCGTGGTATTAGTAGTACTAGCAGTATGAGCAGTAATAGTAGGTTTAGTATCAATAGCAGTAGAAACAGCTGGAATACTATTAGCCATAGTAGTATTTGTAATAACATTAGTAGTAGTTTTAGTATTAATAGCAGTAGAAATACTAGTAGTATGGTAGTAGAAGTATCAGTTGTAGTACTAGAAGTACGAGTAATATTCGTAGTGGGAGACAGAATGTTTGTTATTCACACTTAAAAGTTTTTAATTAATAGGCCTCATCACAGACATTACAGTAAAAATTCCCTCCATGGGGCTTTTATTTTGAAATTATTGGATTGGGTGGGGTGGGGGGGAGTAGATAGAGGGAGGGAGGGTGAGAGGGTGAGGAAGGGAGGGGTGGTGAGGAAGAGATAGAGGGAGAGAGAGAGGAGGAGAAATAGACAGACATACTGACTGAGAGTGATTAACAGTGAGCAGAGGTCAGGGTGGAGGGGGGAGGGGGGGCGAGTGTCTTTATCATATTGGTCTGTTGACAGAAAGCATAGCTGCGTCATGTGACTCCACTAATCAGGTCATAGGAGCAGCTGTGAGCCACAGACAGATCCTGCAGCGTGTGAGCGAGTAACCACGACAACGCCGCACCTGTGCTCATTAACGAGCTGCTGCAAAAGACAGAGACATGGCAGCAAGTTACACAGAATCCACACCTCAAACAAATGGGAACCAGCGCAAAACTATAACAGCTATCTAAAAAATACGGCGTTTGTATGAGACCCAAGACTCTACCGAACGCGTGGATGTGTTTTTATGTCTGTCCGGTAATAAATACGGCTCCTATGGCCGTTTACAAAACGTGTACCTTGTGGATTTTTGTGAGAAATATGTCGGCAGATTTGTATTGGAGCCTATGGGGCTTTTGGCAGAGGTTGTGTCACTCAAACACACCTTGCGCCAAAACTAAAGAACTCTGGGATTCCATGAACACATTAATCCAATCAGCACAACCATACCCTCATTAATCTGAAGAAATTAAGCCTCTAGAGTGTATACTTTGGCTGCAAGGACAAAAGTTCCATATTTTTTTAACCAGATTCCTGCGATGCCCCACACTCTAGCCTCGAGCTCTCCACTCTAGCAGACGCAATACACACTCATGTAAAAGTCAGAAACGGAGCAAAGAACTAGTGAAACATAATCAGTGATTATGAAAAAAGTACAATAGATATCAAGAAGCAGTTTTTTTCATAAAATAGTTGAGACTTGTGTCAACATTTGAAAGTTTAAATGGTGTCTGTAGCTGAAAGATTGGGGAAGCTGAAAAGTCTGAAAGTTGAAGAAGTTTAAGGAGGATTTGAAAACAATTTCCATTGGAAAACCATGTTAAAATATTTATGATTATTGATTTATATAAATTCAAGCATAAGTGGTAGAAAGCTGAAAAGTCATAGCCTTAAAGCCAGAAAGGAGCTGAACATTTTAATATTTGAACGGTTTAAATAGCTGAAAATGTGAAGGAGTTGAAAGGTCGCGCGGAAGAAATAGAATAATAATAAGTCGGAAATAAAGATTCGAAGAACAATACTTGGAATGCATCGTTAATGCATTCCAACAACTAGAAAAGGCATTTCCTGCTGAAAATGCGTTGGAATGCAAAAAGCTGAAAGCTGCACTGAATATTTAAAAATAGCTGAAAATACAGAAAGTTGAAGGGAATTTGAATACATTTGCTGAATATTTAAAAATAGCTGAAAATACAGAAAGTTGAAGGGAATTTGAATACATTTGCTGAAATAAAAGATATTAGAAAAGCTGAAATTAATTTGAAATAGCTGAAAATACAGAAATGGGAGAAGCTGAAAGGAATTTGAATAGATTTGCTGAAAAAGCAGAAATGAAAACAGCTGAAATAAATGTGAAATATTGCAAAACAGAAGTTGCAGGAGCTTAAATGAATTTTAAAAAGTACAGAAATAACAAAAGCTGAGATGAATAAAAAGAGGTTTAAAATTGTTTGTAGTAATGTTAGTTGTAATTTGGGTATCAGTACTAGCAGTAGAAGTCGGTTTAGTATCAATAGCAGTAGAAACAGCTGGAATACTGATACTATTAGCCATAGTAGTATTTTTAATAACATTAGTAGTAGTTGTATTAATAGCAGTAGAAATACTAGTAGTATGGTAGTAGAAGTATCAGTTGTAGTTCTACTGAGGTACTAGTAATATTCGTAGTGGTTATAGTAGTATTTGAAAGAGCAATGCGTATTTCAACGAAACCGCTTCATGGTTAAGGTACAGATAATCATTGAGGCTTTTAGTTTGTAATGATGGAATTGGGTGAGGGGGGGTTGGGAGACAGAATGTTTGTTATTCAAACTAAGAAGTTTTTAATTAATAGGCCTCATCACTAACATTACAGTAAAAATTCCCTCCATGGGGCTTTTATTTTGAAATTATTGGATTGGGTGGGGTGGGGGGGTGTAGATAGAGGGAGGGAGGGTGAGAGGGTGAGGAAGGGAGGGGTGGTGAGGAAGAGATAGAGGGAGAGAGAGAGAGAGGAGAAATAGACAGACATACTGACTGACTGAGTGATTAACAGTGAGCAGAGGTCAGGGTGGAGGGGGGAGGGGGGGCCAGTGTCTTTATTATATTGGTCTGTTGACAGAAAGCATAGCTGCGTCATGTGACTCCACTAATCAGGTCACAAGGAGCAGCTGTGAGTCACAGACAGATCCTGCAGCATGTGAGTGCTCGTAACCACGACAACGGCGCACCTGTGATCATTAACGATCTACTGCAAAAGACAGAGACATGGCAGCAAGTTACACAGAATCCACACCTCAAACAAATGGGAACCAGCGCAAAACTATAACAGCTATCTAAAAAATACGGCGTTTGTATGAGACCCAAGACTCTACCGAACGCGTGGATGTGTTTTTATGTCTGTCCGGTAATAAATACGGCTCCTATGGCCGTTTACAAAACGTGTACCTTGTGGATTTTTGTGAGAAATATGTCGGCAGATTTGTATTGGAGCCTATGGGGCTTTTGCCAGAGGTTGTGTCACTCAAACACTCCTTGCGCCAAAACTAAAAAACTCTGGGATTCCATTAACGCATTAATCCAATCAGCACAACCATACCCTCATTAATCTGAAGAAATGAAGCCTCTAGAGTGTATACTTTGGCTGCAAGGACAGAAGTTCCATACTTTTTTAACCAGATTTCTGCGCTGCCCCACACTCTAGCCTCGAGCTCTCCACTCTAGCAGACGCAATACACACTCATGTAAAAGTCAGAAACGGAGCGAAAAACTAGTGAAACATAATCAGTGATTATGAAAAAAGTACAATAGATATCAAGAAGCAGTTTTTTTCATAAAATAGTTGAGACTTGTGTGAACATTTGAGAGTTGAAATGGTGTCTGTAGCTGAAAGATTGGCGAAGCTGAAAAATCTGAAAGTTGAAGAAGTTGAAGAGGATTTGAAAAGCAAACTCCATTTGAAAACCATGTTAAAATATTAATGATTATTGATTTATATAAATTCAAGCATAAGAGGTAGAAAGCTGAAAAGTCATAGCCCTCAAGCCAGAAAGGAGCTGAACATTTTAATATTTGAACGGTTTAAATAGCTGAAAGTGTGAAGGAGTTGAAAGGTGCCGCGGAAGAAATAGAAGAAGAAGCTGAAGAATAAAGATTCGAAGAACAATACTTGGAATGCATCGTTAATGCATTCCAACAACTAGAAAAGGCATTTCCTGCTGAAAATGCGTTGGAATGCAAAAAGCTGAAAGCTGCACTGAATATTTGAAAATAGCTGAAAATACAGAAAGTTGAAGGGAATTTGAATACATTTGCTGAAAAGCTGAAATGAATTTGAAATTGCTGAAAATACAGAAATGGGAGAAGCTGAAAGGAATCAATAGATTTGCTGAAAAAGCAGAAATGAAAACAGCTGAAATAAATTTGAAATATTGCAAAAAAATACAGAAATGAATATTAAAAAATTGCTGTTGATAGAGGCATAAGAATAGCTGAAATTATTTTAAAGAACTGCTGAAAATACAGGAAGTGGGGAAGCTGAATTTCAATAGATTTTCTAAAAACAGAAGTTGCAGGAGCTTAAATTTGTTTAAAATTGTTTGTAGTAATATTAGTAGTAGTATTAGTTATAATTGTGGTATTAGTAGTACTAGCAGTATAAGCAGTAATAGTAGGTTTAGTATCAATAGCAGTAGAAACAGCTGGAATACTATTAGCCATAGTAGTATTTGTAATAACATTAGTAGTAGTTGTAGTATTAATAGCAGTAGAAATACTAGTAGTATGGTAGTAGAAGTATCAGTTGTAGTACTAGAAGTACGAGTAATATTCGTAGTGGGAGACAGAATGTTTGTTATTCACACTTAAAAGTTTTTAATTAATAGGCCTCATCACAGACATTACAGTAAAAATTCCCTCCATGGGGCTTTTATTTTGAAATTATTGGATTGGGTGGGGTGGGGGGGAGTAGATAGAGGGAGGGAGGGTGAGAGGGTGAGGAAGGGAGGGGTGGTGAGGAAGAGATAGAGGGAGAGAGAGAGAGAGGAGAAATAGACAGACATACTGACTGAGAGTGATTAACAGTGAGCAGAGGTCAGGGTGGAGGGGGGAGGGGGGGCCAGTGTCTTTATTATATTGGTCTGTTGACAGAAAGCATAGCTGCGTCATGTGACTCCACTAATCACGTCATTGGAGCAGCTGTGAGTCACACACAGAGATACTGCAGCGTGTTTACGAGTAACCACGGCAACGGCGCACCTATTGGATTGGGTGGGGTGGGGGGGTGTAGATAGAGGGAGGGAGGGTGAGAGGGTGAGGAAGGGAATGGTGGTGAGGAAGAGAGGGAGAGGGGAGGAGAATTAGACTGACTGACTGACTGACAGTGATTAACAGTAAGTAGAGGTCAGGGTGGAGGGGGGAGGGGGGCTAGTGTCTTTATCATATTGGTCTGTTGACAGAAAGCATAGCTGCGTCATGTGACTCCACTAATCACGTCATTGGAGCAGCTGTGAGTCACACACAGAGATACTGCAGCGTGTTTACGAGTAACCACGGCAACGGCGCACCTATTGGATTGGGTGGGGTGGGGGGGTGTAGATAGAGGGAGGGAGGGTGAGAGGGTGAGGAAGGGAATGGTGGTGAGGAAGAGAGGGAGAGGGGAGGAGAATTAGACTGACTGACTGACTGACAGTGATTAACAGTAAGTAGAGGTCAGGGTGGAGGGGGGAGGGGGGCTAGTGTCTTTATCATATTGGTCTGTTGACAGAAAGCATAGCTGCGTCATGTGACTCCACTAATCAGGTCACAAGGAGCAGCTGTGAGCCACAGACAGATCCTGCAGCGTGTGAGTGCTCGTAACCACGACAACGACGCACCTGTGCGGCTGCAAAAGTGCAGACACAGGACAGCGAGTTACACAGAATCCACACCTCAAACAAATGAGAACCAGCTCAAAACTATAACAGCTATCTAAAAAATACGGCGTTTGTATGAGACCCAAGACTCTACCGAACGCGTGGATGTGTTTTTATGTCTGTCCGGTAATGAATACGGCTCCTATGGCCGTTGACAGAACGTGTACCTTGTGGATTTTTGTGAGAAATATGTCGGCAGATTTGTATTGGAGCCTATGGGGCTTTTGGCAGAGGTTGTGTCACTCAAACACTCCTTGCGCCAAAACTAAAAAACTCTGGGATTCCATGAACACATTAATCCAATCAGCACAACCATACCCTCATTAATCTGAAGAAATGAAGCCTCTAGAGTGTATACTTTGGCTGCAAGGACAGAAGTTCCATATTTTTTTAACCAGATTCCTGCGATGCCCCACACTCTAGCCGTCGAGCTCTCCACTGTAGCAGACGCAATACACACTCATGTAAAAGTCAGAAACGGAGCGAAAAACTAGTGAAACATAATCAGTGATTATGAAAAAAGTACAATAGATATCCACAAGCAGTTTTTTTCATAAAATAGTTTAGACCTGTGTCAACATTTGAAAGTTTAAATGGTGTCTGTAGCTGAAAGATTTGCGAAGCTGAAAAATCTGAAAGTTGAAGAAGTTTAGGAGGATTTGAAAGCAAACTCCATTTGAAAACCATGTTAAAATATTAATGATTATTGATTTATATAAATTCAAGCATAAGAGGTAGAAAGCTGAAAAGTCATAGCCCTCAAGCCAGAAAGGAGCTGAACATTTTAATATTTGAACGGTTTTAATAGCTGAAAGTGTGAAGGAGTTGAAAGGTGCCGCGGAAGAAATAGAAGAAGAAGCTGAAGAACTAGAAAAGGCATTTCCTGCTGAAAATGCGTTGGAATGCAAAAAGCTGAAAGCTGCACTGAATATTTAAAAATAGCTGAAAATACAGAAAGTTGAAGGGAATTTGAATACATTTGCTGAATATTTAAAAAATAGCTGAAAATACAGAAAGTTGAAGGGAATTTGAGTACATTTGCTGAATATTTAAAAATAGCTGAAAATACAGAAAGTTGAAGGGAATTTGAGTACATTTGCTGAATATTTGAAAATAGCTGAAAATACAGAAAGTTGAAGGGAATTTGAATACATTTGCTGAAATAAAAGATATTAGAAAAGCTGAAATTAATTTGAAATAGTTGAAAATACAGAAATGGGAGAAGCTGAAAGGAATTTCAATAGATTTGCTGAAAAAGCAGAAATGAAAACAGCTGAAATAAATGTGAAATATTGCAAAACAGAAGTTGCAGGAGCTTAAATGAATTTTAAAAAGTACAGAAATAACAAAAGCTGAGATGAATAAAAAGAGGTTTAAAATTGTTTGTAGTAATGTTAGTTGTAATTTGGGTATTAGTACTAGCAGTAGAAGTCGGTTTAGTATCAATAGCAGTAGAAACAGCTGGAATACTGATACTATTAGCCATAGTAGTATTTTTAATAACATTAGTAGTAGTTGTATTAATAGCAGTAGAAATACTAGTAGTATGGTAGTAGAAGTATCAGTTGTAGTTCTACTGAGGTACTAGTAATATTCGTAGTGGTTATAGTAGTATTTGAAAGAGCAATGCGTATTTCAACGAAACCGCTTCATGGTTAAGGTACAGATAATCATTGAGGCTTTTAGTTTGTAATGATGGAATTGGGTGAGGGGGGGTTGGGAGACAGAATGTTTGTTATTCAAACTAAGAAGTTTTTAATTAATAGGCCTCATCACTAACATTACAGTAAAAATTCCCTCCATGGGGCTTTTATTTTGAAATTATTGGATTGGGTGGGGTGGGGGGGTGTAGATAGAGGGAGGGAGGGTGAGAGGGTGAGGAAGGGAATGGTGGTGAGGAAGAGATAGAGAGGGAGAGAGGAGGAGAATTAGACAGACATACTGACTGAGAGTGATTAACAGTGAGCAGAGGTCAGGGTGGAGGGGGGAGGGGGGCGAGTGTCTTTATCATATTGGTCTGTTGACAGAAAGCATAGCTGCGTCATGTGACTCCACTAATCAGGTCACAAGGAGCAGCTTTGAGCCACACACAGAGATACTGCAGCGTGTGAGCGAGTAACCACGACAACGGCACACCTATTGGATTGGGTGGGGTGGGGGGGTGTAGATAGAGGGAGGGAGGGTGAGGGGGTGAGGAAGGGAATGGTGGTGAGGAAGAGAGAGAGGGAGAGGGGAGGAGAATTAGACAGACTGACTGACTGAGAGTGATTAACAGTGAGAAGACGTCAGGGTGGAGGGGGGAGGGGGGAGGGGGGGCGAGTGTCTTTATCATATTGGTCTGTTGACAGAAAGCATAGCTGCGTCATGTGACTCCACTAATCAGGTCACAAGGAGCAGCTGTGAGTCACAGACAGATCCTGCAGCGTGTGAGTGCTCGTAACCACGACAACGCCGCACCTGTGCGGCTGCAAGAGGGCAGACACAGAACAGCAAGTTACACAGAATCCACACCTCAAACAAATGGGAACCAGCGCAAAACTATAACAGCTATCTAAAAAATACGGCGTTTGTATGAGACCCAAGACTCTACCGAACGCGTGGATGTGTTTTTATGTCTGTCCGGTAATAAATACGGCTCCTATGGCCGTTTACAAAACGTGTACCTTGTGGATTTTTGTGAGAAATATGTCGGCAGATTTGTATTGGAGCCTATGGGGCTTTTGGCAGAGGTTGTGTCACTCAAACACTCCTTGCGCCAAAACTAAAAAACTCTGGGATTCCATGAACACATTAATCCAATCAGCACAACCATACCCTCATTAATCTGAAGAAATGAAGCCTCTAGAGTGTATACTTTGGCTGCAAGGACAGAAGTTCCATATTTTTTTAACCAGATTCCTGCGATGCCCCACACTCTAGCCTGCGAGGTCCCGCCTCTAGCAGACGCAATACACACTCATGTAAAAGTCAGAAACGGAGCGAAGAACTAGTGAAACATAATCAGTGATTATGAAAAAAGTACAATAGATATCCACAAGCAGTTTTTTTCATAAAATAGTTTAGACCTGTGTCAACATTTGAAAGTTTAAATGGTGTCTGTAGCTGAAAGATTTGCGAAGCTGAAAAATCTGAAAGTTGAAGAAGTTTAGGAGGATTTGAAAGCAAACTCCATTTGAAAACCATGTTAAAATATTAATGATTATTGATTTATATAAATTCAAGCATAAGAGGTAGAAAGCTGAAAAGTCATAGCCCTCAAGCCAGAAAGGAGCTGAACATTTTAATATTTGAACGGTTTTAATAGCTGAAAGTGTGAAGGAGTTGAAAGGTGCCGCGGAAGAAATAGAAGATGAAGAATAAAGATTCGAAGAACAATACTTGGAATGCATCGTTAATGCATTCCAACAATAAAGATTCGAAGAACAATACTTGGAATGCATCGTTAATGCATTCCAACAATAAAGATTCGAAGAACAATACTTGGAATGCATCTCAATGCATTCCAACAATAAAGATTCGAAGAACAATACTTGGAATGCATCTAATGCATTCCAACAATAAGTTGAACTAGAAAAGGCATTTCCTGCTGAAAATGCGTTGGAATGCAAAAAGCTGAAAGCTGAAATGAACTTTTTAAAATAGCTAAAAATACAGAAAGTTGAAGGGAATTTGAATACATTTGCTGAAATTATAGATATTAGAAAAGCTGAAATGAATTTGAAATTGCTGAAAATACAGAAATGGGAGAAGCTGAAAGGAATTTCAATAGATTTGCTGAAAAAGCAGAAATGAAAACAGCTGAAATAAATTTGAAATATTGCAAAAAAATACAGAAATGAATAGTGAAAAATTGCTGTTGATAGAGGCATAAGAATAGCTGAAATTATTTTAAAGAACTGCTGAAAATACAGGAAGTGGGGAAGCTGAATTTCAATAGATTTTCTAAAAACAGAAGTTGCAGGAGCTTAAATTTGTTTAAAATTGTTTGTAGTAATATTAGTAGTAGTAGTAGTTATAATTGTGGTATTAGTAGTACTAGCAGTAATAGTAGGTTTAGTATCAATAGCAGTAGAAACAGCTGTAATACTATTAGCCATAGTCGTATTTGTAATAACATTAGTAGTAGTTGTAGTATTAATAGCAGTAGAAATACTAGTAGTATGGTAGTAGAAGTATCAGTTGTAGTACTAGAAGTACGAGTAATATTCGTAGTGGGAGACAGAATGTTTGTTATTCAAACTAAGAAGTTTTTAATTAATAGGCCTCATCACAAACATTACAGTAAAAATTCCCTCCATGTGGCTTTTATTTTGAAATTATTGGATTGGGTGGGTTGGGGGGGTGTAGATAGAGGGAGGGAGGGTGAGAGGGTGAGGAAGGGAGGGGTGGTGAGGAAGAGATAGAGGGAGAGGAGGAGAAATAGACATACTGACTGACTGAGAGTGATTAACAGTGAGAAGAGGTCAGGGTGGAGGGGGGAGGGGGGCGAGTGTCTTTATCATATTGGTCTGTTGACAGAAAGCATAGCTGCGTCATGTGACTCCACTAATCAGGTCATAGAAGCAGCTGTGAGTCACAGACAGAGATACTGCAGCGTGTTTACGAGTAACCACGGCAACGGCGCACCTATTGCATTGGGTGGGGTGGGGGGGTGTAGATAGAGGGAGGGAGGGTGAGAGGGTGAGGAAGGGAATGGTGGTGAGGAAGAGAGGGAGAGGGGAGGAGAATTAGACAGACTGACTGACTGAGAGTGATTAACAGTAAGTAGAGGTCAGGGTGGAGGGGGGAGGGGGGGCGAGTGTCTTTATCATATTGGTCTGTTGACAGAAAGCATAGCTGCGTCATGTGACTCCACTAATCAGGTCACAAGGAGCAGCTGTGAGCCACAGACAGAGATCCTGCAGCGTGTGAGTGCTCGTAACCACGACAACGGCGCACCTGTGATCATTAACGAGCTGCTGCAAAAGACAGAGACATGGCAGCAAGTTACACAGAATCCACACCTCACACAAATGAGAACCAGCGCAAAACTATAACAGCTATCTAAAAAATACGGTGTTTGTATGAGACCCAAGACTCTACCGAACGCGTGGATGTGTTTTTATGTCTGTCCGGTAATAAATACGGCTCCTATGGCCGTTTACAAAACGTGTACCTTGTGGATTTTTGTGAGAAATATGTCGGCAGATTTGTATTGGAGCCTATGGGGCTTTTGCCAGAGGTTGTGTCACTCAAACACTCCTTGCGCCAAAACTAAAAAACTCTGGGATTCCATGAACACATTAATCCAATCAGCACAACCATACCCTCATTAATCTGAAGAAATGAAGCCTCTAGAGTGTATACTTTGGCTGCAAGGACAGAAGTTCCATACTTTTTTAACCAGATTTCTGCGCTGCTCCACACTCTAGCCTCGAGGTCCCGCCTCTAGCAGACGCAATACACACTCATGTAAAAGTCAGAAACGGAGCGAAGAACTAGTGAAACATAATCAGTGATTATGAAAAAAGTACAATAGATATCAAGAAGCAGTTTTTTTCATAAAATAGTTAAGACTTGTGTCAACATTTAAAAGTTTAAATGGTGTCTGTAGCTGAAAGATTTGCAAAGCTGAAAAATCTGAAAGTTGAAGAAGTTTAGGAGGATTTGAAAGCAAACTCCATTTGAAAACCATGTTAAAATATTAATGATTATTGATTTATATAAATTCAAGCATAAGAGGTAGAAAGCTGAAAAGTCATAGCCCTCAAGCCAGAAAGGAGCTGAACATTTTAATATTTGAAGGATTTTAATAGCTGAAAATGTGAAGGAGTTGAAAGGGGGCGCGGAAGAAATAGAAGAAACATAATAATAAGTCGGAACTAGAAAAGGCATTTCCTGCTGAAAATGCGTTGGAATGCAAAAAGCTGAAAGCTGCACTGAATATTTAAAAATAGCTGAAAATACAGAAAGTTGAAGGGAATTTGAATACATTTGCTGAAAAGCTGAAATGAATTTGAAATTGCTGAAAATACAGAAATGGGAGAAGCTGAAAGGAATTTCAATAGATTTGCTGAAAAAGCAGAAATGAAAACAGCTGAAATAAATTTGAAATATTGCAAAAAAATACAGAAATGAATATTAAAAAATTGCTGTTGATAGAGGCATAAGAATAGCTGAAATTATTTTAAAGAACTGCTGAAAATACAGGAAGTGGGGAAGCTGAATTTCAATAGATTTTCTAAAAACAGAAGTTGCAGGAGCTTAAATTTGTTTAAAATTGTTTGTAGTAATATTAGTAGTAGTATTAGTTATAATTGTGGTATTAGTAGTACTAGCAGTAATAGTAGGTTTAGTATCAATAGCAGTAGAAACAGCTGTAATACTATTAGCCATAGTCGTATTTGTAATAACATTAGTAGTAGTTGTAGTATTAATAGCAGTAGAAATACTAGTAGTATGGTAGTAGAAGTATCAGTTGTAGTACTAGAAGTACGAGTAATATTCGTAGTGGGAGACAGAATGTTTGTTATTCAAACTAAGAAGTTTTTAATTAATAGGCCTCATCACAAACATTACAGTAAAAATTCCCTCCATGTGGCTTTTATTTTGAAATTATTGGATTGGGTGGGTTGGGGGGGTGTAGATAGAGGGAGGGAGGGTGAGAGGGTGAGGAAGGGAGGGGTGGTGAGGAAGAGATAGAGGGAGAGGAGGAGAAATAGACATACTGACTGACTGAGTGATTAACAGTGAGAAGAGGTCAGGGTGGAGGGGGGAGGGGGGAGGGGGGGCGAGTGTCTTTATCATATTGGTCTGTTGACAGAAAGCATAGCTGCGTCATGTGACTCCACTAATCACGTCATAGAAGCAGCTGTGAGTCACACACAGAGATACTGCAGCGTGTTTACGAGTAACCACGGCAACGGCGCACCTATTGCATTGGGTGGGGTGGGGGGGTGTAGATAGAGGGAGGGAGGGTGAGAGGGTGAGGAAGGGAATGGTGGTGAGGAAGAGAGGGAGAGGGGAGGAGAATTAGACTGACTGACTGACTGAGAGTGATTAACAGTAAGTAGAGGTCAGGGTGGAGGGGGGAGGGGGGGCGAGTGTCTTTATCATATTGGTCTGTTGACAGAAAGCATAGCTGCGTCATGTGACTCCACTAATCAGGTCACAAGGAGCAGCTGTGAGCCACAGACAGATCCTGCAGCATGTGAGTGCTCGTAACCACGACAACGCCGCACCTGTGCGGCTGCAAAGGGGCAGACACAGGACAGCGAGTTACACAGAATCCACACCTCAAACAAATGAGAACCAGCGCAAAACTATAACAGCTATCTAAAAAATACGGCGTTTGTATGAGACCCAAGACTCTACCGAACGCGTGGATGTGCGTTTTATGTCTGTCCGGTAATAAATACGGCTCCTATGGCCGTTGACAGAACGTGTACCTTGTGGATTTTTGTGAGAAATATGTCGGCAGATTTGTATTGGAGCCTATGGGGCTTTTGGCAGAGGTTGTGTCACTCAAACACTCCTTGCGCCAAAACTAAAAAACTCTGGGATTCCATGAACACATTAATCCAATCAGCACAACCATACCCTCATTAATCTGAAGAAATGAAGCCTCTAGAGTGTATACTTTGGCTGCAAGGACAGAAGTTCCATACTTTTTAAACCAGATTTCTGCGATGCCCCACACTCTAGCCTGCGAGGCCCCGCCTCTAGCAGACGCAATACACACTCATGTAAAAGTCAGAAACGGAGCGAAAAACTAGTGAAACATAATCAGTGATTATGAAAAAAGTACAATAGATATCAAGAAGCAGTTTTTTTCATAAAATAGTTGAGACTTGTGTGAACATTTGAGAGTTGAAATGGTGTCTGTAGCTGAAAGATTGGCGAAGCTGAAAAATCTGAAAGTTGAAGAAGTTGAAGAGGATTTGAAAAGCAAACTCCATTTGAAAACCATGTTAAAATATTAATGATTATTGATTTATATAAATTCAAGCATAAGAGGTAGAAAGCTGAAAAGTCATAGCCCTCAAGCCAGAAAGGAGCTGAACATTTTAATATTTGAACGGTTTAAATAGCTGAAAGTGTGAAGGAGTTGAAAGGTGCCGCGGAAGAAATAGAAGAAGAAGCTGAAGAATAAAGATTCGAAGAACAATACTTGGAATGCATCGTTAATGCATTCCAACAATAAAGATTCGAAGAACAATACTTGGAATGCATCTCAATGCATTCCAACAATAAAGATTCGAAGAACAATACTTGGAATGCATCTAATGCATTCCAACAAATACGGTTGTTTATTTATCAATACCGTACGTTTGAGGAAAGAAAAAGAGAGAATAAAGTAATGAGCACGAGAGGTGGAGCCCTGACGGGAATTATTACACACAGAAAAATGGAGTCAAACCAGAGAAACATTTGCACGAGGACACCGGATCAGGTCGCATGAATCAGTGCCGACCTGTTAGCACGAGGTCACATTACAGGTCTCATCTCGTGCCGATCGGCCCGTCGGACACGCAGACACGAAGCTGTCAGGAATGTCAGCCATCTTCTTGTTATGTCTGACACAACGGGGCGCAGCGAGCCGAAAGACAACGTCCATCTATTTTTACAAGTCCTTGGGTGTCCCTGGCCTCTGCGCGGCCCGGCGCTCCCGTGTCGAGACGGACCACCAGCGCCTGAAACGGTGGTCGACATTCTGCTTATCCCCCCCCAAATTACACCGCGCAAAAGATGAAACGCGGCCGCCGCGCCAGCAGGTCACACCGAGGACTCCCATGGCTCGAGGGGGAGGGACGGGGTGACAGGGTAACGTGGCGCTCCTTTGGCTTCACCCCTAACTCTATACCCGTCCCTCCCATTCAAACCCCCCCCCCCCCTACCCTCTGGACAATGAGTCCTTTGCGAGGACCCACACAGCCATTTAACCCCTTGGCCCGACCTTGTGTCTGACGGAGGTTTGGAGGGGCGCGGAGTGCCACACGCCGGCCTGCTGGTGGCTGTCAGGTGGGGAGCCATGGGGTGTACCAGGGGTACGGTTTCACAACAGAACACAACAGGGGGTCCGAGGGGAGGCTGGGTCCTCTGTGCCGGACATTTTACACCCACAATGGACTTTTTATGAACATAGAGGTTCATATAAAGGAACTTCAGGTCCTAGGGAACATTTATGGTGGAGAAAACTCATATGTAAGTGATTTGCGGGTATTTCTTTGAGAAAGAAATGTCTTGCTGTGTTTCACTGCTCCTGTTGAGGGGCGATGCAGTGGAACAGAATACACTTTGGGCAGATATAACTCCAACAGCAGTGGCAAACACCACAAATATCTTAAGATAGAATTGGGAAAAGTAAGAAGGGGATTTGGATGTTTTCTATGTGCGTCACACATCCCACTCAAAAATATCTTGTACAAAAGCTTTAACATTTGAGATTGTTTTTTTAAACTTCACTGGCATCCATGCTGGCGGTGACCCTGCAGTGAACCAGCAGGTACGGGGGGAGGGGTCAGCGGGGTCACAGTCCTCTGGGACCTCCCGACTGCCCTCTCTCTTGTCCCACTGAGACCGAAGAGCCGGGTCTTTGTGGAGGAGAAGCTGCACTACCTAAGGCTACTGGCCCTCCAGACCGGCTGGGCACTGAAGCGCCCCGGCCCCCTCAGGGAGCCGGGGAGCCGAGCTTTAGCTAATAGATTAATTAAGTTTCCAATGAGGTGGCTTTGTAGTCTGTTTATCCCCTCAATGAAAGAGACATTATATGGTATTAGGGCACACACAGAGCGCAAGCTACTCACTCTCACACACACACACACACACACACACACACACACACACACACACACACACAGTCAGTTAATTCACCTTACCTAGGATGAACTAGTCAGGAATCAAGACTAAATATCACCAGCATCTGATAATTCATTAATAACATTTTATCGGAGAGGATGAATAACAGTATGCTCAGAAATGACTGAGCATATCATTATTACTGGGTTTTAAATGGTCAATATGAATAACGCTGCAAATTAGTCATGCAGCAATTAACCCCACAGATTTAAAACAAAGTAATGAATTATCCACGAGACAAAAATACTGCTTGTGTAGATTCTGTAATGGGATTTTCTAAATAAAGTGTTAAAATGGTTTTATTTTAATGTAACTAGGGTGTTTTAACAAAGATGTTAAGATGCTAAGATTCAAAGATCACCACAGAGTAACATAAATTAAGTCAGAATTTGCTCAAAACTAACATCCCCTGTTGTGTTTGTGCAGTGGTTTGGAGTTTGGGGAAATCCGACATTCTATAAAGGCCGAGGACTCTGTTTTCAACATGCCAATGTTCACAGTAGCGCCGCGTCGCCCCTGGATGCCGTGAAGTTCTCCTGCCGCCACCTCACTGAGGTCCTGCAGCTGGCTGAGGACCAGCGAGTCGCCCATGAATGTGGGGACACCGCTGTGGATGACACACACCCAACAACACCTGAGAGACGTCCTGAGTCCAGCAATCAGGACCTGGACCTTCAAAAGTAAGTCAGCCGAGGCTCTGAGGCTGTCGGCCCATATGCCTGGTAGATATTTTGACTTCTTGATTTCTCATTTCGATTTCATCGGCTATTAGACGGATGCTGGGACACAATCTTTGATCCCACGGTGCTCAGTGTGTGGAATACACTTGATCACTTTTCTCACAAAATATTCAAAATGCATATTTAAAAGGTCAATAAGTCCAGTAGTAGCCATTATATTATTTGCAAGACATTTATGTACAAATGTGAACACAGAGAAATTCTTTTCTGGTGTTTCCTCTCATGTTGCCCTTGGATATCGGCTGTTTCTGAGGCTTTCTTCTGTTGGGGGCTCTGCTGCAGGGTGTGAGTCATCTTATTGTTAAAAAAAGTTTGCCTTGTCGCCGTGTGCTGTCTCATTTTTGATGTTTGAGTTTGTTTCTTCTGTGTATTTCCGACCATGAGGTGACCGTCGACAGCTGATCAGTGACATCGGCCGGCGTTCTGTTTGTGACGAAAGCCCCCAAATTCTTTCACGCTAAGCAAGTGGACACTGCTGACCTAAAGCAAACACCCTCTTTTATTTATTTATCCATAGATCTTTTTATAGCGGCGTAGCGTTTTATTAGTTTCTGCTGCAGAGCATTTGTCACCGTTGGAGCCTCCTCTGTGTGATTTACTGCACGAGACGTCGAACATCTTATTCATTCTCACACGCAGCTTTATCATTAACGCCACACTTTCTGCGGGGAAGGCGATAGATCTTTGATATGAGGGGTGGCTCTGGACAGGCTGGAACACCCCCCCCGAGTCCTGCTCTCCAGATGTCCGCTCGGAAATAAATTCACTTCTTCTGAAAGACGAAAGGTGCTATGACATCATGTACATCCCTCACTTCATGTATGTTTGTTTGTGTCCTTGTTGGAGCAGCACAGCAGCAGTCGTGATTCAGCAGCTGTGGAGGAAATATAGACAGAAATGTGGGAACATCAGCAGCTTCTCCACGGCCGAGAAGGGAGGAGGAGGAGATGGAGGAGGAGGAGGAGATGGAGGAAAAGGAGGAGGAGGAGGAGGAGGAGGAGGAGGAGGAGGAGGAGGAGGAGGAGGAGGAGATGGAGGAAAGCCAGCGCCGGGAGCGTCCTACGTTAACGGCAGTGTGGTCGGCTCGGATCACGCAGCAACTGTCATCCAGGTAAAAAATGTGTTTCTTTCATACGTTTTTGTTTTTACATACAGTTTTGCCATTTTTTTGCCATTTTTTTCCACCAAAACAGTTTCCTTCCGATACTCGAGTATTTTGAAGAGAAACCGTTGCTGTAAATATGTGAAATGAAGAACTGCCTTGTGTGTAGTATGGCAGCTATGTTAGGAAAGAAATAATCCAAATGAAGCAGTCAACGTTTGGACACATTTACTCATTAAATTTAAACTTTTGACTGTTACTGTGTAAACATATAGATATATATATATATAGTTTAATGGGACTTCTTTAGGTTGTTCGTTTCGTCCACCTCCAAAAGTCCACAGCTATGTTAATCAGAAAAGAAATTACACATTTAAGAAGCTGAAATGTTCAAATGCGGAGACAATTAAATATTAAATAAATTTGGCAGCCTCAGTATCAGCATCAGTGTGTAATTAAGACACAATGTTCTAGTATTGTGTCTGAAGCCTGGAGTTGAGTTTTAGTTCAGGTATTCACTGACTTTTAACTCAGTGAATAGCTGAAACGATCATTTCCACCTCCTGAAGGCCTCATACGTGCGACGGAGGCTCACTCAGCTAATCCTTTGCGTCTTTGCGGGTGTAAGCTGCTGTTCTGCAAAACATGCTGCTCAACACTTCTCCCCAATCCCCTCTCAACACAGAGAGTGTTTGATGAGTCCTTTAGGGCCCTCGGGGGGGAGGTGGGGGGGGGGGTGTAACGGAGTGTGTGCATTTTGGGGTGGGGGGGTACGGAGTGATTCATTAGATTCCAAAGAAGTGCGGTAGTAAGAGTTTTTCGGATTCCTGCTCAGCCCTGCTCGGAGTGAAGTGTGCCCCCCGCAGCCCGCTGGGAGTTGGAGGATTTAGAGGCACACTGGAGATTTGTCTCCGAGCGCGGAGTCACGCAGAGTTCAGACAGCAGAACACTCGGCAATTAAAAGAGAGGTTAACATGTTTTATTTCTCTAATGGGAAAGCACACAATATTTACGTTTGCCTCGTGATTCATGGCTTTGTCTTTTATTTTTTTTCTTTGCTTTTCTTTTTCTTCTCACCATCTCTTCTCCGGGTACCTCCAGGCGTATTGGAGGGGCTGCGCCCTGAGGAGGAGGCTCGCAGCGGCTCTGGCTGCTGTCGCGCGGTCCGCCGCCGCCGCAGAGGACGACGCCTTCGAGGAGGTGTACTTGGAGGACTTGGTCTTTGATGAGGTTTGCACAAAACCTGCACGGAGGGCGATACAAAGATCTATGAATGCACCCACGGGGCTTCCCAACAGTGTCTCCATAAACACCCGCACATCCCGCACACTAAAACGCATGACAGCACACACATGCACAAAAAACAGTGCTGAAAAACAAAGATGATTTTCATACAGTGACATGGATAAATATATATTTATATATATATATATATATACACATATATTTATTTATTTTCCTAAGGCCGCACTGGAGAAGCCCTGGACCTTGTCGTTTTCTGAAGACCCCCCCCCCAGACGTTGTCCTTCATCAGAGTCTCTGAAGGTAAGGTAACGGGACTTCCGTCCATGCTCCTAACCTTGAGCTAATTTAGTGAAAAGGGCTGAAAGGGAATTTTGGGAAACACCAGCCCCATGTGTGATGTCAATGGAAGAGTTATACCCTGGCCCTTTTCTCATCTGGGTTATCGACCCCTCCAGGATTTGTCTCACTCTCCCTGATTGATCTTTAAATTTAGTCTCTTGAAAAACAAGATTATTTCCTGGAGGGGCTGAAGGTTGCGCTGCACCAGCAGATGTCATTTTTCATGCCGGCCGACTGTCGTCCCGTTTTTTTTCCTCCTCCTTTACCTCTCGTTGGATCTTTTCTTTGGAGCGTGCTCAGCGCTGTACATCATGGTGGCCGGTTTGGGCCAGCTGAAGGGGCGCAGCTGCCGGCGTGGCCGGCCTCAGTGTGTTGACACTGAGGTACACATCAAAGGCGCCGATGAACAATTTAGCGCTTCCACAAAGACAAAATGGGCTCTGCAGAGATACCGAGCCGTTACTCTGACTTACATATGGGCATTCCTTGAGCGTGAAAGGTGCGTGAGCCAAATGCCTCAAAAGAAAACATGGTGTGGACATTATTGGATCCACTATATTTCATTTTCCTATTTATTCAAAATCCACTGCGCATGGCATGTTGTCCAGACAAAGGCTCAACTTTTCCGTTTAGAGCTGCAGCCATCTGAACACAGTTTTGACTCTGGCAACGTTAAAATTATTAAAACTAGAAGTAAACAACTGCTCCAGTAAACAAAAGCCTCTTTGCCTACTTTATATACAGGATATACACATATATTAAAAAACAAGCTATTCTGCAATACTCAATACTGATAAGAGCTATAAATGATGTCTTTCAGCTTCCCGGACGCTTTCCTGAATCCTCCAAGTTCATCCTCCCATCGCCGCTGGTATGGAGGCCAAGGCAGGCCTGGCTGCCCGGAGAACGGGTGGAGGCGGCTGGACAGAGAGATTCCCCAGAGACCTCCAGCAGGTAGACCAGCATTCACGGCGATAAATAGATCCTCACATTCTCACTTTGTACCAAAGTACATGCAGGTACGTAATAAAGTAGGATTAAAAATAATTGAAACTATATATATATATATTCATTCCCTGACAATGAAAACCATGACGATTTATGTCTATATCTGTGGTTTCTGTAAGTCACCCTGAGAACGCTTGAATGACTGAATTTAAAGGAGCGCTAAGTCATCAAATCCTGTCCAAAGTACTGATCCTAAAACTTCCACAACCCCATTTGCCAAATGCAATTCCTGTCCCCTGATTTAAGGAGGAAAAGCACACTTTGATTTATTTAACAGAAAACCAAAATCAGTTTCTTACATTGAATTTACAAGAGATCGGATTCTTGATTAATGTGTGTGGTCATCTAATAAAGTAGGAGTTTGTGAATTGCTGCATATTGTTTATTCCCTTAATCATTTCTTAATGGTTTCAGAAGGAAATCTACTGCTTCAACCTCAGTGACCAGCGGTCTCAGCGAGAGAAAAGAAAAGATCCTGGAGGAATGGTAGATCCACCGTTTCTTCTGTACACGTGTGATATTGTGTTTTTGTTTTTTGTTGTGTGACCTTGTGTCCTCGCGGCCTCCAGGGGCTTCACTGACAGCCACACAGCTCTTCAAATGCTCAAGAGAGCTCAGAAGATGAAGTCAACAACGCAGTGGCAGAAGAAACGTCAAGGTCAGTACAACAGTATAACGTACACTTTATAGGTCTACGATAATACTTGGAAAGTTGTAGAAAGGTGTTTACACCTGTGTTGTCCTTTTGAGGCTGCAGTTCTTTTTGCTTTTGAAACATGTATTATACTTACAGGCGTTTTTACTATTTTGTCCACCTCATTTTTATGTAATACACTATTTGAAAATGTGAAGCTAATGAGATAAGAAGCCTCAAATGCAAAGCTTCCTTTGTTCAGTTACCCCACTTCCTGTCTCCTCGTCCCTAATCTTTCCCCCCAGTATGCAAGCAACTGCTGTTTGGACATAAATCAATTTTAAAAGGTGGGTGGGAGAGAAAAAAAAAAAACACACTCGATTTTGCCTCTTTTCATCTTCGTCTTCGTGCCGCGCTGCAGCGGCGAAACCTTTCCGCACCGCGTACCTTAACGAGCCGTAACGGGGCAGCGGGGGCCCGGCGCTGTCGCCTCTCGTTGGCCGTTATACTCGAGAGCCATGAAACCTGCCGACAGGTCGCCCCGTTCGCGGCGGTGGTTGAGTGAGCTCACCTCCGCCCCGCCCCTGGGAACGGTAGCCCCGCCACGGATATCATGCCACCGTCATGTAGAGGGAGGCTGCTCTTTGATCATAATTTGCTAACGCATGATTCCAATGGCAGAGGGGGGGGGGCTCCCGTCGTCTCGCTCCGCCGACCCACAGGTCAATGTCGCCACTAATTCCTGATGGCATCTGCCGCGCTGCAACCAGGGCTGGGCTCCAAATGTTCCAGGATGTTTGGGCCTGGTTCTCTGCTTCTGGTTTCAGGCCTGCCAGGTCCTTTGACCCTCTCTCTCTCTCTCTCTCTCTCTCTCTCTCGGATGCTAGATCCCTCCGTCCATCTTGCCTTCAGAAACTGCGGTTACCCGCTGGGTCCGATGGCGGCGAGGAAGCGGCCGGCGCAACACCACAAGA
Organism: Gasterosteus aculeatus; assembly: GCF_964276395.1. Classification (NCBI taxonomy): domain Eukaryota; kingdom Metazoa; phylum Chordata; class Actinopteri; order Perciformes; family Gasterosteidae; genus Gasterosteus; species Gasterosteus aculeatus. The sequence goes on from NC_135698.1 coordinate 14,992,712, forward strand.
GTGATGCAAAAGGTAGGATTCGAGACGTGCTAAACATTAGGTAACCCTGTAGAAACGGCGCTCTGCCGAAGGATATAACAAAAACCCACTAAGACCCGCAAACATCTGGCTTTTGTCTTCAGTGGGAAAAGTCATAATCGGCGTTCACTCTGAGACGGCGTAAAGTAGTCAGAAGGTATTTGTCGGTTGAGGCGATGGAAGCGCTGCACCCGGGTGGACTCGCACATTTCTGCCCCTTTTTTCATTGCGATGCTTTCTGACGTGTGTTGCCGTGAATGTATAATAAATAAAAAGGGATTTGGGATTTTTAACTGATAGACCAATAGTGTGTGGAAAGTTATATTAGTCTTACATAAACACCTTCTTTAAAACTAAGAAACAAACTGATTTATTATAACTTAATAGCCTTTGCAATCGGTGACGATAACATGGATCAAACACAACATTCTTTCTAAAGGTCTAAACTTAATCGTTACGGGTATAAAAAAACATCCTCAACAGAGTTCGCAGGTTGCCTTTGGTGTGAAGCCGTTTGATGGTCGGAGGAGAGGAGAACTTCCTGCTGTGGCCTCCTGCCCTGCCCCGAGGTGGAGAGACGATTTGACATTGTGACGTCCACAGCCAGACTTTAAAGGGAGGAAAGAGCTGGAGGGAGGGAGGGAGGGAGGGGGGGGGGCTTTTATCATGCCTGTCTCCGTCTTTCCTCTCTTCCCCCCCTCATCTACCAGGGTCAAGGCCTCCCATCCAGAGAGATCCGGGGTCCCCGGCGGTCATCCTGCAGTCAGAGAAAGGGCTCCCATGAATTACCCCGCAGTCAGTCAGCGGGGGAGAATCTCAGCATTCAAAGTTGTGTTTGTTTGTCGTGTTACACTTTGTCTGTTGGGCGGATCGATTTGGTGATTTGTTCGTCGACCACGTGTGAAGGAGTCGCCTCGTTTCCCTTCGAACCGATTCCCCGCTGTGCCGCCGGAGAAGGAGCAACGACTCGGGAAATCATATTAACGTATAAGAAACTTTCCTCATAGTCGATGGACGGACTTCTTTAGCATTCGGCAGCAATGACAGCTGCCCCCCTAGTAACTGTTTGTACCGAGGTACTGAAGCTGAGCTTTGGGTATGTTTTCTTACCACGTGTTTACCGTGACCTTCAGGTGTGTGTGATGTCCAGTGAATAACCTCTCGGCCAACTGTCGATGACCGCTCCATTACAACAACCTTTCTTTCCAATATTCTTATCGCTCCTCTCCAGTCACGTCTCTGGTGTTTTGTTGAGCAATGAGGTGAAGCCGCTGATAGAAGGGGGGGGAGAGGGGGTCCGTTGTTGGGACATCGGCCTCCCATCCTCTGCTCAATGCTCCTTGTTGTTTCTTTTATATATTCAAGCCGAGAGGGATACTGCAAAAGGTAGAACTCTAACCAGCTCGGTGGCGGAAGAGACCCTCCCCGTGACCACGAGTTGGCGGCTCCGGTACACGGGGGGCCAATCTCCCCTTTTTCCTGCTCCCCTGGTCCTGACCTGTGGGAGGCACCCCCTCCTCCGGATCCATCCCCAGTGCCCGAGGAGGACTAGCCGGCCCGGCCCGGCCCATCCAGCGCTCCCCGACAGGGGCTAACGTTTCAGGCTTTGAGTCAAGCCCTCCTTCTGGAGGTGATTAGCCCCAAACCCATGACAGATTCTTTCCAAGATATCCGACGCACCGTGTTTATTTTATCCGGGCTCTTTGTGTGGATGTGCTGGACATGAGTAACCCACTTGAAATGGGTATCAGCTTACATACCCAGAGAGGGAGATAGAGTGGAGCAGAGCCACCAAACATTTTCTCTTGGAGGCAAAGAAATGTGGAAATACACCACCTTCTTTTTTTTCTTCTTCTCTTTTTTGTTAGATGGTTTGTATCACGGAGCGTCCGTGCGCTGCAGATGTTGAAGATGTTGCGTGCCTGCGAGCGTTTCTCTTACTTTCCACCGACGCCTTGCACTCATCCCCCCTGGGCTAACGCACACCCCCTTTCCAGCCTCCATCCGAGCAGCGATCCAACCCCACCAAACATCCGTCCTCATGTCAGAGGGACGCACGAGTATATATTTTTATTTCAGCCTGGAACCCCTTCCTCCTGAGCACTTAACTCGATTTCACACTTCAAGTCGTCTACAAAGTCCGGCTGAAACACAATCATCTTGTTTACCCTCCGTCCTCCAGAATAACTCAATGTCAGGCTGTTTATCACCATTCATGTGCATTCAATTTCAGGCCCGTACTCACAGCGCTTCTATTTATCCCTTCTCGTGGTATGTGTTTTGAGGAACACAGTGTGAGTCACTCCGGCGCAGACACACGGGACGAAAAACACACTGCGATCCTTCTTCCATGCCTTGAAAACTCCCCAAACGCTTTTCTTGACTGGACACAGAGCGGGCTGAAGGTAGCCGTAGCTTTATCCGTCTTCTGGGGTAAGTTTCTAATCCGGATGAGCCGAGTGTCGGGCTCTTCGTGGCGGATTCGTGACCAAAACCTCCTGAGCAGCAAGACGAGGTAGAAGTCTGAATCCTGGCCGTCGACACAGTATTTTCTCGTCACAGTGGTTTTTACATCCTGGACAAATTATGTAAATATGCCAAATAGGAAAACTACAGCCCATCACAACTTATGTTATGTTTGGGTTTTCTGTTTGTAGCTTCAAAAAACAAAAAGCTTAGCAAAGTAAAAAATGATCAGTTCAAGGCCTCGCTGCACATCAAATTAAGATCTAATCAGACTGTTTATAGATTACTTAATACTTTAAAGACCTTTTGGAACTTTTACAACCTGATTGTTTCCGGTCTGATTGTCTGAATGGGTTTCTGTCTGAACCCCCCCCCCCTCCTCCTCCTCCTCCTCCTCCCTACCAAGTCTCTGATAGTAAGTCAGAGCTCTCTCCTCCTCAGCAGGGACGAGATCGACTAATGGGCTTAAGAGCCTCTTAACCGGCATGACTCCTACCCCCCCCCTCCCCCTCGGGCCCCCCCACCAGCCCCGATGTCCTGGAGGAGCACTGGAGGGGGATTCAGGGGGTTGGAAGGGGTCAGGAGGGGGGCTCCTGTGGGGAGTTCAGAGGGGGAACGGCAGAGGAGAGTAGAACACACATGTAGTATTGGTGCCCGCATGCTGCAGTCCACCTGACCATCGGGTCCAAACTGTCCACACAGGTGAGCGCTGTGACTATTGATGGTCCGTGACCTTCAATAGTCACATACAAGCTGCTCTTAGCATGTATTTGCATTTCTGAGTGATGAATTACCCAGTTTTTTTCTGGGCTGCCAGTTCACCGTCACTCTTTGAGTAGCCGCTTCCTGTCTCTGCTGCCCTGGAGGGAGGGGGGGGGGGGGGGGGGGGGGCATGCATCTATCACTGGACGTTTTTAGTGGGGCTTCTCAATTAACCCATGAAAACTTACGAGCTTTGTAACCCCCTTTAAAAAAATATATTCTTACAGCTCTTTGAAAGCGAATAAATGACTTGAACAAATGCGTCACTGGTTGCAGCATTCGGCCCGTCCACATTCATTATCGGCTCACACCCGTCCACGGCAGCCGTACTGTCAGCGCTGCGTAAATGTTTACTTTGAATTACGATCTTATTATGGGATTTCAGCTCAGCTCGTAAATCAGCGGCCTCTCGGCCGCCTTTCTTCAACAAACTCTTGGAACATTGCTTGGATTCAATTTTTTGAATCACCTCCTGTTGCATCTTTTCAGTTTAAACACATCATCCTTTAGTATTTCCCCCCCCCCCAAAGTCCTCCAAACCAATCTCAAACATCAGCGTTGCCCACTGATCCCAGTGCTGTAATTACAGTGAAACACATCGGACTGTTTATTTGTGGAGCCTGTTAACACAAACCCTTTGAGCCTCTTGTCGTCTAGAAAACACGCCGCTCTCACCGCAGCGTTCCCGCTCGTTCTCTTTGTCGCCGAGAATGAGAAGAAAGAGGAAAGAACAAGCATGTGGCGTTAATTTGTTTTCTGCTGAGTGCAGGTCGGGAGGCTGAGCCGGGCCTTCGGACCGCGGGGGTGGAGCGGGTGGAGCGGGGAGGCGCTCGGGCTGCTCACCCTGACAGCAACTCGGAGAGGTGAGGAACACACTGAAGGTCACCAGGTGCTCTCATTACATTTTTCTCTTTTCTACCCCCCCCCCCCCGCCT